>NC_056465.1:13063641-13373459 GCF_008729295.1 Plectropomus leopardus
TAACGACGGATCACAAATGGGAAACATCATTTTTGCCAAAAGTAGATATCAAACAAAAGCCAGAGACTTTAACATATTAAGTTGCTGTAACCTGTAAATTTGCCACTTCTCCACCTCAGGGTGCAGTTTCTTTCTCCCTTTGTGCAGCTGCCTGCATGTCTGCAGCTGCTTGTACCAAAGAGTAGCGTGAAAGTCAAGAGCACTCACTCCACAGCAAAATCTGGTGACCAGTACATCCCAGGAAGTAGGCTTTACTCCACTCGAAAAAAAAACTGCTCAACTTAAAGCAATCTTTGTCAACTGAGGGGTCCCCAACTGATGATTGAAATCTCAGACTTTCAAGGAGTAGACCTAGAACTGTAATTGCAACTTGACTGGTTCGTAGAAGCATACAACCAGGAGGCAGTAATTCTGGCTTTTAAAGCTTATGTTTTTGGCCTTTATTTGACAGAGGACAGTCTAGATATGGTCGGGGGAGAGAGGGGTATGACATTTAATAGAGGTTGGAAATGAACCAGGGCAGTTAAATAGCATGTGCTGTAACTACTTGGCCACTGAGGTGCTCTTTGAGTGTTTATATTGTTTTCAAATCCTTTCAGCCTGTTGTTTTTTATATTTTATGCACACACAGTGTTTCTCTCATTTTTAGCACTCAACATGTGTAACAAAAAACTCTCTTAAGACACCTTTTCATTGTAAATTACACTCACACATTTCAGATCAATTTATTACTCATTTCACAGCCCATGAATCTGTCCGAGGCTGTATTCACGTGAGGATTTTTTTTTTGCGTGTTTATGCGTGAGGTTTCATCAGTGGGCCTTTAGACATTGTATTTTTTATTTTGTACTCATTGAGCCTTTACTGTTAATAAGGAAGGAAGTCTGTCAGCAAGTCATACCAAGGCTTTGCTGTCTGGATGTTAATTTATGAATAAATATCAAAGCCTCATCAATAGACTCGCAGGACGTACTGTACAGTCGGCTTTTCTCACTTTGTCGTTAAAAACTGACAGCCTCCATACAAGTGATAACATTTGTGGTTTTAGACTAAAATGAAAGGGACTCTGATTTTTTTTTCAGTTTTAGGAAGGGGAGGCCGATCAACTTCTGAAAGGAAAAAAAAAAAGAACAAACAGTGATGGCCGTGGCAGTGATTGGAAGAAAATACTGTGTGATGACAATGTGACATTAGAAAATACCATATTTGGCATGGAAAATAGGCTAACGTTTGCCCTAAGGTATCACAATTAAATTGCCAATAGGATGTAGCTGTAGCACTCATTAGTATTATTGTTTCCCTGACACATATATCAAATGAGAAAAGGTGTGTATGTGTGTGTGTCACAGTGGATTCCCCCCTACATAGTGGCTCCCTATTGGCTTTCTAGCTAATGTGTTGTCTTTCTCTCTGTGTATCTGTCTGTCTGTCTTTATGAATGTCTGTTTGTGATTTTGGTTGTTTGTGCCCAATGTTTTACTTTTTTTGTCACTTTGCCACATTCGGCCTGTCATTTATTTTCTTTGCTTTTCGTGTGAGTTGTTTTATGCATGTTTTTTTCTTCTGTCTGCGCATCTTCATCCTGCATTCTCCACAAACTGCTTTCTGCCTGTTGTTTTAAATGTGTGCTTTAAATGTATGTATGTGTTTGTCTGCTCGTCTCTCACACGTCCCTGTCTATTTATGTCTGTACGTCTCTTTCTGTGTGTTGTCTTGTCTTGTCGTCGCTGTCTCCATAATGTCCCCTCCTCCAGCCTTTGTGACTTTGCTGAACGGGGACCAGGCTCAGGATGCCATCCGCTCCCTCCATCACAGCACTGTCCGGGGACGCCTGATCAACGTCACGCTGCAGCCCACAGACTCCCTGCTCTGCCTCACCAACCTGCCCCACACCTTCACTGCCCAGCAGTTTGAGGAACTGGTGCGCGCCTACGGGAACATCGAGCGCTCCTTCCTGGTTTACAGCGAGCTGACGGGACACTCCAAAGGCTATGGGTTTGTTGAATATATGAAGAAGGATTCAGCATCACGGGCCCGTTCTGAGCTGCTGGGCCGACCTCTGGTATGTTAAAGCGGTTGTTAAAATGATCCTGTCCTGGTTGATTTCTTGTTGTTCTTGCTAAATTTATGTTGCCTTATGTCAGAGAGAATTGTCATCTCGTTACACTGCATTTCCATCTGCGGTCTTACAATGTGTTGAAACCAACTGATTTCTGTGGCAGAGGGATATTCAGTTTTTCCTAGTCAATTACCAGACACGCATATATGTGATTTTAAGTCCACTGTTGGTCTACATCATAACCACGCCGGCGTATGCCTGTGGTGCGACAAGTAGGTGAAGTCTGAACACCATTTAACAGGTATGGGAACTGACAGATTAGTCTGATCTACCCTTAAAATGAAGCAGCTAGAGCGGCAAAAGCACTGTGTACGTCACCACTACCACATGGCCCATACAAACACAAACGAGTCAAGATTGATAAGACAGAGAGCTGATGAATGTCATTCAGGGTTAGATAATATCATGAAATAGAGCAGACACACAAATTTTTCATCATGCTAGCATACCTGTTTTGCCAGCGTTTTAAGAGTGGAGTGAAGTAAAACAATCTACAAGGTCAGGCAATTTTGAGAAGACATGTTGATTTAAACAGCCTCGATGGCAATGACTGTCTTGTCTATATTTCCCGCAATTGTTGTTATTACTCCTTATTGGTTCCAGCACACTGCAGCTTAACAACAGCGTTATTCCCGCCCATGGCACTGTTTCACCATCTCTGAGAAGAAAATCCCCCCCTCTCTCCTTCTCTGTGCCGCTGTAAGCACGTCTGCAGCTCCGTGTTATCAAAGAGTAGCGTGAAAGTCAAGAGCACTCGCTCCGCAGCAAGATCCAGGGACCAAAACGTCCCCAGAAGTACACCACTGTTTGACTGGAAGCAATCTCAGTCAACTGAGGGGTCTCGGAATGATGTTTTGAATCTCCGACTTTTTAGGGGCAGCCTTAGAAACTGCCGTTTAATGTCATGAGCCAGACCAGAATCAGTCAACTCAAACCCAGGCAAACATTTATCTTCAAAACAGAAGGATGTTGGAACAAAAGGAACTGCCCAAGGGCTCTGGTTTCCATGAACCTATTTGGATGAGTACAAAAAGATGCATTTTAGCTTTCTTAGCTCAACATGAATGATCTTGATTTGAGTTAAATTTTGATTTTACCTGATTTAATAACATTTTACCTCACAAATAGCCTGATTGTAACAAAGTATTTGATGGTACTGGATTGGACTACTTGCCAACACAAAGCAAGTTACATATTTATATAGTTTTATTTTATTTAGCTCCAATCAAACTGCAACCAGATGGCCTGTTTTGATATAAACATTAAAGTGAGCTGAAAGATAAGTGATACATTTGATTCTTTGGTCACATCTTACATCGAGCTGTTTACTTGTAGGGAAACTTGAAATCATCACAAACTGATCACACAGTGAAAAAAAGTAATCGGTACAAATTGGGGTTTTGCCAATTTATGTCCTTAGTATAAAGTATGAAATTGCAGTGTGAACACAAACATTATCTGTGGAAAGAAACACTGAACCACAAATAACCCCTTGTCTCATTTAAGTGCAGTTGACCATGAATTCCACTGCAGATTGTTTGACCCCACATTTGGGATCAGCTCAATCAGTGAAACAAAACTGTAGATGGATACGTGTAGCTCAAGGGCTGACGAGCTTTTATATCAGTACTTTAGAGCCACAAGGATGAATATATAATGGCAAGTAAAGTTATACTTAACAAACATTTGTTTATAGTAAATTCAGAATTGAGAAGGTATGTATGCATTGTAGGAGTGTGAAGTGACTTCAGGGTCTATAAAACCTAATTCTGGGCTCCTGATTGTGCAGGAGGATCGCTCATTGATGGTGCAGTGGATGGACGTCAACCAGCTGAGCCAAGAGGAGAACCTACACTCCAAGTGTCTGTGTATAAACCGGCTGCCACTGGACCTCTGTGACTCTGAAGAACTGACGCAGCTCTTCTCTGAAACATACAAGCCTGTCTTCTGCCAGGTGAGTGTGTTTATTTCAATGCGTCTTTGCATCACAAGTATATTGTACAAAAAGTTTTCAGTTCTTATCATTTCATAGTATGCTGAAAGTAGAGACACCCAAATATGACAGGCAATTTAGCAAGTATAATAACAGCCTAACAAGAATGTGACAGGGCCTTTAGTTTTCACATCTCGTACGATCAGATGTGCAAAATTATGTCTCCAAGAGGTTACGGCTCATTGAACATGTCTGTGATCTGACACTGAGGTTTAAGATTAATGTTTTCAAGTTCTGTTTTCCATTTTCTCAGAGCCTCATTGTATAGCAGAAGCTCTAAAAGAAAATGTTATTCATTGATAAAGTCACACAAACTCCTGCGAAGGATCTTCATTAAATATATAGGATTCTCACCTTGAAATAGCTCCCACCTTCCACCTACATAGTTTCATCAATTAGACACCACCATGTACATCCATACTGCAGTACACTTCCACTACACAATACTCTTTTTTTCTTATGTATATGGTTTGTGCAGCTATATTCAACACACTTCCAGGGTTTTTACAGCATTTTTATTTTTATGCATTTGGTCAGAGGATCATGTTTTTGGGATGTCCATCCATCCATCCTATTCAGGAAGGCATGAAGGGAAATTCTACAAATTTGGCACAAACATCCACTTGAAATCACAGATGAATTGATTAAAATTTGGTGGTCAAAGGCCACTGTGACCTTCTCTGTCACATTCTTGTGAATGCAATGTCTTCAGAACACCTTAAGGGAATTACTTTAAATATGGCACAAACATCCACTTGGAGTCAAAATTGAACTGATTAGATATTTGTGGTCAGGGGTCAAAGTCCCTGTGACTTTGCGTCTGACTCATTCTCATGAGTGCAGTATCTCAAGAAAGCCTTAAGGGAGTTTCCTCTAATTTGGCAGAAATGTCCACTTGGACTTAAGAATGACCTGAGAGACACTATGTCAAAAACTGATTTGGTAAAACTTATCTTGGGTGCCCAAGTTGAAATTGTGATAATTCTACAAATTTTCTGTTCTCCAAACTTGAAGGTGTGTGTGAAGCATCCATGTTTTCACACACATGGATGTGAACTGTAACTGCAATTTGAAAGGTGCACGGAGGCATAAAGCCTTATGGTGGTATATATAGAAGCGTAATGCTCACATATTTCTGTTTATATAATAATTTCTCTATTTCGCTTTGGATATGTAAGACCAACTGTAATGTAACCTGATTTCCCTCAGTGGATCAAAATAAACTATTTCTGATTATGACCACTATGTGTGAGGTGCTGATATAAAATTCAGAGTTCTGAGTCCCTATTGGGCAATCTTGCAGTATTACCAAGCAACTGTTTCCATGGTGAGGTGTGGCTGCTGTGACACTGGCCCCGCCCTTCAACCCTCTTGCCCCCCCCCACTCCTCTCAGTTTCAGTTCAGCAGTGTTATATACTACCCTGCCCCATCACATACACACCACCCCCACATTCCCATTTAGATATCACTCAATGGGTATCTGTCATCTGCTGCATTTCCAGTTTTAGCTCCACCCCTCTGCCCCACTCCCACATAGAAATCAATACACCCACATCATCCTAGTCCCATGATGCTTTGTGGGTGTTTAGCTCATGTTGCTTCACTGTTGCAGAGCCAGCAGGCTTTGACCTATGGTTAAGCATTTTTTTTATTTACAGTACAGTATGTGCTTATGATTGTATGTGTATATGTGCTGCTGTACTTCAGCATGTATGAACTAGAAATACGGAAGGCACAAAGCTTCCGAAACCCTTTTACACTCTTGAACAGGATGCAGACTCAACACATACAGGGACATGAGAACCTACCAAGGTTGGATTCAGAGAGAAGTCACAGTATTATTTTATTAACCCGACTGTGCAGGACAGTGCAGAAAAGCTACTTTAACCATAACTTCTGCTTTTTCAATCATCAGTAAGGAGAGAGCATATGCCACCCCTCTCAGCGCTTTTGTTGAAATCTGGATTTTTTAGAAAGACACTGGTGTCAGTTACTACTTTGCCTACTTTGCTATCTGTCCCAGTGTGTATGATATGTGAGAAATTTTCGCAACAAAGACATAAAGCACACCTGTAAGAGCAAATTTGGCGGACACTGAATATTGCTGGTAAGTGTTGTACTATTGCAACACATTCTCACTCAACTTGTCAACTGCAGATCTTTGTGGCCCTAAACATTAAACTATGACTGAATCCTATTGCGACTATTTTGGATGTTCAGGGACAGCATGTCAATTTGCACTTGTTACACGTGTTGTGTCTTTTTAAAATGAATGTCTGTTTTCACAGGAAATGTGCAGTTCCTCATTTCAGTTCCCGCTCTTAAATGCATGCAATCTGTTTTAAAAAATAACTTTCCTTAAAAACAGATCATACCATCATGGTACTGTGTGATGAAGCCATCATGGTTTGGCTTAAAATAAAAAGGTTTTTTTTACTAATGTAATGTAACATCACATATGTCACATGACATTTGTCGCTAGCATAGCATGCTGTGCATACTAGCACCCTACGCTGTTATTAAAAGAACTCAGTGTCAGGGCATCAGTGGCTGAGTGGATAAAGCAGGTGCCCCGTGAATAAAGGCAGAGTCCTTGCTGCAGCGGCCTCAGGTTCGACTCCTGCTCGAGGCCCTTTGCTGCATGTCGTCCCCGCTCTCTCTCCCCCTTTCAAGCTATTAATCTGTCCTATCTAATAAAGGCAAAAATACCAAAAAATGATCTTTAAAAAAAAAGGGTAAAAGTCCTGAGTTTGTTTGACCCCACATCCTGTCCTTCCTGCCTTACATTGACGTTCTTGCTCTTTAACAATGGCAGTTGCTCTAAGCGTTAAAAAATGCTGCTTCCCAGTTCATCTCATAGCGCTGCTAAAGGGGTTCATCAGCATCTGACACCAAGGGCCACTGACCAAGCATCAGTATTTATGAGCTTGGAGTGAGACCAGTTTGGCTTTTGTCACAGTATGTGTTGGTTGTTAGCTGACATAGCATTACATTAGCTATGTAGCTAAGGTTATTGTACCTTATACCTTTGTAAGATATGATGTTTGTTTCTTTGTTTGTTGGACATTCATTTGTCTTTTATCATTCCCTAATGTCTTACTGTCGTCAGCTACAGTCTGTCTTACATAAACCGCCTTCTTCCTCTGTGCTCATAGTCAGAACTCTTGTTACTTTTCCTCTGTGCAGAGTGCACTTTACCTGTGGCCTTGGCCCTGAGCGCTATAATTGTGCTACCCACGAAAGGGCCCTCCAGGCAGCACTTTAGCTTAAGTCAGCTAGGAGAGATAGAGGGAGGAGAGGGTAAAGAATGTCAACCATATTAGAGGGAAGGACAGCAGGATGGAGACAGTGTGGAGGGGATGGGAAGGAGGGAGGCTGGTGTTGAGAATGCCAGACCTATTAGAGAGAGGATGGATTGAGGGAGGGAGAGGGCTGACAGTGTCAAGCCTAATATAGGGAACGGAGGGAGACAGAGAAAGGAGGAGAGCTGAAGTGAAATGGTGAAGAGAGGTAGACTGTCAGTCACAGTGAGAAGATTGTTGGTATATTTGTAAATGTAATAATGATTGCTGAGAGTAAATCAAAAATTTGCATTCACTATGAGACAAAAAAGACCAAATTTGGTTGGTAGAATAATACATGTAAAAGGATAAAGATTAGGATGACTGAGCAGAGTTAGGGAGGATGAACGGATGTTACAGAAATGGAGTATAGATGGGAACAGGTTGACTCTTTACAGGCCACAGGGCCAACTATTAGCAGACTGAGCAGAGACGGTTACTCTTGTCTGGCTACATAAATTTGTCCATGTTATGTCTTTGTACAGTGACATAAAGTACACTTACAGTTACAGTTTAAATTGATTGTATTCTGAATACAGTTATTTCTATAAGCATAGTTTACTTTAAGGGATTACTTTGTTTGTTTTATTTGCTCTATACCTTTTTCCAACTGCATTCAAGCACGTGTCAGTTTGATTGTGTTGTTTTTCGTTCCAGCTGGCTACCAGATGCCACAGTGCCGCTGTTTGCAGCTCAACTTTTCTTGGATGCTTTTCTATTTATTGCTGTTGCTTGCTGTGAAATTGCAGTAATGGACAAAATATGGCTGATTTGTGAAGTTAAAATGAGGAATTATCTTCACAACACCTTCTCATTTTACTACAGTAACCTAAATAAAGTGGCAGCTGGCTGGAGGGAGATCTTAAAAATGGCCATCGCTAAGAACAACCTGCTTGCTGATGGCTGTGTTGTTTGTTATTTCCAGTAAATATCACAATATAAAGCGTGCATGTTCTGATTTTAAATACAATTACAAATAGAAAGTTAGCAGGTACTCGCCCATCTTTTCAGTCGTTACGTCTACAGCCGAGCGCACAGCTGATAACCTACTTGGATGATGCATGATATAAAAGTAGTGTATATTTAAGGGGTTCAGTGTGGACAGAGAGCAATGCTAGCTTGCTATAGGGCCCGCTGTAAAATTAGTATGAGGCATGCATTCCCCATAAACAGATTGTTAAAGTCAAGTGTGTGTAGAGTGTGTGCAGTGCACCTGCCAATGGCAGAGGAGATACACAGCCAGAACACTGTCAGGAACGTGTTTTTGGTATGGAATCGTAAGGCCCAGAGAAATGAGAGTGTTTATAATATGTAACTCTGTTTGAGTAATCTAAAAGAATTCATTATAAATTACTTTTTAGGGCTTGTATTCAGTAAACTGTGGAGGAATACACCTCCCAACATTATATATACCGTGGATAACACCCATCATATGTTTGTTTTCTGTTTCATTTTCCTGCATGTTCTTTAACAACAGCTGAAATAATTTTGCACTGTGTACAAAAGGTCACATATTGCACTGACCACATGCCACATAAACTATTCTGTAGGTGTTACGTGGATGCCCATAAAGTATGAGGGAAATGAGTTAAAGTATAGAGCTGAAATGTTTATCTGTTCTTACAAGTAATACTTATTTAACTGAAAACAATGTGCAGTTCTCAATATACAATCTGATCTTTTACATTTTCTCATTTTAACATGTGGTGCTGTTTAGGACTTTTATGTTGTTTCATGAGATGCTTGTTTGGAAAAACAATAAATGAAAGAATAGGAAGCAGAACAGTAAAAATTAAATAAATAAATAGATAATTATATATTTATATGTATAAAACAGCATCTGAAGATGTCAGCTAAAAAAAAATTATAGAAACTCCTGTAAATATAGCAGGACTATGGGGAAAAAAAGAATCATGCAACAGAAAAGGACGAATATAAGGATTGTTTAAAAAATGGATAAACCACCCAACAAATTTGCACTTTTAAGAAATGCAGCAAAGAGGCTTTACAGGGAACAACTTATAATCAGATTTATTTTGCAGTTACATTGTTTTATTTATAAGCAGCAGGGGAAAAAAATCTAATTTTGAATATGAAAACAAACATGTTCCTCATAATCATCAGCACTCATTGTTTTGCAGCTAATTAAATTCTTTCCAAGTACAATCTTAAGATGCTTGACACAGTTATTGCCCTCCTTTGGTAAAACTCACAGTGTTTTCAAAGTTTTGCTCAAAGAAAGAAAAAAATCGAAGAACGGTGTTGTGTTTAATGACATCTTCTGCTTCATGAATTGGGAATGAAGAACCTCCACAAATGTTTAGTAAGTGAATTTCCGCTTTAGTTTAATAAATGTTTTTCTTTTGAGATCATACAGTTGAAAACTAAGAATTTCTTGTTATTTTATTTTGTCTGTTATTTTATTAGTGTTCCTCTTTTAAATGATCTTTTTTAGTAACAGTCACACCCTATTAGTCTCTCCCTCACTTTCATGTAAACACACATGCACACACATACTCTGCTCCACTCCTCCAGTTATCTTGATAAACATCTTTACAGTAAAACTTGTCACTGTGACAGGTCATGTACCTTTCCTCACAGACAGCTGTGACAGGACTGTCATGACCTCATCACTTGGTTCGGACAGCTGATGTGGCCGTTTAAACTCTGTCATACACACAGACACACACGCATCCACTCACACATAGTCTCAGCCCTGCTGATGGCTCAGTCAGCATCTCTTGGCTGGGGACCATAACACAAGAAAACCTCCTTCTTGAGGTCAAGAGCTGTCACACACACTGATAGCAAGGTTAGCATCTTTGGTTTTTGCACACTTATACACACACACACACACACACACACACGCAAACACAGACTTACTGAACTGTATATTATGTATTTGGAAAAAGACCAATATCTGCAAAGTTAACATTGTTTTTCTAAACAGTCATAACAAGCAGGATTTCACACAGTACCTTTAGTCTTTGATTAAACATCCCTCAGGCCTTTGTTTCTTCAGTGAACGGTCTTCATTTGTAAGTTGTATTTCTGCTGTAAAGCCAGTTATATTTGCTGTAGGTAATCGCTAATGTCGGCAAAGGAGCATCTCCTCATTCAGTATGGTGTAGTGATGCAGCAAGTTATGGGCCGAACATTGGTATCAGACGATATTTGCTGTGTTGACAGACAATGGCCGATCTGCAAAAAAGGCGACATTCACCAATAGCAGTGGGCTATTCAGTAAAAATGACTATTGGATAAAGTCAAGTTATTAAGTCATCATGATGTGTTCTATTTGTTCAATTTTTTTCACAGTGAAAACAGTAAAATAGATATTTGAGAGAGAATTCTGCTATATATAGTAAAAAGGCTTTAGGCGCTTTAAAAAAAAAAAAAGATATTTTACTGGGCTGTACCTGACTCAGAATTATGTCAGTTGAATCCGATTTGGCAGAATTTTTTTTCCATGTAAAGTCTTAAATTTTGAAGGGGATAGTGGGGGACTCCATGTTACATCTTCATTCATGTTATATAGTGAACAGTCTGACAGCGACAGACAGGCAACGTGCAACAACAAGTTTTGCTGACACTAGATATTAAACAAAAGCAGGAGACTGCATTGTATTAAGTTGCTGTGACTTGTAAATTTACCACTTCGAACCAGAAGAGAGAAAATAATATTATCTCAGAGCCTCACAGTACAGCCTCTTCCTACTCTGTGCTGTTGAAGTCTCTACCAGAGAGTAGCGTAAAAGTCAAGAGCACCCACTATGCACCAAGTCTAGGGACCAAAACGTCCCCAGAAGTACACTGCATAGCACCCTGACTAGCGATAAAACAACAACAAAAAATAAACTCCTCTACTTGTAGTAATTTCAGTTGACTGAAATGTCTCTGACTGACGATTTGAATCTTCAACTCTCAGGGGTCAGCACTCAAGTTTTTTATATTAAAGTTTATTCCATAAATTTGTATTATGAAGTTTGTGCTCATTCAAAGGTCGTTTTTTCTTAACCCAGATCTAAATAAAAATGACTACTTGCATGGTTTTGCTTAAAGCCCATCACTGCAAATGTCCCACAATTTCATGCAACGTGATTGGCCCATGACTGCAGCAGATACAACGCTGTGCTGTGTAGAAGCTGAGCACAGTGTATTTGATGGAGTTGTTTTTACAGTTATTTAATCAATATTTGAAGAATTTGAACACTTTGAAAATGTGTTCAAATTCTTATTTGAATGGAGAGGAGTGGTGGTGGCATTTTATGCAATTGAATACCTCTGTTCACATAAGAGGTATAAAAAAGCACAAAAAGGGTAGCAAATGAAGTACTCTATTGTTATCACTATCACTTTAAGGTTATTGGTACTGTAATTTTTTAATGATACTCAGCCCTAACTGGAAACGACAATCAGCATGTCCTGTGAGTTGTTCCTCAGATTGCTTTTAACAGCATACCTCCAGAAAACTTTGCACATTAGGTTTTCATGAAAAGTCTTTCTATGGCATGCTGTCATAATGCATAGTCCAAAATTTGGTTGTCAACCACTGTTAATTATGCTGTAATTGAAGTTACCTCTTGAGTGCCACTGCACTTTGGCTTGACTCATATGGCAGAGGTGTTCTATTATGTTGTCAAAATCAGGGTTGGCAAGTATAATTCAGTACAAGTGGAGAGAGCATGATGTAACAAAATACATTAATTTCCAGCACATCAAAGAACTCTGCTATTATATATTCCAACATTATGCAACAAACGGCATTTTGTACTTTGTATGTACATTTTTTTATCATGTAAAACACACATAGCTTACATTCATCATTCCTTATTACATCGCTGTAGAAAATATCAAAAAATGATATATCTAAGGCTGACCCGAATTCTTCGAAGCTCTGAAACTTCGATCATTGCCATGGTAATTGATGTCAAATTCAGTATCCAAGAAATTCTTCGTTGTTTCATACTATTACCCAAAAAAATCCTAAATAGAACATAAATTCAGAAATGCTAATCAAACATGATTCATTATGCATCAACATTAATTATTAGTAACAAGCTTACAAACTTAGTGATAGGCTTAATGCTGTGACTGACTGTTTGGCCACAGTGCCAGGCTTACAGATACATTACCAAGATGAAAAAGTTTCAAATCTACAACCATCTGGCCAAATCACATGAAAACTCTAAGTAACAGCTCAGCCATCTTGCGGCTGAAAAAAGGCTAATTGTGATTTGTGATAATGGGCTTTATAAAAAAAACTGATTTGAGTTGCAAAGTATTCTTTTTCCTAGATATTATGGATGATGTTACTGTGACCTGCATGCTAACAAAGTGGCTGATGTCAGGGTATTTTAGACTGAACGAGTAAAAAGTGATGTTTAAAACATGTCCTCTTATCTCTCATCACCCCCACTTCGAGCTGCGATTATTGGGCAAACTTTTCTTCAAGAACATTTAATGCCCCAAAACTGCTATTTGGGACAGCCCTAGAAATCTAGACATATTTTTACACAAGGACGAATACTGCTCCACTTTAGATGTTAGCCACATGGATCATGACAGAAAAACCTGCCAATATTTGCACATTATATCTCGGACCTAATGGTGCAGTGGTTTAGTTCAGTCCATTATTCCAACTTGACTACCTGTTGGCCAAAGCATGAAAAACATACTCTGTTAATTAGACTGGTGTAGGGTAATTACACTTTCCAGGAGAGGAATTTCCTCTGGGCCAATCTGTTTTCGATTTACAAGAAGGATAATTTACTCGATGAAGGATGAAGTACCAAATTAATGCATTAAATTACTCTTTAATTTTTCTAAATCATACCTCGAGGACAAGGCAGAGCAATCGCCAGGCATTACAATAAAAAGTAATGTAAAGCATCAGCGACTGTTTTCTGCCAGACTAAGACAGCAAAACTGCATTTTATTTGTATTTTTAGTGGATACACAATGACAGGAACACAAAAAAGACAACCTAACAACAGCTGGTGTATACAAATACACACATGCCTATTTTAAATTTACATAATTGCACAGATTTAAACAATGATTGAATATTATCAATAGTATGAGTGAAGTTGGAGAAAGATTTTAGGAGACAGAGGCTCACTCAGTCTTCACATCATTACTCACGCATGCACACAACACATATAGTTGATGGTAGCTGGAATACCATTTGCACACAATCCAATTTGAATCCAATTTGATATATAATGTATGTTTGGCAGTTTTTCCCACCTCCACTCCGTCTTATTCGTTGCATGGGCACACAAAAATAATGATTAGCAAGTTTTTTAAATTTGTTTTCCCTCCTGTCTTTTCTGGCTCATATCATCACTCGTCAGTCACTGAATCAATCACTGATGTTTTTCTCCTTCTCTCCTCTTTCCTCCTCTGTTTTTCTCGCCTTCTCCTCCTCACTCCCACTCTCTCTCCTTCGTCTGTCCATCCATCCGTCTATACATCTTTAAAGTGGTAGAGTGGTTCAGGTCATTTCCATACAGTTTGCTTAATGTGTGCTGATGATAATAGCCTATCGACCTACTCCTCCACACATACATCCATTTTCTTCCCTCATTCCTTCCATCCATCCATCCATCCTCTGTTCAGACCGGAGGGAACAGTAGACGAATGAAAGGAGGGAGGAAGTGGAGGGCCACTTGATTGAGCACTGATGGTAACAGGCTTCAGCGCTCAGGCTGAGAAAATACAAATACATTTGTCTCCTACTGATTTCTAATCTATCCATTTTTTTACATCAAAAATAATCTGATGTGATTGTATTGCACAGAAGTGTGATTATATAATATGTTTTTATGTTTAATTGCAATCACACATCCTCTAAAACTTAGTGCTTGGGCAAGCGTTCTTGTTAATGCTGTCAATACAGCTGATTGTAAATTAGGCAAAAAATACCAAAAATTCAATAGTATTTTCCTCTCTAAGGTGAAAATTATGTGGTTTTCTTTGTGGTCTGTGATAAGAAACTGAATGTCTTTGAACTTCAGGCTATTGTTTAGATAAAACATGCAAATTTAAGAGAAAACATTCTGATATTTTATACACTGATAATCACCAGATGAACCAGTAAGAGTAAAAACTCTTGTCAGCCCTAGTGCACCTTTAAAGCACACATGTTAAATACAGTGGAGAATGGACTTCTGTACAGGCCCTGAATAACCTCACATAAAGACAACCAGATACTACCTGATTGTAAAAAATAGAAATATTAATAAAGCTTGTTTTACACCTAAAAAATGGACACTCCAATTACTTTTTAAATTTTTTTAAAAATGTTTTTTGCCATAACCATACTTGTGACAATACTGAGCGGGACATTTTGCAGTTGCAATATAGACTTTTAGAAACAAGAACAAAATGTACATTTATATTTTTATTTTAGTGTTTAGATATATTTATTTTATATTAGTACTTGTTTTTAAATTTTATTGATATATTCTATACTTTCGTACTTCTTTTAAGACTTTTGAATGGGAGCATCTGTAACTAAAGGCAATTTCCCCTCAGGGATCAATGAAGTAATTCTGATTCTGATTCTGATTGTCAGTGCTTCTCGTGGAACTGTTATTTGATATTAATTATGTGCCGATACCGATCCAACCTAATCCAATACTTGTATTTACCTGGATAATACAGCTGCACAATGCACACTTCAAGTACTTTGAAGTTATTAAAATCAATCCAGTGTATATGCTTGACAGTTTAATATCTCTGCGATTCAGATTCAGATTCAGACAACTTTATTAATCCCAAAGAGGGCAATTAATGCAATACAAGAAATATTGCTGCATCGTAATAGTTTCTTAAGGGT
Source organism: Plectropomus leopardus (assembly GCF_008729295.1). Lineage (NCBI taxonomy): Eukaryota > Metazoa > Chordata > Actinopteri > Perciformes > Serranidae > Plectropomus > Plectropomus leopardus. Next base: position 13,078,939 of record NC_056465.1, read on the forward strand.
TTTTTATTTTATTTTCAGAAAATTAACAAAGTAAACAAGCTAAATATAGTTTTATAGGCTATTTTCACAATTTCACCCAATGCAGCATTTGTTTTTTTAATAAAACAACTAAATAAACAAACTTATATTGCTCTCAATTCTATTGCCTCAGAAATATCTATCACAAAGTGTGCTCTCTAATTACAAGACCTGTTTGACAGCGGATGTAAACAATAATTCGAACTCGATGCTTGCTCAAAGAAACCTGTCCTGATCAATTAAAAAATGCATTGATCAGGCTGATACCAATCCTTTCAATCCGATTGGGAAATTCTTAACAGTAACACTTTCTCAACAACCACAAATATATCTGACATTTCTTGTTATGACCACCATGATCAAAGACACCGATGCATCTGCAACAATCTGCTATCGACCAATATACTGTATGAACCTGGCCAAGTTACCAATCTAGCTATCCTATGAATACTCAGCGTCCTTCAGAGTCTATTCATTTATCACTTCAAATGGAATTTACAAAGAAACATATTAGGGCTGCAAAGCATATGAAAAATTCATATTGCAATTATTTTGGTAAAGGTACACTTAGTATGTGCACCATATACTAAAATAATTTTAAACAGTGAACTAATCCCAAATAAATCAAGTAATTCCCTTGTATGTTTTCAGTATTTTTATGAAATTCAGCCACTACCAGCAGTGGGCCAAGTTGTGTGTTTTAACCACGAGCCATTAGCTTTTTAGCCATTGTCATTATCCAATATCATCCATTAGCTTTAAGCTATTAGCCTGCCTGCATTATTTAGCTGCTCCTCACACACTGGAAATGACTGAACCTTCCAGACAGATAAGTCTATCATCTTCGGAAGTAATGTTACTGGTCAGCAGTGCTGGCTGGCCTGGACAGATCCATTTATTGACCAGTAATATAATTTTTAAAAAAGTGATAACATTGTTCCATTGTTAACTGTTGTTGTCATGCGCTGCATGTGGTCATTAAATTGGTAGCAGGATTTTATTATTTGGTTTAGATCGATCCACATTTTGGTCGCTCTTAGATAAATACTCTAACTGTGTGTGTGTGTGTGTGTGTGTGTGTGTGTGTGTGTGTGTGTGTGTGTGTGAGAGTGTGTGTGTGTGTGTGTGTGTGCGTGTGCGTGTGCGTGCGCGTGCGTGCGTGTGTGTGCGCATGTGCATGTGCGGATGGTTGCTCCCTCTGGAGCAGTGCAGGAAGAGCAAGAAGAGGATGTATCTGTTGCATCATGTCATCTTTTTATCTATCCTTTTTGACAAAAGGAGCTGAGACAAGCTCTTTTACCTCCACCACAACACACAGTTATCTGTCAGTTACTGTCTGCCACAAGGACACACACACACAAAAAATACAAACACTCTTTGAAGCGGAGGTGTGTACATTTTTAACTTCAGTCACTCTCTGCTCGCTCCCATTGGTTTGTTACATGAATCTGATTATTACAATCATTGGCCTGCGTGTAAATTAGCAGTGAGCTAGCAGCAATGGACTTTTTGCTGGCTTTGCAGACTCACAGTATATCACCATGTTAATTACATAGATGGACTGCTTTGGAGAAGACTGTATTTTGGCCATTGAATCCAAATATAAAATACCCTACCAGTCAACTTTGTGGTCAAATGGTATTACTATTCCTAGATAGTGCCGTGAACTTGATGCAGATATAGAAAAGAGGCTGTTTGCAGGGACCTCCTTTGGTTCCCCTGATGATTTATTAAAAGATAGAATAAATGAAAGTAATGTTTCCAGGCATTTTCGCCCTCTCTGGTGAGAGAAAAAAGAAGAGCTTCTATTAAGTAGAACGAAGCTCATATTAGATGATTAGAATTATCAGTGAGTACATTTCTCTTGCATATTGAAGAGAAAATGTACTCTAAAACATAGTCACTCCATTAAAACAGCTCTTGCAGATAATGCAATTTCTGAAAGCAGAAAATGGGCAGTAGGTTTAAGTGTCAGTTAATCAGAAGTCAGGTCTCTTTTTTTTAAGATTCAGCTATCATACAAGTAAAAATCCACCAGTGATGAGGCAGAGACACAGTGACATCATTGTTTTGCATTTGGGAAATTCTTATTTCTTCAGCAACAGATAGCACCATTCACTGACATTGCTGTGTCCATCCACAGTGATCACGAGTTTCGTTGCTAAACACGAACATCTCCAGTGAGGCTGTTCAGATCAGCCTGACCTTGTGGTGTGAACACAACAATCTCTCTCTGAACGTGGAGAAGACGAAGGAGATTGTTGTGTTCACACCACAAGGTCAGGCGGCTCACCTCGCTCCTGTAGTCCGTCTCGTCGTCATTGCTGATGAGACCCACCACAGTTGTGTCATCGGCGAACTTGACGAGGAGGTTGGAGCTGTGCGACGGTGTGCAGTCGTGGGTCAGCAGAGTGAAGAGGAGGGGGCTCAGCACACATCCTTGGGGGGCCCCCGTGTTCAGTGTGGTGGTGCTGGATGTGTTTCTGCCGACCCGAACTGGCTGAGGTCTCCCAGTCAAATCTCACAGAGATAAAGGAAATTAAGCTATGAAACAGCGGATGTTTAATTACAGTTCTCTTGGAGCAAAGCTGCTGCAGAAGCATTAATAACTTTATGAAATGGTCAATAAGTGAAGGTTTTCTTGGCCTGAAGCACAAAATGTCCACGATACTTTGTGTGAATACTGTGCGCATACCATGTGTGAAAGCTTGAGTCAATACCAATTACTTCATTGTGTGCTGAGATTCCTAACTTTGAAAACCATCTTCCCAGCCCTGATTCAATGCTATCTTTTTATTTATCCTTCAGCTTGCTCAGGATGAGGGCAGCCCAGTCCGAGGCTTCGGCGTGGTGGAGTATGAGAGTGCAGAGCAGGCGGAGGCTGTGCTGATAGAGATGGACCGAACACTGGTGGGAGGACAGGAGGTCCGTCTCTCACTCTGTACCCCCGGCACCTCAGGGAGAAGCACCCTGGCTGCACTTATCGCCGCCCAGGGTATGGTGAGTATGATGCACACTAAAGTGCGGCCTCCGCTGCATATTTGTTTCTGAATACAAGCTCCAGAGTAGTAATAGTAGGCCCAAGAGTGGTAACCAAGCCCAACCAGGACCCAACATGTCTTCTGTTTTTTATGTCTGGACCACGCAAAGCTCAAGCACTTTCCAATGACAAATTTTATTTGACATTCTCAATACTTAGCTTGGCTACATGAATATTTAATGCCTGAAATAGCTCATGTGTTGCTTTCATGCATTGTCACGTAAAATTACAGCCGCGGCTCTGGAACCAGCCAGGGGAGACATTTCGTCCGATACTAAAATGGTGTGACACTAAACGTGCTGCTTGTATAGATCTTCCGTGCTGTCAGGTTAAAGATGTGTGTGTGGCATCCATGCTTTCACAGACACTGGATGTAAACTGTAACTGTGACTTGACTGGTGCTGGGAGGCAAGACAACCACAAGGTGGTAATTCTAGTTTATTTTTACACTATATTTTATTGATATTATATATTTTAGAACTTGAAGCAACATGTCCAATAGACCAAATCTGACCTGAACATCATTTGTAAATATGTGTCCTAACCCAGCCCAGCTCATTGTATCTCATCAGACTCAGGTTGGGTATCCAAACTCCAATGCACAGAACATATTTTTTTGAATCTGGAAAAAAAATGATCATCTCCATTAAAGCATTACCTCAAATCCTTACAGTGTATCAACAAAACATCAGGCTTATATGTAAACACACATTTGTATACATCATATATCTGATATACATACATACACACATTCTCTGACTGAAATAGTCCCTGTGGCTGTGGTATCCCTCCTCCACTGTACTGTGGTATCAGAGAGGCACTGACATGATAATTATAGTTCTATAGACTGATTGGGCTCCTCCACCGTCTCCTGCTGCCTAAAATACACCAAGCCCACGACACAGTATGACACCCATACATACGAACACGCACACATGCATTCAGAGAGAAGCAGCAGACTCACACAAGAAGTGAATATGAGTGAGAGCTAAAATCAGTTGTGGAAAAGCAACAGTATGTGTTACTCTTCATGAGTGCATGGATTTATATATAAATGTGTACTTACAGGTGCAGAATTTAGATACGACAGTGGGTGAGTAAAATTACAGGCTGAGTCTCAATGCTTTAGCAATCAAAATCAGTTGCGTCAATACTGACAAGCTTTTGCCTATATGTGTGACTGAGAGAGGCGGACAATTCTTGTCCAAAATGTTTGCTTTTGTGGAAATTGTACTTAAAAAGTGTAATCGTCTAACGTTCAAGGATGAGACTTAAATGTCTTGATGCATTCACACACTCTTCATCCTGTCTCTGCCTCTCTGTGACTCATAGTCTATGTAAAGGAGAATAGTGATCATTGAGAGGGAAACTAGCAGTTAACTGAATGCATACTATCTTTACTAGCTGATCATAGTATTGACGGATTGTCCATCTGTCTGTCCCATTCTCATAAACACAATATCTCAAGAGTGTCTCGAAGGAATATTTTCAAATTTAGTAAAAACATCCACTTGAATGCAAGGATGAACTTAGCAGATTTCAGAGGTCAAAGGTCACTGACTTTGTCCGTTTTGATTATGTGAACGTGAAATCGCAGGGACATCTTGAGGGAATTTCTTCAAATTTGGCACAAACTTCCACTTGGACTGGATAATAAGCTGATTAGTATTTAGTGCTCAAAGGTGCTCAAAGTTCAGTGTGACCTCACAAAACATCTTTTTGGCCATAACTCAAGTATTTCTACGCCAATTCTGACAATATTTCACACAAATGTCTAAAGGTCAATTTCACTGCAACATCATTAAGTTCAACTTGACAGCCATGTGGAGGCAATAATTCTAGTTATTGATGAATTTTATGTTTAATGACATATTAACTGAAACTATGTAAAATCTTGGCCTATCTACAAGTCTTTATTCAAAAGTAGACAATGTGAAAGCAGGGTCTTTTGTTTGTTTACAGTGAATTACTCTAAATATTACAGTAAATACATACATTAGTGTAGATTTAGGAGGTTTTCTTGTTTGTTTTTAATATGTCTTTAAATAGAGTCCAGTGAACTCCAATAATACAAAGTTAATAATGGCACTCATTCACAGTGTCAGTGGCAATTTGGTTGTGTTTTGCACATTGAACTGCCTAAAGGCACAAATTATAACCATACTTCTCCCATCACATGGAAAGAATTGTATTTTCACATGAACTGCAGGTTTATGGTTCATTATGAGTTACCCATAGGCCATGGAAAACCATTATAGCTTGCTGCTTTACTTTAACCTGATGATAAATATTTTAGATTACACTAATTGAGCTTATAGAGGGCGACAATTTAAAGTCAGAGTTTGTAGCTTTTGAAGACCTGAACGGCAACACTGCTTAGCTAATTTTGACACAATATTCCTGAGCCAACACTTACATTAGCCCAGGGAAGGTGCTATAAGTAACTCAGTCTAACATTGAGTAGAAATGTGAGGACTTTTGATTTTTATGAAATATATCTGACTGCTGTATTCTTTGTGGTTTTATTCCTGGCTGTTGCAGAGATAGAAATATCAGGCACAGGCAAAAGAGGTTGTGGCCTTGAGATGGTGGAAAATGCAGAGCAGTAACGGTCACAGAGCCTGAATTGCAACAACGAGAATGAAAAAGACATTGAGAGAAAATGTGTCTTTGAATAAATTAGCTGAGGAAGATAAGGCAGCAGACGTGAAGGAAAAAGGGGGGATTGGTTTAGACCAGAAAAGGAAAGTAGGAGGAGGAAGAAGTAGAGACAGGAAACGTTTGAGGACTACAAGGTTAGTTCATTGCCCCGAGGCTTTTTTTAAGATTATTACCATGAATGTGAGCAGCTGGTAAAAAGAAACATCAGACCTTCAGAAAGAGATTGGGACCTACTCCTGGCTACAGTTCCCCTCTGAGGCGATTCTCTCATTTCTTCAGCATCTGAATGTGAGTGTGAACGCCGAGGACCAGATGGCCTCCTCCTCCTCCCTCCTCCTTTTTTCTCCCTCCATCCCTCTCTTACGCGACACTTCTCGCCTTCCCTTCTTCGCGGCTCCCTTACCTCCCTGGCGTGTGTGTGTGTGTGTGTGTGTGGGTGTGTGGGTGTGTGGCTGGATTTTGTGCCAGTAGCCAAACAGACTGATGCATGCTGACATTTTCTCCAGCAGAAAGAAAAGAAATGAGAGAGCTCTCCTCCTCCTCCGTGTCTCTCTTCCCTTGAAAGACGCTGTCAGCTACGACTGGCCTTGTTCAGCACCAACACACACACACACACACACACACACACACACACACACACAGACCCACTGCTGTTTTTCTGCAACACACAAATACAGCACATATACACATACTGTATGTGTGCACCAGAGTCTTCCTCTGTTGCTGACAGGCTGGAGTCAGACCCACTCCATCCCCGTCAGTAATGCTCTCTCTTCAGGATGTGACAGGGAGGAAACAAGGTTGACTTGAGCTGAAGTCATGCAGTAGCTCAGGGGCAGACGAGGAGGAAATATCACCATCCTGCTAATGTTGTTTTAAATAGCCGTGTCTTTGGGCCAGACAGCGAGCAGTGCCGCCACACTGTCAGTGCTGAGGAGGATCTACAAGGGCCACTCCATTCGATTTGACGCAGTCTAATTCAATAGGATTTCATTTTAGTCCGTTGGATTAAATTTTGTGGCGTAATGAGTGATTAAATTATTTGGGGGATGTGCCTCACAGTGTGTCTTTCGATTAAATGCAAGTCTGCGGAGAGCCATTGAATTCCAGGAAAATCAGCTCATATCAAATGAAATGTAATCTTTTCTATTAACAAGAACGACACAGAATTATATACAAAATGGAGCTACAACAACACTGTAAGACACATTGAATACAAAACACAAAGTGACTAAAACCAAACAAAAGGGCTGAAACAAGTAGGTGAATAGTTAATAGAGGTAGAGCTACGTGCTGAAAATATCAGTCAGTAACTCAGGTAGCAGTCACCGTCTTGATAGATGAATGGTTAAGACCGGATTAAGATGCAAATGCCTGCTTCACTTTCAGCAGGGGCCCTTTGTTGGATGTCACAGCCTTCTCTCCACTCACTTCCCTCAAAAACCAACTTTACCAATTCTGTAGTCTTTTGGGTACTTTTAAGAAGAAAAAGAAGTTGACACATGACATATCATACACAAGCCATGAGAGACGCGATCAATGATTAATATGATGCTCCTTTATCACACAGATCAGATTTAAATGTTATATTTGACTTAGAAGAAAGACACTTGTGAGCTGTATGAGCTGCATTAGTCTGTGTCCCTTTTCAAATGTGGAATCTGTAGCATTTCTTGGTTCATCTGTTTCATGTCATTTGTTTTTCACACATAGATCCTTGTTATGTAGCTTTCAAGCTCTCTGCCACATGATCAAGGCAAAGTATTTAAAGGTCCTGGAAATCTGTTTTCTATATGAGCTTGTTATCATGAAGCATGACATCCTGTGCAAACACAAGATTATGCAAAAGTTCAAACTGTTCTAAAATTTCACATGAAAAATTTTCTTGTTGTTTTATTTTATTTTTTAACTGAGGGCTTTTCACTGGTTTGAATATTTCTTGCATATTTCTATGCAATAATTGGGATTCAGCAATAATTGAACCAAAATCTGATGACAGCCGCTGGGTTGTTTGCTCATGTTGGCAGGTCACTGTCAGTTAAACCTGATTAACTCAATGAAGTCTTTTTCCTCGACTTAATGATGCTCTCATTGTTGATCATTTGCTGACAAATATTTCACTTTATTTGAAATAGGATTTGAAGAATGTTTTGGTGGCTTTAGAATCAGATTTGATGAACAGAAGAAAAAAAAGTAAGGCAGTCTTGTTTGTGCATTTCCTCTGTGTATATCTTTTTTCACACCTCAGATTGCAAGATTGCAGCAGATTGCCATAATTTTTGCAGAAAAATATCTCAAGGTTTTTTCTAAACATGGCGTCAACATGTAAAATTGGCAGATAACTTACGAATATGTCTGAAATGTCTGAAGGGTGTCCTCTACTTTTCCTCAAGTTTCTACTTAAACTTTTTTCATCCGAACTCTTCCTTCTGCCTGTTTTTCACATCTCTTTTTCCTGTTTCCATCTCTCCTCCTGCTCCTTTTGTGTTTCTCAACCAGCTCCGTCCCTTTCTCTTTTTTTCTTTTGTCTCCCAGATCAACTCCCCTCTGCTGACATTGCAGACATACCCGCTGATGTAAACTAGTGTAATGATTACTACAGCCATCAGGGACTCCTAATGACAAGATCAAAACACATACTGTACACCCCCCCCCCCCCCCCACCCCCCCCCCCCCACCCCCACACCCCCCCCCACCCCCAGACACACACACACACACACACACACAGCCTCACTTTTCTTTTTCTAACTTGTGTATGTGTGTGTGTGCTTTTTTTGTTCTCTAGATTCTGAGTAATAGGAAAGGTCTGCTGCCAGAACCCAACATAGCCCAGCTGTTGACCAGTATGACCAACCCTGCTGCCCTGCAGATCCTCATGAGGCCGTACCACACTGGGAAAAGAGGAGGTATGTGCTGCTGCATTGAGCAGAGATCAACTTTTTTTGTTTGTTTGTTTTTTGTTTTGTTTACTGACCTCACTTTCACAGTCTTATTTTTCCATAAACCCTCTTAATTGTATCATGACTGCTTTTAGTCCACTGAATTATACATAATGACCTTCATCAACTTGGGCTATTACTGTGCAACGACCTTGTGCTAGCTTGATACTTTGTCATGAGCTGGATGGGAGTGCACTAGAAAAGAGTGAGAGGAGTGTTGATGGAGATCAACTGGTGGTGTCATATATTCCTTTTGAAGTAAAAGGTTGGGTCAGGAGAACAGAGAACCACCCGCACAATGAGCTGACAGAAGCGAAAGGATGGGTGTGTCCTCTGCCTCTCTGTGATATAGTCCTGCACATCTCTCTCCACACTCACAACATGATGATGATAAAACACAGTGCTACATAAACACTTAAGCAAGGACCTATGATAAATAATTGGTTATTTCAAAAAACCTTATGTATGTTAACCCTATGTAAAAAATGTTGGGTCAAGGTTTTCTTTTGCCTTCTTTTATTTGCGTGTGGGGGGATAAAATTGGTCTTAAATTTTTTTCCTGAGAGGCATGAAAAATTCTTAGAAAGCATTCAGTTTAATTTGCCTTAAGCTGTAGGAACCATGCTATGAGATGACATCCATTTAGGAAGTCTGATGTGATCGAAATCTCTAGGAACAAGCTAGTGAGTGGACCTCGATGTTAAGACATAACGCAGCACGGACAATCTGCACCTTTGTGAGTGGAGATAACTCTCCATATCAGCACATGACGGTCTTTTGTAATTGTTATTCAAAAAGTGAGCACATTAACAACACAGTGTTAGAAGAACAAAGCATATTTACGGTCGACCAGTGAACAAAAACACAAACCATCAGTAAGTGTTTCTGCTAAGAACTCAATGGCTGAAAAAAACATCTTATCTTATTAAACAAGTTGTTTTGACCTCACTCCCTCTTGATTTTAGCTTTGTTTACATTTCTCATTTCATTTTCTCTTTGTCATGCACTGAGCCTAACTGTTTATCAGACTGAATTCATTTACTGATGGGCTTTGCCATTTCCAACGCTGATTACAAAATGGCACTCAAATTAACACGTACTGACCAGAAAGAGACCCAAATAGAACACACAGATGCAAATGAACTATAAAGAGACACAAATGAACTACAAAAACAGGCAAAACAATGCAAAATGATTTGAAAGAGACATGAAACTACTACAAAGACACAAAACAACCTCAGTGAGATACAGAATTAATGACATTGTCTCATAAACCACCCATGTTTGTAGTTAGTGCAGTTGCCTTGTTAAACTACATGTAAAAAGCCTAACTTTAAAAGAAATAGTTCATCAAATTTGCATTCATGCTGCACATTTTCAATAATCTTTGAGGTTTTAGGGCAAATCAGTGTCATGAATTCATTCTTTTGAGTAGTCTTTCTCCTCCAGGGGGGTCTCAGAAGATAATCAAAGGTCCACTGTAAGAGTCTGTCCCTCTGTTAGGCCCTCTCATATACTGTAATCACCTCGTGACTGCTTCATTATTTGATGAATGGCTAATCAGGTATTAAAATGAAATCGTGTGACATTACTGGAACAAATGAGAACAGGAAGGAGAGAAGATGGTGGAGGTGGGGGAAGCTCTCTTAAAGAAGAACATGCACAATTAAAGGCTAAAATTAGGGCTTTGATTAAATGTTAAACTTTCTCTACCTTGTCTGGAAGCTACCATTAGCATTGACGCTTACATTTATTATGAGGTCTTGTGATACAGATAAGTAACACACACGTACAAAAAAGCTAAAGAGGGAATGTGTAGGTGCAGTGTGGCAGTCGCCTGGAGGTGAGAGAAGCCTCACTAATATGAATCCTGAACTGAACTTTAAGTGTGTGAATGTGGGCAAGCCCTCCTAAATTTTGGAAATGTAACTGTAACTTAAAAACAACAAGCCATACTGAATAGGATAGATAAATGTCAGTCTTCTGGTTGTTGCCATGGTGATTTGGTAAGTTAGAGGATTGATTACACTGAAAAAATAGTGTGTAAATGTTCATTTCATTCAACATTGTGCAATTCAAATTATTCAGCATTACAAATAAAACCACACAGGGTGCTGAAACTGTTTCATCAAACTAAAATTTAGCAGTACACTGCCTTTCCTGAGACTTCATCAGAATGACAGCAGAAAGAAGTGGTTGTTTGTTCATAAGTTTCTTTTTGGAAGAGAAGGGATTTACATGCACAAACTTGCACAGATGTAACCATATTATTTGATTCCTCAGCAACCAGGTTGTCTTTATTGCAGGTATGCCGCAAGATAGAAACACAATAAATTTGACAGCCGTTAGCCTTAAGGTTTTTACTGGAAGCATAACAGTGACAACAGCAGGGGTCATCAAATTCAATTATAGTGACTACATACCAGAAAATGATGAGATAACATAAGAAAGTGTTAAATTTAAAAAAAAAAACTGTTGTAAGAAAATTAGTTTCTCAAAAGTGTAGACAACTAACTGTATAAGGAATTACATTGTCTCTCATGTACAGTAGCAGACAATTGCAAAAGCAATGCAACGGCTCGAAACATTCCATTAGAAACATGCTGCAGAAAGCTAAAACAAATAAAATGACTATAAACATGATGCAAATACGGAAGCTATGCAAAGTCAAACACACAAACCCTGAAAAACAAATACAACAGAAAAATGCTGCATATCCCATCCAAGTGGATCAATGACCCAAAACACTGGGGATATTTGTTATCTGCACCTCTGTACATGTTAAATCGAATCACCAGGTATCATTAGGCCAAGTGTTGTCTGTAAAATATTCAACCTGTCAACAATCAACAGTTTGATCGAGGCTGACATTAAGTTGCAGATGATAGTCTGATGCTGTTGTTTTGTATGAATGTAGCGTTAATACAGCAGCCTCCCACTCAAGCTTAAGTCAGCTGTGCATCAGTAGTAAAGTGTCATCAACATAATTTAGCCATTTAACCCACTGACACTGAATATTCACAAATCTTGATGTGTCTTATATCTCGGTGTGATAGCCTCAGTTAACCTACTACACCGCAGCTTTTCAGCATTTTCTTGTTTCTCTTCTTATGTGACAGCATGTTTCTCTCCCCAAAAAGAGGGTGCAGCATTGTTGATGGCACAATGCCAGTGTGGGCTCATATTCACAAACATTCTGAGAATATACTCAGAGGTCTCTTAAGTTAGCATAACATTTTAGCAGGAAGTCCTAGCTTATGAATGATTTAGGAAAATTCTCAGGGAAACTGTGCAAGGAAGGGACAGAATCTTTCATCTTAGTGAGGATGTGTTGTTGACCCCGGTGCTAGTTATGACACATTCTTTTAACAGATGTGATTGGTTGTCACATTCAGAATGAATAAAATGAACTGCATCACAATATGAATGTGCTTGTTATGTGATCACGCAGCTGCATTGTAACTTTTTCCAGTTGCAAATATTTTATTTAGTGTTATGATCCCTTTTTTTCTGGCGTGATATTGTTATTGCATTGGGTGGGAAATTTGTACGAAACTCCAGTAAGACTGACCACAAGCATCATTCCTGCACCATCTGATCTTGTACTGTCATCCAGTGTTTGGAGAATATTTTTTCTACCTTTTTGTCTTTTCATCATTTTCTCCTCTGCTTAAGAGACTCTTAAATGTCTTGAAAGTCCTCCTCCCTACTTTTGACAGTTTTTCACCATAGAAGCTATCTTAAAGGCTAAGATGCTTTGTGTATAACTTTTATCTTTACCAAGACCAACTCTTATCTTAATTTTAGTAGAATTTCGTCACTAGGAGAAACTCTTTGCACTAGGAAGCTTTGTGAATACGGCCCCTGGTCTATGCTTCATTGTATTTCACAGTTATTTAGAGATTAACATTACAGGGAACATGTTTTAATTTTATTCGTACTATTTCAAATCTCTCTCTTCAATTTATGCATTTTTACAGATGCAGAAAAAAACTTCCCAATTTGTGAAAAACAACCAGTGAGATGCTGAAGCGGCAGGCAGTTTCTATTGTTTTTAGGGAAACTGTCAGTATACTTACTAATGACAGACTGTTTGAAGTTTGCATTTTTTTCTGCTTTTCTTCCCTGTATTGATTATTTCATTGTTGTTTGTCTGAGCTTCTTTTCAACTGCGTCGTCAACATCAAAATAGAGTTCAAACTTGGAAAAAGTTACGAGGGAGGCAATTTGCTTTGTGCTAACACAAAATCTCACAAGTACGTTACTCGTGCTCATTATGAAAACAGAAGGCCATGTGGTTGTTTGATGTGCTGTAAATGACTGATAGATTGGTTGTCTGACTAATGATTCTGCCTGTTGAGATGATGATTGATTAATGCATTAGTGGAAATGAAAATGCAAAGCAGAAAATCGCAAAGAGCAGCTGTGATTGATGTTTTCATTCGTTGTTTATCGGTGTTTTTAGGAAAGTACGGACGTCACACCAGCCTGCCGTTCCTCAGACCTCCTCTCACCACAGCTCTGCTTACACTGGGAAAAGCACACCAGGTCACAATAACATCTGCATGGGATTTTTTTTGTGTATTTGTTAATGTGTTTGTTACAATAATGTCTGCTTTTCTGTACCTTCCAGAGCGCTATGCTTGGTAATGGACTGGTCCTCCAGAACCTCTTGCATATGCAGCTCGCACAGCAACAGCTTCTTCACATCAAAGACAAACGCATCAGCAGCGTAAGACACCTGTTCACCGGTGTGTTTTTGTGTGTGTTTGTGTGAGTGTTTGACAGTTCGCACAGGTTAGTGGTGAGGGCTGAACATATTTGTTGGCATGTGCATATGTGCTTCTACATTTCCCTCCTCAACACTTAATGCATAATGAAACTAAACAACCACCAAAACCCATACAACCTAATTGCATCTTGTCTGTTTAAAAGGAAGACCTCAAGGTGTTGAAGTTTCCCTCCACGTTTTTGATTTGCATATTTTGAAAATGTCTCTGTTGTTTTCTTTAATTGCTGGAGGGAAAGTTAAAAGTCAAGGTGACCGATGTTCCGAGCATTTGATGTTGTTTTAGAAACCGAATGTTGACAATTCAGAATTCAGTGGAGAATGCTGTTTATATTTTTCTTTCTTTTTTTTTTTGACCCTCCGTCACCCCTGCTTTTCATTAAGTGCTTGGATTTTTCTTTTATACTGTTTTCCTCATCATTATCTCTTACTTTCCGAATAATATTTACAGTTGTAAGGGTGCAGAGGAGAATGGAAAAAAGGAGAAAAGATGATGATATATACTTTTTACATTTAATGTACACTCCACTGAAGTGTAATTGTGTAATTTACATCGTATGCATGATACTTGAACACTCACTGTGGTGCCTTCCTCTTCCTAGCTCTTATCTCTGCTTCCTCTACCTTCTCCCTTCTTATTGCTTTTGATAACTTACCTACTTTTGCTTCTCCTTTTACTTTATAAAATCTCCAATTTCATATCTCCTCCTCTCCTCTCTCCATCACAGGTCTCCAGTCTGCTTGGAGACCCGTCCAGGCTGCTGATGCAGAAAGCTTTGTCTTTGCGGCCTCCAGGCCTTGTGCCGCTGGGGAAAGGCCTCCTGGGAGACTCCCCTACAGGTGAGCCGGCCTGAGTATTAGTACGCCCTTGTCAAATGACTTACAGTGTCATTACTGCAGACTGTTGGGACCTCATTGAGACCTGCAGTACATCTTTTACCAGGGTTTTTTTTAATGCTGTATTTATCAAATTTGTGTGTTTTCTTCTTTCAATTTTTCTGTCATCTCCTATTGTAAGAGCATGTGAAAACGTTTAGTTTAGTTTAGTTTAGTTTAGTTTAGTTTAGTTTAGTTTAGTTTAGTTTTGATGAGTTAGTTCTGCAGTAACAGCACCCTGTTTTGTGCTGTAAAACAAAGTAGTGCATCTGACTTCTTGTAATGGGAGCAGGTGGCACATAAAGTAATGTCAGATGAACTGATTCGATTTTGTCAGTCAAAGGTCAAGGTCACTGTGAATTTGCGTCTGTCTCATTCTCGTGAATGTGATATATCAAAAATACCTCAAGGGAATTTCTTCAAATTTGGCACAAATAACCACTTTGACTCCACAATGTACAAATAAGATTTTGGTGGTCAAAGATCACTGTGACCTCACAAAACATTATTTGGGCTGGTACTCAAGAGTTAAGATAATTATGACAACATTTCACACAAATTTCTAGTAAAATAAATTGATGAAGTGATGACATTTTATATCCAAAAGGTCAAAGGTCAGCTTTACTGTGACATCATAACAACAGCACTTATGGTCATTGCTCAACGTCGTACCTCAGGAACAGAAGGGGAGACATTTGGTTAAAGACTGATCTATTAACAGCGACCTTGAGTGTCTTGAAACTGTGCTGATTGTATGGATCGTGTGTTGCCGGGGGGAAGATGTGTGTGAAGGATCCATGCTTTAGAATATGTAGCTTCTTTGCAGCACATCCATATTTAAAGCATTGAGAAACTCAGTAAGGAGTCCTAAAACCCAGAAATGAATTAGCATTTTAGAATCTCTGGTTCCCTTGTTTTAAAGTCAATGGGTTTGTTTGAATGTGTCTTTGGGTAGAAGCCTGAAATAAGATCTTTGGTTAACACTAGCTTAAGAGACTTTCACGTTTTGTTCTACAACATAAAATACATCAGTAAGTAACCCACTCTGGAACTTCAAAGCTTTTATGTGTCTTTTAAAGGCGGTCGCTAACAAGTGGCTAAATGAGAATGCCATCACATTGAGCCGCGCTGAACTCGGCTTTGCAGCATCATAGCAGTGGCAACGTGACTGTAGTGTAGTTTGTTTACAGCTTAAAACATGCTTTTTACTTTACATTTAGGCTTCAAAAATCCTGGAAGTGGTGTTCATTTGTGAAGATTATCTTGCTGAACAAAATGTGTGTGTATCAGATGTTTGTTTACCATAGAGCTTATTTTCTGCAATAATCCAAAATCAAATAGAAAAAAATCCCACAGGCTTTTTGACAAGGGAACCTATGTGAGGCTTAACCTCCTGGTTGGCCTACAGAAAAACGTCAGCCCTTGGGCACTCTATTGCCAACTGTCATGGCTACATATGAGTGTGGACAGACATGGACTAAAACTGTAACTGCAACTTGACCGGCATACAACTGCGAGGCAGTAATTTTATGTATTTTCTTTAACAGGATTTGATATTCTAAGGGATTTTTTTTACTTGCTTTCTGTATACTACCCTAAAACTGAGCAGGGTAAACACTGGTTTTGCCAACATGGACATAGCACATAAAAGAGGACTACGTTATACAGTGAGATGACAGTGGTGAAGCGATTCATCCCCGCACCTCCACCAAAAACAGAACTTTTACCTCCTACATTTATACTCCTGGTGAATTCCTGTCAGCTGTCTTGTTAAATGTGCTTTAACTGGAAGCCAATATCCTGTTAAGGCTGTTAAGATAAGCCAGCTGCACAACTTCATATCCCAAAACAAACCCTAGTTTTGATTTAAAAAACAAGCTTACATAAACCCAGGCTGAGACAAACTGTTTCAAGGAGTAGAGCGGCTACATATGCCTACGTATCCCAAAGAGTGTTTGCATCTTGTCATACAAAGGACCCCTTTTTCTTACTGAGTGTGAATTTCGTATTAAATGTTTTACAGCTGGTATTTTTGAACAATGTAAGCACAGAAGAAGAGAGGGTTATACATGCAAACCAATATATAAATGACCTTCAATCATAACATGTTAATGTCAGGTATCAGTGTTACCCCTCTGCAGATTCCTGAATGCCTCACAGTTGCACGTTACTGTAAAACGCATCCTCGGTAAAACTGCAGTTCATTTACAATTCAAATCTCCAGCTGAGAAAAGCTGTTGTTTTAAATGGAAATGATATATCACAGACACAAGCAATTGTGTGTGTGTGTGTATTGGTGTTCCTCTTTAATTGTGTGTGTGTGTGTGTGTGTGTGTGTGTGTGTGTGTGTAATGTGAGGCTTTTATCAGTGCATGCGTCTGCTGGGATTGTTAGCTTAAGGCTTGTTAGAGCTGATTTTCTTATTGTGCGGTGGAGGCCATTTGTCACAGCAATATTGGATTTATAATAAGTGTGATTGTGTGTGTGCGTTCACCTTTAGTGTGTGTGCATCTTTAAATTATGCGTGCCTTTATCTTTGTGTATGTTTGTTTTGTGCTTGTGTGTACATATTTGTGTTTATTAAACCCTGGAGTGAGTGAAATATTGGGAGTGCGGAGCAAAGTGCTGGGCTGTAAATAAACATGATAAGTGATGATGTACGAGCGGGAAACCCATTCTCAAATATTACAACTGGCTCTGCAGAGACGCTCAGGCTGAGCTCTCGGTTTGCAGCCTGTCTGAGTGATTTGTCTCTGTCTCCTCTGGACAGAGACGCTGATGGTCATCAGTAGAAAGCATTTCATGCGTTTATCTGGCATCTCTCCGCTCCTTGCTTTCATTTCCCATCACTTAATTTCCCTGACTTTACATTGCTCTTCTGTACTGTGTGTTATGTATTTCTTATGTTTTGCTTTTCCTAATATATTTGTTTCTGCTTTCTGTTATTTTCTATGCATGTATGTTGTATTTTATGTCTGTCCTTTGTTTTCCTTAACCATAACCTTTGCCTTAACTTTTTTCCTTTTGCTTTCATTTTTTTCAGTATTTTCCTTTTGCTTTCAATCTATTTTGCTTTTCTGTCTTTCCCTTTTCATCTCCTTTATTCCCCTTTCCTTTCCATTACTTTCCATCTTTTACTGTCTTTTCCTTTTTGTATAATTTCTTCTCCCTAACTTTCATTTCCTTTGCGTCTTTCTCTTTTCCTTTCCATGGTTTTCCTTATTTTCCCTTCCTTCTCTTTTCCTCCTTTCCTTTTTTCCTTTCTTAAACTTTATTGCTTCTTGTTTTACTTTATTTTTCCTTTCATTTCATCCCTTTCTTTTTTTGTCATGCCCTGTCTTGTGCTTCCTTCTTCTTTCCTTTCATTTGTTTTCCATCTTTCTGCTTTCCTGTGTTAAACTTTGTTTCCTTCCTTATTCCTTTCATTTTTGTTTCTTTTCTTCTCCTTTGCTTCTCATTATTTTCTATATTTCCCTTTCCTTTCTTTCCCATGTCTTTTTCTTTCTATAACTTTGTTACCTCTTGTTTTGTATTTCTTTCTCCTCCTTTGCTCTTCCTTTCCTGTCTCTTCTCTGTCTTTTCTTTTCCTCCTCTTCCCTCATCTTTTACAGAGTTGGGCCAGGAATCAGTGCCATCGTCTACCCACAATTCCACGGTAGTGGTATCGGCAGCCGGTGTGATGCCATACCTCCAGGGTCGAGCTGGAGGGGGAGAGCAAAACAGCACCCATTCTATCTCCACAAACCCTTCTGCTTCCTCCTCTTCCTCTTCCTCCTCCACCTCCTGTGACAGGCAGCCAGCTCCTCCTGGGACCATGGTGAGCTCCCATCCGCAGGGACAGAGCTATTCTTTGGGTATAAGTAACTCAGGCCTCGGCCCGCCTCCACCTAAACCCCCTGGAGGAGTTTATACGTCAACAGGCCAGCACAACAGCTCAGATGGCTGCCCCCTGGCGAGCATGGTGAGCAGAAATCCACACACACCAATTACTGTACACACCACCGAGCCATCTAACCCCACTGTCCCTCAACTTCTGCATCTTGCATTATTGTCCTTTACTGTAATTAAAATGATAACATTCCCTTAACAGTTTTTAAAAATATTTTCAGCTGACTTGTTTTAAAAAGAGAAACCCGCAGAAGAGTCTCAAATATGGTCATGATGGATAACTTACATATGTGATATTGTGCTAAGGACTGAGGCTACACGTCCACAGCAAATAAATAGCTGGTGAAGAGTTTAGCATTGTTTAGCTGCTAAGCTTACATACATGCCTATTTTTTCAAACAGAACATTTTAACTTTAAACTTTACAACAGCTTTTTGATTGACAAATAATCAATGTGTTTGTTAAACTTAGCACTCCCTCTGGTGACACTGGCTGTCGTTGCTGAGAACAGACATTCCCCTGAATCTAATAAAAAGCATGACAGAGATGGTAATGATAGCCCTAAAAAAACATCTAGGATGATCATCCTTTATGCTGGTTGGGAATGGGCCTTTTTAAATTTTCTTTATCTATAATATACCAATTTTTACTAATGTATTTAGTTAATGATGTGCTCCTCTGTTTTCGAAGCAACTATTAGGTTGCCTACTTTTGTAGGTAGGCTAGTTAGCAAGTTAGTGCTTACATTAAAGGAGACAATCACACTGGTTAATCCATGCCTTACACTTTTGCTTTTATGGTTTTAGGTTTAAAAATCAAAAACAAAAAAGAAAAGACACCAACCTTTAGACTCTTTAAATGCTGAGTGTCAGTCTGACTACAGCCCCATGAACACCTACATGTAGAGCCTTTTTACGCCTGGTATTAACATGCATCTTTGGTGATCTAATCCCAGTTGAACAGCTTTATGTGTGTCTGTTCACACCTGGCATAATAATGCGTCTTCACATGGGTCTCGAGTGACCACTTTTTTATGAGATCTTACTTTCACGCTTTATGTGCAAATAAAAATTTCCGTTTGCCGACAAAAGAAATGTGTTGTTTTTAACCGGCAGGAGATTTGTTGTGCTATACGCACACCTGCAGCCTTTAGTATTTATAATGAGTAAAATCTTAAATTGTAGGGCTGCATGTGGCATATTGACAGCCCCCTTCTTGCCCTGCTTTGTGTTTTTTCTTTCTCTCTTTCTCTGTCTCTGTTTATGATGAGACACATGACAATAGGAGACCACTGCTGTGATAGTGTTAGCTTTGTGCTATGGGCCAGTTGGTGAAGTTTACCCTACCACACAGACAGGAACAAGGCTGTTCTGTTAGCATCACGCGGCTAATTGTTGTTAACGGGCTTAACAACAGAATTGAGCAGTTAGGGTGTTGGTGCTAGTTTGTTGGGACTGTATAATAGCTGCTGCTGCTTCTGTGTTAGCTTTTGCTAACTGGGCAGACGTGAAATTGACCGTTCCTGCGAGAAGAGTGTCTCCGGAGACGGTCCTTCAGGTCTGCATTTGTGCAACTACACGAACAAAAGTTTGTTTGCCTGGTGGAGTCTTAGATAAACAAGGAAACATTAGCTTAAACTCTGCATATACGGCTCAAATCACCCCTAAATGTGGTCTAATACTGTTTTCACACCCAATGTGATGACAGTTATTGCACTGTGTTACTCGTGCGTATACAGCTGCTCGAGTATTTTTGGAGCATTTTGCAACTAGCAAAAATTTGCCCTCAATGGCTGTAGTTGTGCTAGCTAGGAGAGGCAGCTAACGGCTAACATGGTTTGCAGTGAAGCACAACAGATATGCTCACTGCTCTCTCCTTATACCCATCTGGTATTTTTTCCTGATTTAGCCGTATCTGATCTCAACCTTAATATGTGTAGCGCTTTCCTAGTCTTCCAACCACTCAAAGCGCTTTCACACCACATGTTACATTCACCCGTTCACACACACACACACATTCACACACTGGTGGCTGAGGCTACCGCACATGATTCCACCTGCTGTTTAGCAACCATTCACATGCACTTTCACACCGATGGAGCAGCATCAGGAACAATTTGGGGTTCAGTATCTTGCCCAAGGATACCTCAACATGTTGACTGGAGGAGTTGCCAACCTTCACATTAGAGGATGACCCACTCTACCTCTAAGTGAGCATATCAGTAAACAGTTTCAGGTTTCAGTCCCTCAAAAGCTCTTCCCATAATGCATCTCTGTCTCACCCTTATTTCCTGTTACAGTATAAGGCCTCTCTCTCTGTTCTGTCAGCCTGTCTGCCTGTTTGTTTACAAGTACTCCTTTTTGCACACACCGTCTACCTTGGTGCTCCTCTACATCTCTTCGACTCTGGCCTGGTTTCAATAAAATGCTGCGATGCAAACATCATCTGTAATAAGTCAGTGTACAGAGATAATCACAGTGCCAACATTCATAGGGGAACTGATTCCAGTCCCAGTGCTGTCTTCTCTAAATTGTCTTTATTGGAGGGAAAGTGTAATTAAACAGAGAATACAATCCTCTCAGGTTTCCTCAGCCTCTTCAGCACTTCATCAGAATGTCTGAAACATTAAAAACCTTCCGTCCAGGTTGGTATGTTGCTGTGGTTGAAAGTTAAGAGTGAGGATAGAAAGGATGCAAAGTGGTGGATCAGAGGCTGAAGAACAGACTGACCTGTTGTTGAATTTTCTTACTAACTTATGGGTTTAAGTTTGTTTTCTTTGACCTTCTAATGGCATTGTGAATGATAACCTTAAAATCTGTTTATATCTATTAGGTAACTGGTGGTCAGGGCTCTCTGTTGGGCGATCCTCCTAAAGAAGTCAGACTGCCCTCCAATCCTTACCTGAACCTGGCCAGTGTAATGCCAGGGGTGGTTCTGCAAGGTGAGCACACAATTACAACAAATGATCTTATCTTATTGTATGTGCAATGAGCTGTATTAATGTAGCCCCTTTAGGACGCTTGGCCATTTTGCAAAAGCATATCAATTCTTCCGTCTTGTGGATCTATACATTTATAAAGCATGAAGCTGCTTACTTAGTTCAGGTTGATTTGACATGTCAACCACAGCAGAGTATGCATGCAGCAACAACATTCAAATGAATACCACGTTGTGCCTGAGGTCAATATGAAGCAGCAGAGCAACTGTGTAGGTATTTTTACATTTTACATAAAAAATAAATTAATCAAATCAATTCATCCTATAGTTAAAACGCTTCAGTTAATTAATTCAGTACAAATTAATAGAGTCCACACTTCCAAATCCGGCATAACACAGTGAAGCAGCAGCAACCACATGCTTCAGAGATGAAGTCTGAGTAGCGGGGAAAAAAAACCCTCTCTGCCCTTCCTCGGAATGCGTGGCGTACGTGCCCCGTATATTTCAGCTGTAACTGTTATTGATCTTAACAGATTCAGCTGCCTTCCTCCATGAAGGTACAAACTACAAACTTCTTAGAGCCAAGTTTCAAAGACACAAACCGATGGATTTCTGTTGGAATACTCCTTTAAGATACATTGCAATGTTAATATGTACATACAGGATTCCTGTGGATCCTTAAAAAATCTTGAAAAGTATTAAATTGATTAATCAAAAATTAAGGCCTTAATTGGTATTAAAATGTCTTAAATCAAATTTTCAAAGTCTTAAAACTGCTTATACATTGGGGCAATAATTATTAATCTTTTTTTCCTTATATGTCATTGTGAAATCTCAAAAATAATTGGTTGAATGTATTTATTTTTAATAATTTACCAATTTTAATGTCCCACAGATCAAGATTAAGGATCCAACAACACTCATATACATTTAAAACATCTAATCAAAAGAAAAATTTACACACTTTTTAGAAGGCAAACCGAATGGATACTGTAATAACATAATATGTTCATTTTTTTCTTTGTGCTCCATTCTAGAAAGGTTTTTTTTCAGCATTTGATCATCTAACTTTTTTACTTGATCCAAAAAAATATTGTGTCAAGTTGACATAAATATTTGGGCAAAATTGTATCTAATAAGTAATTGCTGTTGGTTTATGTTTTTTTTTTCTTTTTTCTTCAGTTTTGGTTATTGTAAAATTATTCTTAAATTTTACTTGGCAATAAAAAGTCTTTAACAGTCTGAAATCTACCTTGCTTTGAGCTGTTGGAACCCTGCATGTAAGTTTGATAACCCACAACATTGTCTAATTGTTGCCTCTGCTGTTGCTCAGGGTCAGTGGGTAGTAAACCCCAAGGAGGACAGCCCGGCTCTGGGGTGTATGGCAGCACGGTTGCTCCGGTTGTCTCCCAGGGTTCCGGATCCTTCCCCCACAGCGCAGCAGCTACAACCACAGCCCCATACAGCACTGATACCTCCACCGACTACAGCCAGTACAACCAGGCCTACACACAGGTACAGATACAGATCCACTAAATGGAGATACAAAAAAAATGAAATATGGTGGATATATGAATGTGGGTCTGCCTGTTCACAATTGTGTTACTCTGCCTGAAATGTGAGAGAGAGGGATGGTGGCTGAATAGATGATCGATGGAGGGATACATAATGAGTGTATGGATGAGAGCAGCAGTGACAGAGTGAGCTGTAACTAGGAGAGGTGGAAGAGATGAGAATGGGTAAGAATATTTGGACAGACAGTACGAGAGAGGATTTGGCACAGAGCGCTGTGTCTTTCCATCTGTCCCTGCTCCCTTCGTCTATCTTAACACTCCACTCTGAACAAGTCATGGAGCCTCCCTACTGGCTGTTTGTCTGCATCTTTTTTTTTTTTTTTTTTTTCCGTCTATGCTCTTGTCATAGTTTTGCCTCCTCCAGCACCAAGTGACATATCTGATATTTGCAGCGCCATGCAAACCCAATTTTAAATGTTAATTACAATCTACTCATCCAAACAAATGAATCATGATTAGATAACCAATAAAACCGTCGGTTTAATTTGTCTGGAAAGACAAAACAAAGGAGAGGAACGGGGAGAGCCGTTGGCAGGAACAATAGTAAGTGAATGACAAAGAAAGAGGAAGAGACAGAAATAAAGAAGGATGCAAAGAAATCAGCAAATTACCATGCAAACATTTATCCATTTGCACCTAATGATTGCTGGTGTGTGTGTGTGTGTCATAGGAGGCCATGCAGCAGTGGTACCAGCACTACCAGGCACAAGCTCACACCTACAGCACCGCTGCTCCACAGGACAGCACGGCCGCAGACTATAGCAAGGAGCACACACAGGTAACACACATACACACACACACACACACACACACACACACACACACACGGTAATCAGCTTCAAGGCTTAATGTCGCTCCAGTTTTCGGGCATTTACGGCCATTGTTCTTCTCCTTTGAGTAGCTGCTAACTGCTTTTTAAACTTAATGGGTGTGGGTCCTACATAACACACGTTGTTTAAAGGCTGTGACACACCATGCCAACATCCAAGAGTTAGCAGCAACAAAAGGCCCCTGCTGTGTCCCCTAATGTCACTGTGTCTTGGCCAAAAAGTTTGAACACACATTAACACACTAAACCAACCGCTAACAAGCATGTATTTTATGCATCACTTTATGCATAACAGGCAGTGTTAAAGGGGCTGCATAATAGATTTTACCCAGAAGATAAAATAAAAAAATTGAACATTGAGCCCTACAGAATTTGTTAATGATTCTTTTTGTTTCCAGGCTCCCCCTGTGTCGACCTACGGGGATTACAGTTCCTACATGCAGGCGGTCACTCAGTATTATTCCCAACCTGCAACAGCCAACCAGGCCTATGCCAGCAAGGTACACACACACACACACACACACACACACACACACACACACACACACACACATGTTCTCTGCCTGTGCTTGTACTGGGACAAGGACAGTAGTCCAATTAAATCGCCTAAATTAAATTGTGCATGTAAACGTACTGACTGTCCATCAGTAGAGACGCCTGACTTTAGAAATTAGAGTCCAGATGTGGGTATTGTACCAAGCAGGATTACTGTTAGCCATGTAACTTTAAAATAAAAGCATGCAACAACCTCTCTGTACTTTTGTTAGGAAACAGAAATACTTAGTACCTCTGACTAATTGTGTTCAGGGGGATTTCAATAAAAGAAGAGACACAATGGTAACACAAAAATACATTCCTTTAATGGCCCCAAATTGCCTCTAGTTTCAGTTAACTAAACAAAAAAATGGCAAAAAAGCAGCTCTTTAAGATCTAACTTCAATATCCGTGTCAAACAGCGTCCTGTCCTTGCAGACGCAGTGTAAATGATCCGTGCTGCGGCCCCTCAGAGCAGCATGCTGGTATTTACATGCAGTTTGTCTGTGACCTCTCTCTTAGACACCGATACCCTGTTAGAGGGAACACATCACTCTGCGCCCAGCAGCTGATATCAGACAACTCCACACACCCTGAGCAGCCAGGTCCAGGCTTATCTGCTGCCGCTGCCGGGAGCCGTATGAGTGTGTGTGTGTGCGCGTGAGTGTATGAAGTGTTTGCTTGAAGATGCAGCCAGAGTTACATTCTGGTCTACTGAGCTCACTGTTGGTGGAGAAACCGATACGTTGGAGAAAATGATCCGCTAGGTTTCTGACATTAAGTTTCCTCCTGGTATTAAACTGAACTGAACACAAGTTGACATGATGTTTTAGCATTCAGCTTTGACTGCTTGTCCTTAAGAAAAAGAACAAGTCCACATGACAGTGAGTGATCCTGGTTGAGTGGGTCATCTGTTGAAATCAGCATGTCTAAAAATAGTCACTAAGGGGCAGAAAGATTAACATGAATGAATGATTTAAACTGAGGATGCACCATGTAGGTATTGGCGGATATCTGCCTTGTTGACTACCTTCAGCTTATCGTCAATTAAGACGTACTGATGGCAGTGGCGTCTTATCTTATTGTCCCAGGGACAGCAGAAAACATAATTGTAGGGACATACAGTAGATCTTTCCCAGGATCCTGTTGGGACAAACAGACGCAGTAAGCTCACCATCAACACGTCATGGACGCAACAAATCTGTGTTGAAATCAGCAGGAGGAGAGCATTGTATTAAGTTACATTATGATGTGTTCAAGCTATATTTAGCAGAAGTGAGTTTTTAGTGAAGTTAAGTTATAACATTCACAAGATGTGCTCAGTGTTATCTTGTAAAATTAAGGTGAGAAACTTGAATAAATGCATTTGTTTTGTTTGTTTGTTTGATAGAGACATTTGTTGATATTTTCACAGCATTATAAAAAAGACGTTAGAGAGGGAAGTATGATATATGTAGTAAAAAGGCTTTTGAAGCTTCTCTTTTTTTTAGTAAAACATTTTTGATGTGAAAGAAGGTTATTTTAAGTATTATATTATGAGCGTTTCTGATGAAATTTGTGCTTATTCAAAGGTAATGTAATGAAGAACTCAGTTAAGTTAAAACAGTTCAGTTTTTAATATTTCTTTATTGATTAGATTTTTTTGTTACCCTAGCACAAAAAGGAGGATATTCAACAACAAAAACAAACATCAGTATTGACTTTTTTAAACATTGGTACCATTCCCAGAGTTTCACAATCTGCAAAATGGACTCTAAAATGTAACTACATTAATAACTTTACTGTTATTCAAAATGTGTGTATGTCTCTCTTCTAGGAGGTGGATGTGTGTAAGCCTCTCGGAGTCTCTCTGCACGCAGTCAGTAACGGCGCTGCCCCTCCACCGGCCGTCCTACCAGCTGCTGCCGTGCTTCCAGCCTACAGTACCCTGCCTTTAATGCCCGGCTTCCTCGGGGCGCCACACCCGGCGGCAGCCACGCCAAGCCCCGTCACGCACGCACACACTGCCGCTACTGACTGGAGCACCTACTACTATGTGAGTAAACGCAAGCTTCGGTGCAGAATGTGACACTTTTAGTACATCTGTGAGCAGTGGTGGAAAGTAACTAAGTACATATACTTGAGTATTGTGAGGTATTGTACTGAACTACAATTTTTAAGGTACTTGAGTATTTTTAGCTAGTTTTTACTTCTACCCCTTTTCATTTCAGTGATAAATATTGTACTTTTTACTCCACTACATTTCTTTGTCAGTTGAAGTTACTAGTTTCTTTATAGATTGAAATTCATCATAGAAAAATACAAATCAGCTGATGATAAATTCTGATATATTTTTATATCTTAAGGTATAGTATATAGTATATCAAGTAAAATCAGCTACAACTTTACCAGCTGCCACATTTAAGGGATGTGCACATGAATGCATCACTGTCTAAGGTCCAGCAATATAATATGCATAATTCTAAAAGTCAAAATTCCTTATAATGAGTACTTTTACTTTTGGCACTTAATGTATATTTACCAACTTACTTGTAACTTTTACTTGTAACAGAGCATTTTTATATTGTTGTTTCGCTACTTTTACTCAAGCGTGTGATTTGAATACTGCAGGATGTAAAACTTTTAGTATATCTGTGAGTGAAAGCTTTTTGGCTTTTTAATTGTGTTTTCCCCCCAAATTTCTTTCATTTTCAGCTGACAAATCAGAGTGAGCCTGTTCAGCTCAGAGGACAAAATCCAAACATTTCATATTGCAGCTAACTACTACAGCCTTTCCCTTCTGACCTCCGTTATTAGTGGGCGGTATTAGTTGTTGACATTTGGGAGCTGAAGTATCACTGTTCAGCTTGTTGAATTTAAAATAATAATTCCAAATAACCCCTGCTAGACAGATTTATGTATAACAAGCTGATCCTTTAACAAAGGCCACAGCAGTTTGATAAATACCAGCACAGACTATTATACACTACAGAATTACAGATGTATAAGATGATGAGTGGTCAGTGGTGGTCATAACTGTTGTTTGCATGAAAAGACTAGTTCTTGAAACTCTTTATTTTACTCTAGCTGCTTCACAATAAAAGCAAAGAAAGTCTGTGAAAGGATTTTCTTTTTTTTATTGGCGCAAATAAACAAAACAGAAAGTGTAAGCAGTGGATATACAGGTACAACAATGATATGAAAATCATCAAAGGACATACAAAGAAAACAAGGTGATGCACCAATTTTAATATGATACACATGTATTTCATTCAATTCAATTTGATTATTGGACCCAAAGGGCGATTTGTATTGCAGGAAGTGTTGAAAAGCATAATAAAAACACATAAAGCACAAACAATATGACACAGAATAATTCAGTGAGCATCAATCAGGTCATGACAGGAACAATAATGCAGCATCAGGACCGGCACCATAAGGCCGATGCTACAATATAGCACACAAGTACAATATGTACTGCTACTGCCACTCTCAGAACATAACAAGCAACAGGGAAGAGGGTGATACCAAAACACCAAGTAAAATAAAATAGGTAAAAAATTCATAATATCTTGCAAATGTATTCAGTTTGGGAAAATTTGTCCAATATGGCATCCATATTTATGTGTGTGATTGTGTTGGGGGAAAACCAATGAAAAAAATAGAATAAAATGAAAGAATAAAATAACAATAATGTTAATAATAATTTTAACAATAATAATCATTAAAATAACTATAATACTAGTAGTACATGTAGTTATCATAAAATAATAGTAATACATATTTAAAAAGATAAAATAAAATAAAACAGCTGGATGGTAATCGTATGGAAAGACTGAAAAAAATTGACATGTGAAATGTTAAGATTTTTACTTAAAGCAGCATCAAGAAGTTATCACTGAATTACAATCTGCTGTAAATGTTTTACTACTGTAAACTGTGAAATAGCGACCAGGGTCAAGCTTTCCCTCGGCTGCAGATAAAAGCAGGCCCTCATTTAAAGATACAAAACAGTGACAATATATTTATCATAGTTGCCTAAGACATCCTGCGTACATCCAAAAATTCAAAACTTATGCTGTAATAAATTCAGAATAATGTACATCTCTGCAGCAGCTCTAACGCTATCAGTACAACAGGCTCATGTCACCACACAAAGTGCCACACAAAACTCAGTGCACGTTTTATTTTTCTCAACTAATTGCTTGTTTGTTTTGTGGTAAACTTCCAGATAATGTAACCTATTCATATGTCTAAAAATTACTTACTCATTGGCTGAACAGCTCAAAACCCTGCAAATACATACTGCTTTGTTTTCAGGGGTCACACCAAGCCACAGATTTAATGAACCACTGCTGCAGTCAATTGAGAAAGAAGATCAGTGTGTTCTGTTACAGCCTTGGTGTAGCACGTTTGCAACAGTACAGCCTTAATTTGGTCCTCATAGTTTAAAGCTGCAAAAGCTTTTGAAAGAAGAAGAGGAAGAAAGGAGTCAGAGGGAGACATAGAGCATGATGACGCGAGCAGACAGGATCCAGACGCCCGAGCTAAGCCTCGTCTCTGCAAAGACTTCTATTTGTTTGTACAGACATCCTCTCTCTCTGTGGAGAGAGCCACCTTTAGACTGTTGGACCTAAAACACACAAACACAGGATGTTTGCATTGTGTCAAATTCTATAACTAGTCAGTTTTTTCTTTTCCTTTAGTGTGTCGTTCACTGTGATGAAAACACAGACATTCAAACTAAATGCATCATTTAATATTTACAGTAAGCACTCAGTAGTGATAAACAGATGATTGACTGAAGAAGCTCATATAAGCACAAAGGAAGCAAAAGAAGACCAATTCAGAAAATTTAAGTATTTAAGTCAAATTTAAGTAAATACAGTATAGGCCATTTACTTTTCAGCAATAAATGAAATTAAAATCCATTAAAGTTCCATTTGTGGCATTTGTCTTTCTGACACACGGAAGTATGAGGATTTTTTTCTACCTCTTTATTCAAAAAACTTAAAACACAAATATTAAAACAATAGCAACGTGAAAGGGTTGAGATGCCTCCAAACCTAAGACAGGAAATTACAAATAAATAGAAATAATAAAAATGATGATTTACTGAGTTAAACAATTACATTAAAATGGGGAACTTTAAAAAAAAAACAACTATATTTTGCAAAAAAAAGGGGAGACCAATGTGTGACAAAATATACAAAAAATGGTGAAGGGGGACAGTAGTTTTACAATAATCAGCCATCAAGAATTAAGCAAATTAGAAAAGCAGCACAAAAAGACAACAAAACAAAAAAAATAAATAAAGCAAAAGAAAACAAACAAACAAGAAAGAAATAAGGAGCAGATGAAAAGGACAAAAGAAGAAAGGAAGAAAGAAAGCCTGTAGATTTGGTGGCCTTTAAAGAGGTAATTAGATGAGCGGGAGATGTATGTCTTTGTGAATGGGTAGGTATGTATGCATGTAGTTGTGTGAAAGGTGAATGTTGCAGAGGATGGGTGGGTTCAGGATGGCAGCAGTCCCCAGACCATTAGGAGGGAACCTCCCAGTTTTGGGTGTGTGCATGTTGGAGACCCCTAGCGGAGGGAGCCCCCCTCCCATTAGCCACACATTATATAAACTTAATAGCCACACTTAATATAAGACCAAAAAAAGAATTCACCAGCTCAGCTTTTATGTTTTGCGTGTTTGTTTGTTTTTCCACCCAAAAATACTGTGATATACCCTTGATGAAATGGCATGAAGGTATGTTAAAATAAATACAGCCCAAGTTTAATACATCGTGCCAGGAATGACAGAAGTTAACACTTAATTTTTTTCTTTGACCTTTTCAGTTCCACCTTTTCACTTTTTGGATCCTTTATTGCCCATTCAATTTATTTTCAGTTCGAACTACTCTTTTTCTATCTTGATTTTATTTGTTTTTTTTTTCCACTTGGCCTCTGACATTGTGTAGACAGATATGTTTGAAAGGGAAGAGGGGTTGACGACAGTCGGAACCACTGCTCCTGCCTTACAGTATAAGTAGCCTATTGACAACTTTGGGACAGTGTAACCCCTAATCACATGGGACTGTCCAATATCAAGCGGGCAGGTCATTTTTTCTTTTTCAGTGCCTTGGTGCCGGCAATAGCTGAGGCCAAAGGCATAATGTTTTCGGGTTGTCCAGCCGTACTTTTATACATCCATCCCTATGTAGGGCTGTCCAGCCCATTCTTGTGAGCGGGATATCTCAAGAACGCCTTGAGGGAATTTGTTCAAATTTGACACAAACATTCACTTGGATTCAGTGATGAGCTAATTAGATTTTGGTGGCCTGGTCTGTCTCTTTCTTTCAAATGCAATATCTCAAGAAAGCCTTGAACGATTTCTTTCAAATTTGACACAAACGTTTGAGTGGACTCAAAGATGAGCTGACTAGATTTTGGTGGTCAAAGGTGAAGGTCACTGTGACATTGTCAGTCTCATTCTTGCGAACGCAATATCTGAAGATGGCCTTAAGGGAGATCCCTCAAATTTGGCACAAACTTCCATTTGGACTCAAAGGTCAAAGGTCAAGGTCACGGTGACCTCATAAAACATGTTTTTGGCCATAATTCCTCACCTTGAAATTTTGCTGGTTGTATAGATCCTCTGTGCTGTCGGGGGGAAGATGTGTGAGAAGCATCCATGTTTTCAAGACATAGATGTAAACTAAGTGCAACGTGACTGGTGCTCGGAGGCATACAACGGCGTGGCAGTATATTTAGTTTCACATTGCTGATGGTGGCCTTCAACCCACCTCTGTGGGAAGGCCCATCTGGCATTTGCCTACATTGCCAGATTGCCAGTCGGCGCCTGGTTTCCTGCATTACAGTCTAAAAACACATCTGACATCCATCATTAAGTGCAACTAAAGCTCATCTAGTTCTTTTAAAATTTGTGAATATTTCAGTGCTATAATAAACCCTTTAACTCTTCCCTCTCTTCTCTTTTCTGTCTCATCAGAACCAGACGAGGGGCCACAAGAGAGAGTACCCTCAGCTGGCGGTGCAGGAGGTGACATCATCAGATGGCGCCTACATCGGGCAGCACTCCCAAGGCCTGGGAGGGCAGTACGCTGACTACTTTAAGAGGAAGAGGCTCTAGTATGACCCAAACCACCTTAAAGCCTAAAGCTTATGGAGGGAGGCGCACACACACACACAGCGTTTGCTGGATGTCACAGCTCCCTCTAGTGGCCTTTCTGTGGCTGCCATTTTGCATCCCCACAGTAGGTATTGAGTTTATTAGAATTTTGGGGTTGCAGATGGCTCAAGTGAAAGCAAGCCATAGTGCTCTTTGATCCTGGCACTTACTTACACACCCACATACACACAGACACAAACACGGTGTTGCTTTTGTCCTGTTCAAGCCTTAAACTCTTTAACTCTTAAACTGTTGTTTCTCAGTCAGTGTGTCAGCTGTACTCAACTAATATTATCTTGTACATTTTTTCTAATATAACACAAACTAAAGTAAACGGTATCTGTATGTATAAGCTGCTTTTGTATCTGCAGCCAGGCGATCTGTCTGCTGAAACTGTCTTAGGACTGGTCTTACAGTCAAGGCGTCTCCCTCTGTCTCCTTTCAAACTTGCGCTTTGATTAGTCAGTCAAACTGACATCTGTCTGTTCCCGCTTCAGAGTCTTTTCTCTTTTCCTCGTATTGCCCAGGTTTCCTCTTTTATATCTCCCAATGCGGAGTGTGTGTGTGTGTGTGTGTGTGTGTGTGTGTGTGTGTGTGTGTGTGTGTGTGTGTGTGTGTGTGTGTGTGTGAATGCGTGTTGATATGCTGTTTCTGTAGGAAGTGTCAGCCATTTCAATCCCAAAGGTTTGGGAGCACATCAGGAAAAAAAAGGGCCTGAACCAGTCGAAGCTCTTAAATGTGGTGACTTTAACAATAGCTTCCCTCAATGAATGGACCTTTCTTTATAAAGACTGGACAGAAAATAACAGCCTGGTGTAAATACAGTGTGTAATACAGAATATATAAAGCCATGCATAACAGACAATATCACATTTAGTGGACGTTTCCCAGCTCTCTTGCGAGCATATTGTACTACATGAATGAAAGGAAAACATTTACTGCGTGTCTGACTTTTTTCTCAATCTATACTGTTATATATTTGTAATATAATATAATAATATTCCAAGGCAATTTATTAATATTGAATCAGATTGTGTTGACTTAAATGTAGTTATCTGGTTTGGTTTTTAACGTTTAAACCAAATATTAAGGCACAGTCCTTTTTCTACTTTCTTCTATTGTCGTAACACATTAGGGTTTTTTTGGAAAGATGTGTTTGGACTGTAACAGCAGCTGTTTGTCCATTTCCAGCCCCCGTTAGAACATAAAGGATCCAGACTGTAAGTGTGTCTCGAATTCATACTACTTACCAGCTCAAAGCAGCTTTTGAGTACTGCAAAAGTGACCAAAGATACCAAAACAACAATTTGTTTTAATAGTTGCTGTTGATGGACACTCTCCCACATTGCAATGCACAAATAAATTCAAGAAGCCTCCCACACACGGAAGAAATATTAAAACTAACAGTCGACTGTGGTGAATCAGCTCCAGATACAAAGCAAAACATTTCTGGAAAAAACATTCAGCTTTCTCTTTGAAGTTTAATTGGCAGTGATTTTCCAAAGTTTCAGTTTGATTCATTTCTATGATGTACATATTTAATAATTTCCTGTTACTATCAAACGGTTAAGTATGCTTTTATGCCTCCACACAGGCGACAGCTGTAGCCGAAGGCATTATGCTTTTTTAGGTTGTCTATCTGTCCCATTCTCATGACTGCTATATCTTAAGTAGGCCTTGAGAGTTTGTTGTGGTTTTTTTTGTTCAAATTTGGCACAAACGTCCGCTTGGACTTTCCTGGCCTAATGGCTTCAGTGTCATATCTCAGGAACAGAAGTGGAGACGTGGTTAGCGACTTTGAGTGTCCATCTTGAAACTGCTGATTGTATAGATCTTCTGTGCTGCCAGGAGGAAGATACGTATGTGTGAAGCATCCATTTTTTCACGCGCAGCAATTTAACGGGTGTGTGGAGGCATACAACTGCACAGCATTGATCTAGTTTCTTTGTACACTTATTGCAAAATAAAAAATTGCTACAAAGGTTTTTATATGCTGTATAGAGGTGGTATGTTGTATGAAATTTGGACACAGTCTTTTGAGGGACAGTATGGTATAAAAAATTTAGTATTTTTTCGATTTTGTGCTCATGCCACTATAACATGCCGCTGTGCATGTTTTTGTTTGTTTATATTAGCTCTAGTAGAATGTCTTAATTCTGAGCTTTTAAGGGAAACGGAAAAAAGTAAACTTTTAAAGTAGGGCTGTCAAACAATATTTAAAAAAAAAAAATCACGATTAATTAATTAACCACAGTATTTTAATACAATTTTTTCATTTCCATTATTTTTCAAAACAATTATGAAGTCCGAATTGACAAGATAAAGCAATTCGTATTAGATTGTCTTGATTAGGAATCAAATGACAGCAAAAACTGTATGGGACGAGCAAAAAGGGGAGACTCATAGGGACCCATATAACCCATTTTCATTCAAATATCTGGAGGACAGCTGTTAAGGGGCCCCTGTGAAATTTTTCCATTGCCAAAATTTAGCATAACTTTGGAGCATTATTTAATCCCCTTACTAAGGAGCATAATGGATGGTATGAATTTCTAATGATACCTGTATCATCACTTTAGCTAAAGCTCAGCCCGGTACAGCCTTTCAACATGATTTATTTTTGAAAAAGCATTATGTACAGACTTTAATTGCGTTAACTCTGACAGCCCTATTTTAAAGTTAGAGAACTGATTTCTTTCCAGCTGTTTCTGCAAAGTAATAGAGAAATGATTTTTCATTCTTTATGAGGAAAAGACACATTTGTTTTGTTAGAGCAAAGGCTGTGAACTGAATAATACTTTGAAGGGTTGATGTTTGTAACTGAGGAGAGGGCTTGATGTTTGTGTTACGGCTTGGACTTTAGGTTTGTTATGTGCTCAAACTGGCAATAACTAAGGCTCCTACTACTACTGTAGAAAGTTGAATGTCAAATGTTTTATTTTGTAGTGTAAATTATTTGCCATTAACACAGCATCATATATACTCCTACGTAACGCCACACACGCGTGGTAAAAAGCTCTTTATGTGTCTTTGTATTCTGCTCGTAACTATCTGATTATATATCACTGAGTAGAATATTACTTGCGTTGCCGTGGCAACCACGCTCACACACTGTGAAACCCAATAGCAGATGAGATCAGATAATGCAAATGCATCGGTTTAGTCCAGATATGTGTGTTTGAGTTTGTCATCAGTGGGACAACGGCTGGCTGTAAACATGTTTACATGTGCAGACCCAATAATAATGGAGGAGTTGAGGCTCAGTGGTCGTGTGCAGA
This sequence comes from Plectropomus leopardus, assembly GCF_008729295.1. NCBI lineage: Eukaryota > Metazoa > Chordata > Actinopteri > Perciformes > Serranidae > Plectropomus > Plectropomus leopardus. The sequence continues at coordinate 13,113,458 of NC_056465.1, forward strand.
TACGCTTATTAAGCGCTAATAAAATGGCTTAACATTAAACTTAAGGGTAATACATATCTCTATTCTTTGAACCTCTTTCTGACTCTCTTGATCTCTTCATCCAATTAGGTGTTTTCTAGCTCGACTTAACCGTGATGTGATTCATGGGCTCTCGCCTTCACTGCTTAGAGATTAATATTTAATGTGAAACTTTGACACATTTCGAAGCATGCATCCATGAAGTCATTTATTGAGGATATGGGGGATAGAAAGGGAAAAAAGGAGAGGAGAACTAGAGTACAAAAAAGTGAGAAAATGTGTTCTATACACATAGATATTTAGAATTAATTGATTTTCTCACTTTCTTTTTACATTCATTGTCCGCCTTTTTTTCCCCATTTAGGAGGTCTTAACTGGGGATAGGAACAAGTTACAATTAACCCATAGACCAGTGATACTGAACTTATGGCCCATGACTGACTTCTGATGGCTCTAGTAGTTTATTTAGAAAACTTTTTTTTTTGTATATTTGCGGGCCTACACACTAGTGTAATAATCAGATCAACTTATATTTAACCATTTTGCCTCACTGAAAAGTATACCTTTTCTCTTTAAAATTGTTGTCAACCACAGTCTTTGCAAGGGATTTTCATTAAAAATGGACCTCAAAATGTTGCACTAATATTTAGTATATTGAATGAACACACTGACTGTCTTCACTTTTCAGAAAGACCAAAAACGATATAATTTAAGTCATGAATTCATAATAGAACCCAATTAAATTCCCGCTGTTTGAATTCATTTATCACCATCATATTGCATATCCAGCAATTCAAAGACAAAATATTAGTGATGAAAAACTGATAAAGCTGTGCCCCTTTAAGATGCTGTTACCTTAGAGAAACATTGTGTGCAATCGCCGATCTTCCCAGGGGCGGATTATGAGACAGCGGGCCCCGATGCAAAAGGCCCCACCACCTCATCCACATAGCAGCAAGACACAAAAAAATTGTGGTGGTTTTACCACTTTCATGCTTTTATTGTGCATCTCTTCGTAGTTGTTTAGCATCTTTTTGTGGTTTTGTGTCTCTTTGCTGTAATTTTGTATGGAGACATTTGTGTCTGTTTGAGGTTGTTTTGCCCATTTTTATAGTAATATACAGTAGTGTCTTAGTGCATTTCGTAGTGCTCTTTTTGTGTCTCTTCGTGGTCATTTTGAGTCTCTTCCTGGTTGGTACGTGTTCATTTGAGTCACATGTTGCACTTGGAGGTCGGGGGGCCCCTGGGCGTGTGCCTGGTCGCCCCGCTCAGTAATCTATACCTGCATCTTCCACCCTGTCTTCCCCTTTCTCTGTCACTCTCTCTCAAACACAGGCCTTGGCCCTCAGCCCTCGTCTTTGTCCTCAGTCTTGACAATCGAGCCACTGTGATGCGTAAAGTTGGAGGTTTGCATGTTGGTTTTTGGGAGGTTAATGCATGTTTTTGGGGGTTTGGCAGTTTGGATTAGGTCAGGTGGGTGTGGGTGACCTGCACATCACTAGAAAGTATCATGAGAAGGTAGTCGTTGTTTCTGCTCTTTATCAACATTTAAATTGTATGTTGTTGTTGTTGTTTTTTTCTTGAAAATAACAAGTGAAACATATTTATGGGAAAGGAAAGAGATCCAGTAAGTCAGCCTGCTAACACTGAGCTGAGTTTTAAAGAGTCTCGCTTGCCCCTTAGACTCTGCGTCTGTGGTTATTACGTTCACACGACACCTCTGTCTGTCTGTGGCTGTTCTGTGTTTTCCTTCCTTTGAATCACTATTTTCCCTCATATTCCACTCTTTCATCAGCCTGACCCTACACCCCCAAATACACTGAGGTCACTGAAGACACACATGTAATGGCAACATGTCCCTCTGGACTGGTTGGCTGTCTGACTCCGAGCCTCAGTATGGTTTGCTTTGTGGTGTGAGTGAATGTAAAGTAAGCAGCTGGACTCCAGGTGATCGCTGTCACCTCCACAGGAGAGGAATGTCTGTCTGTGCCAGTGTGTGTTCAGACCAGAGACAGGGCCTCTGTGTTTGTGGATGTGAACAGCTGAGGCAGCAGAAGCGCTGTGTGCTTGTCTGTTTACCTGCCTGTCTGTCTGTCTTCCTGACTGTTTTCTAGTCTGACTGTCTGCCACAGTGGATTCAGGTGCTACAGTTAGTCATGCCTGAATTATTTTAGTGGTGTCAGCTTTACCTCTGCATTATGTCTCACTTGCTCTATAGTCATGTCTGTATATACACTATTCTGTGTGTGTGTGTGTGTGTGTGTGTGTGTGTGTGTGTGTGTGTGTGTGTGAGAGAGAGAGAGAGTGTGTGTGTGAGTGAGCATGTGTCCGGGTTTCAAAATTGTCAAGGACAAAACAAATCTGAACTCTAATTTTCTAAGTCCAGATGTAAGAAAGTGAAAGGACATGTTATCTGTAAACATGAGGACAGAATGAGGAGTGTAACTGACACTTTAAAAATCAGGCTGAAAGCAGAAGTAACTGTTGGACTTTACCAAGAAGTGAAATATCATTCTGTAAGAGCTCGTCCTCCACTTGCTTTACGTTGTCCAAACTCATTTTAAGGGACAGAAAACTCAAAACTTGTAACTCAGTAGTTGTGAATTTGGTTGTTGGTCTTAGAAAGCCATCAGTTAACTTTTTATATTTTTTGCGGTTGACAGTAAATGTCAACACCGGCTCTGGATTGGGCATTTCACATTGGCCACTGTGAATAGCAGCCCGTCAGCGACAAGAGCATCAGAAAAACACTGATTTATTTTTGTGAAGCTGCTAATTCTGTGTTCTGTTTAAATCACTGAGTCCATTTGTTTTCAGAGAGGAGACCTCTGGGTAAATTCCCACTTTTGTTGAAAACCTCCTGAACGTCTAGATCGTAAATTGTCAGAGAAAACAGGTTGGCACAGGTTAGCAGGCTAGCGGCCCCTTTTTAACATGCCGAACAGTGTCAGAGAAACACTGATTTGAAACGATTGAAATGACAAAATGCTGTATTTAGTGTTTTTACTAGTTTTCATTACCCGGCCTCTTTGTAAATGACAAAAACCTCATGAACGTCTCAATCCAAAATAGGCAAGCACACATCAGCAGGTGGCTAGCGGTCCATCTCTGTCACTCCAAATTGCACTGGAGAAATTGGAGAAACACTGAGTCTGTAACTGGGTCTGTTTGTTTTGGAGAGGAAGAGACCTCTGTGGATAATTTGGCTGCTGGTACAAACCTCCTGAGCAATGAATTGTGATGAAATTCTAACCAGACGTGTCAGCTGGTTGCAGTCTGCAATACTCACCACCAGGGGTCACTCAATCCTCCTAAATCTTGCACTGGACTTTTAATGTGTTATTGACAGGTCAGTTCATGTTATTACACAAATATATTATGCTGAGTTTTGACCATCATACTTTGTTGCAATTGTGAGAAAAAGAATATTAGCTCACTGCGTGAATTTTTTTTTTTGCAAAAACTGTGCCTCCTGAAGCCTGTTAGCCGGAAACGATTGTTGAGGACATCTTCATAGTCTTTCTGTAACTGACTGCCAAACTGTTTGTGACTTGACTACAGACAGAATATCCCAAATATGTGCTCCGAACATGGTTTCCACTTTGAAAATGAGACCCTGTCTGCTTTCGCGTGTTGACTTGCAGATTTATTAAAAACCTCTATTTGTCAGTAGTTTTGCAGATAACTGGTATTTACTTCGGCTGGTGCTCCTGGAACCAGTAATTGCGTGTGTGTGTGTATGTGTGTAGGTGTGTAGGTTTGTAGGTGTGTGTAGGTGTAGCTCTGTAAAAATGTGCTCTTGGCAGGTAATGGGGGTAAAGAGAGACAGGCTGAAAGAAAGAGGAATGGAAAAACAACCCCAGCTGCCTTCAGCCTGCAGGGATTTCTTCCTTTACTTGTGTGTGTGTGTGTGTGTGTGCGCGCCTTTCTCCTCTTCTGTCTGCTCAGTGAAGAGTGTTGGTTATGTCTGCCAGACTCCTGCGTGTTGCACGTACCTGTAGAGCTGTCACACACACTGGCATTGTCTCCTCTCTGCTCTGATTATCTGTATTAGTTTGGCTCTCACACAGCTTCTTTTTGTGTGATCCAATTCTATATGAATGTTTTATTGTCTTTATGTTTTTGTGCTTATTGTCATCTCCCCTCTGGTGTAAATCATCCACCACTTTCTTTATCCACAGAGAAAACGATCAAAGTTTGCATTTTTACCACGGGCATACTGACAACGCCCCCCCCCCCCCCCGGTGAGCAGATATGTGACAGCAGTCTAATTGTAGACGCTCAAGTGCAGACACACAAGGTCACAGCTGGCATCGAGCCGCCAGACCTGTCAATCATAGGATGTGCAAGACGTGAGTGCCGAATATTTCCACTAAATCAACACCAATCACATTTAAAGGATGCGGCTGATGATATTGGGTTTTTGTTATTGTTGACAAATGTTAGTGTGTCTCTGACTGTTTTCAGCACATTTGCTCCCACTGAAGACACAAATTACAAATATGTAGTCTTTAATTATTTTTTGTTTTGTACAACGATTAATGCATACAGATTTGTTGGTTGTTGTTTTTTTACAGGACTTTATGGTGCTTTGTTTTTTTCGGGACTGTTTTCAGATGCAGATTAACATACCTTAGGTGCTCTTGTGAGTATCATCATAGATTGCTGCAGGAATGACTCCTAAAATGTGGAAATTAGTCAGCATTTTTGCACTTCTGGTTCCCTTGTTTTGAAATCAACCTTTTCTTTAAAATAGGTTTCTGGTTAGATGTCTGACATAAGGTCTGTGTTTAACACAAGCTTAAGAGATTTTTTGCATTTTTGTTCTACAACATAAAATATGTCAGTAATGAATCCACAGTGAACTTTGAAGCTTTTATGTGTCTAAAAAAAAACCCAAGTAAGCTAAAGCTAAATGAGACCGTGGAGTGGCATCACGCAACATTAAGCCATGTGACCAAAGTGTAGTTCGTTCATTCATTTTTATTCCTGCAATTATATTAACGTTTCAAAAAGTGTTAAAAGCGGTATGTTAATTTGTGACGATTATCTTGCTGAACAAAAATGTAAGTATCATTAATATTTGCTTGTCACAGAGAAATTGATTTTTTGGAAGTGCCTGACAAAGACTACATTTTTTGGGAGCTTTTAATACAATGTGTGGATCTTTTTTTAAATTCTTTCCTTGGTTTGATTTTTTTGATCCAGCGCTTGTAAAAGTCGTCGGGGTGTGCGCGCCCTCCACCTTGCTTTGCCTGCAGAAAGCAGTCATCCCTGCACCTCTCTATGAAGGTATGTGTAACACTGCTCAACAGCACAACCCATTCCTGTGTCTTTTAACATTTTGTACCACAGTGCAGCTCTATAGCACAGAGGAATAATATTAATGGAACTTTTGATACAGACACAGGACTTGTTTGTAGGATCAGTTCAGTTTTTGACAGTAAGAAAAAAATATACGTAGAATATTCCCAAACTCTGCAAAGTGTATTTCAAAACTGAAAACTGAGTTGGCAAGAGAAATGTGATCTTTTTTGTTTTGTTTTGTTTTGACTCAGCTTTTGCAGGAACAGAACAGGTGTTATAAAATGTGTCTGCAGATGTATAAATTTGAGACATTGATCCGAAACGGATAAATAGAAAAGGAGCCCCTGCAGGAGCTAAATAATAAAAGCTAGGAATGAATTCCACAGTTGAACTCTCTACACAGAGTGGCATTTAGATAAAAGTCACACAGTTGAGCTTCAGTGTTCATTCTTGACCTTAAAAATAGCAGTCTGGCTGTCCTCTGTTGATGATGCTGGTGGATTTGGTCTTTATTCTGGTGTTCATTCAGTCTCACGTCCTCGCTGTTGTTGCACGTTATGTTGTGCGGTCTTCCTCTCTCCGGTTTCGTTTTAAGGATTTCCGAGCAGAAATATCAAGGTGTTCATATAGATATCTAATAATGAGATATTTTCCGTGAATCTGGCTCATGCTTGGCATTATATCAGAGTGAAGTTGGGGCCCGAGATTAACACTGGTCTGTTGGGTTGATGGGTTTATATGTTGGCTGCCTAAAGCACCGTTCATTCTGGTCTTCAGTCTTTAAGGAAAATGCAAAAACAGGCTGCTTTAGCTCCCAGGTTGGGTACACAGCTGATGTCATGTGAGAAGAAAGTCTTGATGCTGTTTCTTGTTTCATTCTGGCTACAATTTTTGTCTTTCTCATGGCTAATCTGCAGTCAGACTGCAGAGTGTACATGCTTAGTTTGGTCTCACAGGTCGCTCTGTACCTGAACATGGTCTTCAAGTCCCATCAGCTTTTCTTAATGCACATTTGCATTTCGGTCTAAAACTTCAACTAAAGCCTTTAGTGTCCATTGTTTCTTTTTCAACAAAGGATGCTTCTTTAGATATAAATATATATAAAAAATTGATATATCTTTAATTTAACTGATGTTGCAATATATCTTTAAAACTGCCTCCCACAGTATGATAGTATATAACTTTTTTTTTTCTCAATCTAATGCTTGTGTAGAATATCCTCCCCTCTCTTTACTGGGGAGTTTTGAGGAAAGGTTGAATCTATTATTTCTTTGTGCCTCTCTGTGCCACCAACTAGACGTGACATCCTCATTTTGAATATACACAAAGGGGCCTGGTTTCCCAAAATTAACACAGCACAGCAAGTAACGCTGGTGTTCTTAACCTGCTGATGAGCCAGCCAGTTCAGGAACAATTCTGTTTCTGTGTAAAGGCAGCCTCAAGCTTCTGTTTTTTTCGCCTTTAGCTGTTAATAGAAATATGATATCAACACGAAAATTCAGTCGGTTTTATTTTTTAAAGAGTTTTGGTTTATATCAGAACAGAAAATCTTATTTGTAGTCTTGAGTAGTTTAGTTGTGATTTTGTTTTTAGCTGAATCAATTCAGGTTAAAATCCAGATTTTTTTCTATTCTTGTGTAAACGGAGCCTCCTCTCAGCTTCAGTGCGTTGCCATTGTACCAGTATGTATTCTGCATATTACACAGGGTCAGTGGTGGGGCTGGACTTTGCAATAGTGAATGACTGTGTGCGTGTGCGTTATGTGTGCGTGTGTGTGGGTGGATCACAAAGCTTTGCAATACTGAAGTATTTCTGATTTTCTGACATATTAATGGCTGTAGATAAATCTAGATTTGCTGTGCTTCTTGCTTTGTAAACAGTTTTTTGCTTTTTAATTATGTGGATTTTTTTTCCTGACCTGAAATATACTGTAGATTTTGCAAAATTTTATATCACACTGACATTGCTATTGTTTTACTGTGAATAAGGTATTTCTAGAGAAATTTTAGCATGCCTACTTACAACTGTAATATATAGAACAAACCGTTTCAGTAGTTGATAATATATCGCATTTGGACTGACACAGACAGAACACAACAAACATTGATTTTATTTATTTTTTCATTGTGTATTTATGAATACTTTTACCATAATTCATACTTGCGTCTTATTTTTTGAAAAATATATATATATTTCTTTTCTCTTATTTTGAGCAGAAGGAATTGTCTTTTACATTCCTAAATAAAATGTGGACTGAAGCGCTACTTTGTGTACTTTTTGTTCTCTGACAACATTCACAGTAAAAGCCATACAGTTACATGATGCAGAACTGACCATTTCTTTAAGTCATGATAATCTGTCAATGGGTGACATTTTACAGGATTTCAAATAGAAAAAACCCTCTGCTCAAACCATTCCTAGACTCCAACAAAATACACGTTTATAAATGTGTCATATTGGAGAATTACAAAGACAATGTTACACGTAAAATGCACATACATAATTATGAATGTCATTAAAAGAAAGTATATATTTTTAACTAGAATAACAAACATAAAATACCATGTGATGATCCATGATTATTCTTTCTTACTTTAATCTCTGTGTGTGCTCAGAAAGTCTTCCAACATACAATCTGCAATAATATCAATTGGCTCTTCTTTTTTTGCATTATTGTGTATGGTATACAGACATTTGGTAAGCATTGGTGGAACGCTACAATACTGCCCTCAAGTGTCTCTAAGAGGTACTCGTCTTAATCTATCACTCCTCAATTAACGAGTAATGTATGTTTGATTTAGCCGACTAATCGGATGCATACAGTTCTTCATTAAAGATCCAGTACATTAAACAAACTCAACTTGTTAGAGACCATATAGAACCACCTCAAACAATCTGAGGAGGTTAACACAGTAGGAAAGATGCCATTTCATCTGATTTGAAGAGAATGAAACCACATGCAAGATGATTAGAGAGCCATAACCTGTAAAATGACAGAATAAAAGTACATTTACTGTTCCTGTGCAGATGCAGCCCCTTCAGAGAAAAGTATTATCATATGTGTCTGGTACATTTAAATAAGACAGGCATTTATCACACATTAAAACAATGCAGCCTGAACATTTATCATTTATTTATGTGGATTATTTTCAATTAATTGCTCTAAAGAATGTCTGTGCAAAATGCCCGTCACGGTTTCCGAAAACTTAAAATATCTCTTTTAGTCAGACCAACAGTGTAAAACAAAGAAAAGATACATTTATTAAACTGAGAGTCTAGAATCAATGAATATGCCGCATTTTTGCTAGAAAAAAAAAACCTCAGTTGGCTCTAATTTACAGCCAGCTGTTAGGGACTGCATCTGCACATCCTGAACAGAAAACCTATCACAGACCACTTCACGGCTCTCTAACTAAAAGAAATGCAACTCTGCAATGTTCTCCCCAATAAGAGTCCATGAGACAAACAGCAGTGGCACAAAACCTTGAAAACCACATCTTCAGTTGCTGCGTTAATGACCGTGTCCGTCCTCCCAGGCAATTCTTAACACGACCCATCACTGATCTACTCCGCCACAAAGAAGACTGCCACACACCCTGTTAAACTGTGTAAAAGTAGGCGTTAAACAGTTCCTTTCTCTGCTTAAGCTCCATCTTTTAAGCGTCCATCAGTGAGAGCGTTCTCATTCTCGAGTCCATGTAATTGTAAAGGCCGTCTGAGCACATTAGAAGAGCAGCAAGTCACATAAGTTTGACGTTTCTGTCGGTGCAGATGGTTAAATCCCTTGGATACACTTGGAAGTCCTTTGTAAGGTATATGGTCACATTGAGCGTGGGCTAAGGCTACATTTGACAATCTATGCTCAACACGCAAAAGGAAATATTGAAATAGTATAACAAATACGAGGAATAAAAATGTTAAAAATATGGCAGAGTATGATGACTGACGGAGCCAAAAGTCTTTAATGTAATAGAGGGTTTATTTGCGAGTACGAAGGAGTGCGGCTTTGCGCGTAGCTCCCATCCTTCAGGACAGTTTTGCCATTTGCGTCTGGTCCCGAGTCTGCACGCAAAAAATCAGCTTCTCTCCCAGAGGCTCCAACAGTTTTAGATGTCGTTCTGTGGTTGGAGCTGTTGCTGCATGTTGGTCAGGTCCTCCACCAGGCGCTTAAAAGTGATTCTCCTTTCGGGCATATTCTCCCAGCACTTGCGCATCAGCTCGTACACCTGCCAAATATTAATTGTGTTAGATGAAAAGTGGTAGAAATGTAAAAACCTGACAAAGAAATATACTGCAGCAGCTTTCTTCCGAAGTGAAATCTCAGAGGTCGAATCAGAACTTCTAGTTCTAGTTAATTAAAAATTAAGTAAATAAGCACATCTTAAAAAGGCTCTGTCCATGTCATTACTGTGTTGTGTTGTTGATGAGAACACTTACAGGCTCAGGACAGCCCTCAGGACGAGGCAACCTCCTCCCTTCTGCCAACACCTTCACCAATCGGATGATGGTCATCTGGCCGTGAGTTCTGCCAATCATGCCAAGGAAGAGCTGTGTGGGTGAGCACAAGAGCAAGTTACAAAACATAATGTGTACAATACTTTTCAATACTGGCTTTATTTTTATTCAGATGTTAAACATGAAAAAATACTATTTTTGCCAACATGCTATTATATGACCTTATCATGCAAATTTGACTGACATACTACACTATAACTTTTCGTACTATTTTGGACAATATACTCTACTATGATTTATTTATGACATGTAAAACTATGACTTATGCATGCTATGTAGGACAACATACTATAATGTGACTTTTTACGCTATTTTGGACAACAAACTTTACTATATATACTATACTATTTCTAAATTTAGAGGACATGCTATGACTTTTGTATATTATTTTGAAATGCACTCTATAGTATGGCATTTTTATTCTATTTTCAACACATACTATACTATAACTTTATATGCTGTTTTGGATGACATATTATACTATGACTTTTTTATGCTATTTTGGAAGACAATAGTCAATTATTTGGCTTTTTGGACAACATACTATGTTGTCAAAAATGACCAGGAATGGCACAAAAACCTCTTAATATTCTATTTTGTCAAAAATGACCTCAAAAGGTCATAGTATAGTATATAGTATATGTGTCTTCAACAATGACCCCAAAACATAAACGTATAGTACTCATAAAAAGTGACCCCAAATGTCACCACGTCTTAATATAGTATGTCCTCAAAAATAACACAAAGTCACCACAATGACATAGTGTAGCATGTCGCAAAAATTACACAAAATGTCACCAAAACTTCCTAGTATAGTATTTCGTTGACAATGATCCAAAAACATCATAGTAAAGTATGTCACCAAAATTACCCCAAAACGTCATAGTATAGTATGTCTTCAAAAATGACCCAAAATGTCACCAAAATGTCATAGCATCGTATGTCGTAAAAAAATTACCCCAAATATCACCATGTCGTAGTACAGTATGTTGTAAAAATATACCCAAAATGACACAAAAATGTCATAGTATAGTATGTTCTTAAAAATGACACAAACGTCATTGTATGGCATGACATCAAAATTACAGAAAATGCCACAAAAACATTAACAATGTATGTCGAAAAATTTCAAGATATGACATGTTGCAAAAAAAGCTGAAAAGCACATAGTATAGCAGTATAGAATGTCAAAAAAAATATACCATACTATAGTATGGCAAAAAATGCCACGATATGACATGTCCAAAACACTGCTAAAAACCACATAATATAGCCTGCTGAGAAACACTGTGGCAAAAATGTCGCAATAATGGCCAAAAACACAAGGATGTAGCATGTCAAAAAAAAGGCAATGCAGTGTATGGGGAAATATATCATAATATGACATGTCCAAAAAACAGCTGAAACCCCTTAAAACAGCATTAAGTAGAGTGCCGAGACAAGCCATAGAACAGTTTGTTGCAAAAACTGCGAAAACTCACCATGATGTAGGATGTTGAAAAAATGACCGAAAAGGCAAGGCTATAGTAAGGCAAAAATGTCAAAATATGACATCAGAAAAAAACTACTGTAAACACCTCGAAACAGCATAAAATAGTGTGCCGAAACACGCCATAGCATAGTATGTTGCAAAAACGGCCAAAAAGCGCAAAATAATGCATGTCAAAAAAATGACCAAAAAGGCAAGGCTATAGTAAGACAAAAATGTCAAAATATGACATGTCCCAAAAACAGCTGAAAACACTTCAAAACAACAAAAAATAGCATACCGAAACACGCCACAACATAGTTCGTTTTAAAAATGGCCAAAAACACCATTACATAGCCTGTTGAAAAATGACCAAAAAGGCAAGGCTATAGTAAGGCAATATTGTCAAAATATAACAATTCCCAAAAACAACTGACAACACCTAAAAACAGCATAAAATAGCGTGCCGAGACAAGCCATTACATAGTATGTTGCAAAAAATGGCCAAGAACATCATGATATAGCATGTTGAAAGAAATAACCGAAAAGGCAAGGCTATAGTGAGGCAAAAATGTCAAAATATGACTTGTCTCAAAAACAGCTGAAAACACCTCAAAACAGCATAAAATAGTGTGACGAGAAACGCAATAGCATAGGCTGTTGCAAAAACGGCCAAAAACACCATAATAATGCATGTCAAAAAAATGACCGAAAAGGCAAGGCTAGTAAGGCAAAAATGTCAAAATATGACATGTCCCCAAAACACCTAAAAACACCTCAAAACAGTATAAAATGGCATGCCGAGACACGCCATAGCATAGGTATTTGCAAAAACTGCCAAAAGGCGCAAAATAATGCATGTCAAAAAAATGACCAAAAAGGCAAGGCTATAGTAAGGCAAAAATGTCAAAACGTTACGTCCAAAACCAGCTGAAAACACCTCAAAACAGCTTAAAATAGCGTGCAGGGACACGCCAATGCATATTTTGTTGCAAAAATGACCAAAAACAACATGATGTACCATGTTGAAAAAATGACCGAAAAGGCAAGGCTATAGTAAGGCAAAAATGTCAAAATATGACATGTCCCAAAAACAGTCGAAAACACCCCGAAACAGCATTAAATGGCGTGCCGAGACACGCCATAGCATAGTTTGTTTCAAAAATGGCCAAAAACTCCATGGTATACCATGCTGAAAAAATGACCAAAAAGGCAAGGCTATAGTGAGGCAAAAATGTCAAAATATGACGTCAGAAAAAAACTGCTGTAAACACCTCAAAACAGCATAAAATAGTGTGCTGAAAGACACCATAGCATAGTATGTTGCAAAAACGGCCAAAAACACCATAATAATGCATGTCAAAAAATGACCAAAAAGGCAAGGCTATAGTAAGGCAAGATTGTCAAAATATGACATGTCCCAAAAACAGCTGAAAACACGTCAAAACTGCATAGAATAGTGTGCTGAGACACGCCATACCATAGTTCATTGCATAAATGGCCAAAAACACCATGGTATACCATGTTGAAAAAATGACCGAAAAGGCAAGACTATAGTAAGGCAAAAATGTCAAAATATGACATGTCCCAAAAACAGCTGAGAACACTTCAAAACAGCAAAAAATACTGCACCGAGACACGCCATAGCATAGTTTGTTTCAAAAATGACCAAAACCTCCATGGTATACCATGTTGAAAAAATGACCGAAAAGGCAAGGTTATAGTAAGGCAAAAATGTCAAAATATGACATGTCCCAAAAACAGCTGAAAACACCTCAAAACTGCATAGAATAGTGTGCGGAGAAATGCCATAGCATAGGCTGTTGCAAAAACAGCCAAAAACACCATAATAATGCATGTCAAAAAACGACCAAAAAGGCAAGGCTAAAGTAAGGCAAAATTGTCAAAATATGACATGTCCAAAAAAACAGCAGAAAACAATTCAAAACTCCATAGAATAGTGTGCTGAGACACGCCATACCATAGTTCATTGCATAAATGGCCAAAAACACCATGGTATACCATGTTGAAAAAATGACCGAAAAGGCAAGGCTATAGTAAGGCAAAAATGTCAAAATATGACATCAGAAAAAAACTACTGTAAACACCTCGAAACAGCATAAAATAGTGTGCGCAGGGACACACCATAGCATAGTATGTTGCAAAAAAAGGCCAAAAAGCGCAAAATAATGCATGTCAAAAAAATGACCAAAAAGGCAAGGCTATAGTAAGGCAAAAATGTCAAAAAATGACATGTCCCAAAAACAGCTGAAAACACCTCAAAACAGCATAAAATAGCATGCAGGGACACGCCATGCATATTTTGTTGCAAAAACGGCCAAAAACACCATGATGTACATGTTGAAAAAATAACCGAAAAGGGAAGGCTATAGTAAGGAAAAAAAATGTCAAAATATGGACATGTCCCAAAAAATATAAAAAACCTCAAAATATAAAATAGCGTGCAGAGAAATGACATAGCATAATTTGTTGCAAAAACGGCCAAAAACACCATAATAATGCATGTCAAAAAAAAACGACCAAAAAGGCAAGGCTATAGTAAGGCAAAAATGTCAAAATATGACATTTCCCAAAAACAGCTGAAAACACCTCAAAAACAGCGTAAAATAGCGTGCCGAAACACACTATAGCATAGTATGTTGCAAAAACGGTCAAAAACACACAAAATAATGCATGTCAAAAAAAATGACCAAAAAGGCAAGGCTATAGTAAGGCAAAAATGTCAAAATATGACATGTCCCAAAAACAGCTGAAAACACCTCAAAACTGCAAAAAATAGTGTGCCAAAACGCCATAGCATAGTTTAATTTCAAAAACTGCCAAAAACACCATGAATAATGCATGTCAAAAAAATGACCAAAAAAGGCAAGGCTATAGTATGGCAAAAAATGTCAAAATATGACATGTCCCAAAAACATCTGAAAACACCTCAAAACAGCATATAAATAGCAGCATGTGCCGAGACAGCCATATCTTAGAATGTTGCAAAAACGGCCAAAAACACCAAAATATAGCATGTTGAAAAAAATGACCAAAAATGCAAGGCTATAGTAAGGCAAAAATGTCAAAATATGACATGTTGCGAAAAAAAACACCTGTGTTTTTTCTCTTTCTTTTTAGCTCTCTCTCTCTCCATAGCATAGTTTGTGCGTGTGTGTGCCAAAAACATCCATCCATAATGCTCAAAATCAAAAATGGCAAAAAAGGCGGCTACACAGGCCAAAACAGCAGAAACAACACAGCGATGGCATTCTGTTGAAAAAAAAACTTTTTGCAATCCTAAATAGCGTGGGATTGGAGGTCACCAGCAGCCCATCTCTTTCTTTGCAAAATGGGGTTTTTGTTAAAAAATGAGCTGGGTCCAACGGCCCAGTGTGTGGTTAGCCCAGGGAATATTTTGTTTGTTTTGGTCTTTTGGTTTGTTAAAAATGTTGGTTAAGTTGTTGCTAAATAAAACAGTTGTTTTAGTTCTGTGCCGTGTGGCATTCTTTTATGTGTTCGGCAAAAAACGGCTGAAACCTTGTTGTAATGCATGTGTGTGGCCAAAAAATGACCAAAAATGGCAAGGCTATAGTAAGGCAAAAATGTCAAAATATGACATGTCCAAAAACAGCTGAAAACAACTCAAAACAGCATAAAATAGCGTGCAAAGACACACCACAGCATAGTTTGTTGCAAAAATGGCCAAAAACACAGTAAAAGTACATGTCAAAAAAATGACCAAAAAGGCAAGGCTATAGTAAGGCAAAAATGTCAAAAATGACATGTCCCAAAAAAAACAGCTGAAAACACTCTCAAAACAGCATAAAATAGGTGCTACCGAGACATACCATAGCATAGGTAAATTGCAAAAAACGGCCAAAAACACCATATAGCAATGAATGTCAAAAAAATGACCAAAAAGGCAAGGCTATAGTAAGGCAAAAATGTCAAAATATGACATGTCCCAAAAACAGCTGAAAACACTCTCAAAAACAGCATAAAATAGCGTGCCGGAAAGACATAGCATAGAATGTTGCAAAAACAGCCAAAAAAACACCATAATAATGCATGTCAAAAAAATGACCGAAAAGGCAAGGCTATAGTAAGGCAAAAATGTCAAAATATGACATGTCCCAAAAAAACAGCTGAAAACACCTCAAAACAGCATAAAATAGCTGTGCCGAGACACACCATAGCATTAAATCATTGCAAAAAACTGGCAAAAAAACACCATAATATACCATGTTGAAAAAATGACCGAAAAGGCAAGGCTATAGTAAGGCAAAAATGTCAAAATATGACATGTCCCAAAAAACAGCTGAAAACACCTCAAAACAGCATAAAAATAGCATGCAGAGACACGCCATAGCATAGAATGTTTCAAAAACGGCCAAAAAAAAAACACATAATAATGCATGTCAAAAAAATGACCAAAAAAGGCAAGGCTATAGTAAGGCAAAAATGTCAAAATATGACATGTCCCAAAAACAGCTGAAAACACCTCAAAAAGCAGCATAAAAATAGCGTGCCGAGACACGCCATAGCATAGTTTGTTTGCAAAAAATGGCCAAAAACACATAATAATGCATGTCAAAAAAATGACCGAAAAGCAAGGCTATAGTAAGGCAAAAATGTCAAAATATGACATGTCCCAAAAACAGCTGAAAACACCTCAAAACAGCATAAAATAGCGTGCTGAGACACACCATAGCATAGAATGTTTGCAAAAAAAACGGCCAAAAAACACCAATAATAATGCATGTCAAAAAAAAAATGACCAAAAAAGGCAAGGCTATAGTAAGGCAAAAATGTCAAAAAATGACATGTCCCAAAAACAGCTGAAAACACCTCAAAACAGCATAAAATAGCGTGCCAGAGACAAGCCATGCATAGAATTGTTGCAAAAACGGCCAAAAACAACATAATGTACATGTTGAAAAAAATGACCAAAAAAGCAAGGCTATAGTAAGGCAAAAATGTCAAAATATGACATGTCCAGAAAAACAGCTGAAAACACCTCAAAACAGCATAAAATAGCGTGCTGAGACACGCCATAGCATAGAATTTGTTGCAAAAACAGCCAAAAACCATAATAATAATGCATGTCAAAAAATGACCGAAAAAGGCAAGGCTATAGTAAGGCAAAAATGTCAAAATATGACATGTCCCAAAAACAGCTGAAAACACCTCAAAACAGCATAAAATAGCGTGCTGAGACACGCCATAGCATAGAATGTTGCAAAAACGGCCAAAAACACATAATAATATGCATGTCAAAAAATGACCAAAAAGGCAAGGCTATAGTAAGGCAAAAATGTCAAAATATGACATGTCCCAAAAACAGCTGAAAACACTCAAAACAGCATAAAATAGCGTGCAGAGACAACCATATAGCATAGAATTTTGCAAAAACGGCCAAAAACACCATAATAATGCATGTCAAAAAAATGACCAAAAAGGCAAGGCTATAGTAAGGCAAAAATGTCAAAATATGACATGTCCCCAAAACAGCTGAAAACACCTCAAAACAGCATAAAATAGCGTGCCGAGACACGCCATAGCATAGAATGTTTGCAAAAACGCCAAAAACACCATAATAATGCATGTCAAAAAAATGACCGAAAAGGCAAGGCTATAGTAAGGCAAAAATGTCAAAAATGACATGTCCCAAAAAAACAGCTGAAAACACTCAAAACAGCATAAAATAGCGTGCTGAGACAAGCCATAGCATAGAATGTTTGCAAAAAACGGCCAAAAACACCATAATAATGCATGTCAAAAAAATGACCAAAAAGGCAAGGCTATAGTAGTAAGGCAAAAATGTCAAAATATGACATGTCCCAAAAACAGCTGAAAAACACCTCAAAACAGCATGAAATAGCGTGCTGAGACACGCCATAGCATAGAATGTTGCAAAAACAGCCAAAAACACCATAATAATGCATGTCAAAAAAATGACCAAAAAGGCAAGGCTATAGTAAGGCAAAAATGTCAAAATATGACATGTCCCAAAAACAGCTGGAAACACCTCAAAACAGCATAAAATAGCGTGCTGAGGCACACCATAGCATAGGCTGTTGCAAAAACAGCCAAAAACACCATAATAATGCATGTCAAAAAATGACCAAAAAGGCAAGGCTATAGTAAGGCAAAAATGTCAAAATATGACATGTCCCAAAAACAGCTGAAAACACTCAAAAATAGCATAAAATAGCGTGCTGAGACACGCCATAGCATAGGTATTTTGCAAAAAACGCCCAAAAACACCATAATAATGCATGTCAAAAAAATGACCGAAAAAGGCAAGGCTATAGTAAGGCAAAAATGTCAAAATATGACATGTCCCAAAAACAGCTGAAAACACCTCAAAACAGCATAAAAATAGCATGCCGAGACACGCCATAGCATAGAATTTTTGCAAAAAATGGCCCAAAAACACCATAATAATGCATGTCAAAAAAAATGACCAAAAAGGCAAGGCTATAGTAAGGCAAAAATGTCAAAATATGACATGTCCCAAAAACAGCTGAAAAAACACTTCAAAACAGCATAAAAAAATAGCGTGCCGACACACGCCATAGCATAGAATTTGCAAAAAACGGCCAAAAACACCATAATAATGCATGTCAAAAAAATGACCGAAAAGGCAAGGCTATAGTAAGGCAAAAATGTCAAAAAATGACATGTCCCAAAAACAGCTGAAAAACCTCAAAACAGCATAAAATAGCGTGCCGAGACACGCCATAGCATAGAATGTTTGCAAAAACGGCCAAAAACACCATAATAATGCATGTCAAAAAAATGACCAAAAAAGGCAAGGCTATAGTAAGGCAAAAATGTCAAAAATGACATGTCCCAAAAACAGCTGAAAACACCTCAAAACAGCATAAAATAGCGTGCCGAGACACACATAGCATAGAATGTTGCAAAAACAGCCAAAAACACCATAATAATGCATGTCAAAAAAATGACCAAAAAGGCAAGGCTATAGTAAGGCAAAAATGTCAAAATATGACATGTCCCAAAAACAGCAGCTGAAAACACCCTCAAAACAGCATAAAATAGCGTGCTGAGACACACCATAGCATAATTTTGCAAAAAATGGCCAAAAACACCATGGTATAATGCATGTCAAAAAATGACCAAAAAAAGCAAGGCTATAGTAAGGCAAAAATGTCAAAATATGACATGTCCCAAAAACAGCTGAAAACACCTCAAAACAGCATAAAAAATAGCGTGCTGAGACACGCCATAGCATAGAATGTTGCAAAAAAAGCCAAAAACACATAATAATGCATGTCAAAAAAATGACCAAAAAAGGCAAGGCTATAGTAAGGCAAAAATGTCAAAATATGACATGTCCCAAAAACAGCTGAAAACACCTCAAAAAGCATAAAATAGCGTGCTGAGACACGCCATAGCATAAAGGCTGTTGCAAAAACGGCCAAAAAACACCATAATAATGCATGTCAAAAAAATGACCAAAAAAGCAAGGCTATAGTAAGGCAAAAATGTCAAAATATGACATGTCCCAAAAACAGCTGAAAACACCTCAAACAGCATAAAATAGCGTGCCGAGACACGCCATAGCATAGAATTTGCAAAAAAATGGGCAAAAACACCATAATAATGCATGTCAAAAAAATGACCAAAAAGGCAAGGCTATAGTAAGGCAAAAATGTCAAAATATGACATGTCCCAAAAACAGCTGAAAAAAACCTCAAAACAGCATAAAATAGTGCCGACACACCATAGCATAGAAGTTTTGCAAAAACGGCAAAAACACCATAATAATGCATGTCAAAAAAATGACCGAAAAGGCAAGGCTATAGTAAGGCAAAAATGTCAAAATATGACATGTCCCAAAAACAGCTGAAAACACCTCAAAACAGCATAAAATAGCGTGCTGAGACACGCCATAGCATAGAATGTTTGCAAAAAAACGGCCAAAAAACACCATAATAATGCATGTCAAAAAATGACCAAAAAAAGCAAGGCTATAGTAAGGCAAAAATGTCAAAATATGACATGTCCCAAAAACAGCTGAAAAACACTTCAAAAAACAGCATAAAATAGCGTGCAGAGACACACGCCATAGCATAGAATGTTGCAAAAAAATGTCGGCCAAAAACATAATAATGCATGTCAAAAAAATGACCAAAAAGGCAAGGCTATAGTAAGGCAAAAATGTCAAAATATGACATGTCCCAAAAACAGCTGAAAAAACCTCAAAACAGCATAAAATAGCGTGCCGAGACACACGCCATAGCATAGAAAGTTGCAAAAACGGCCAAAAACACCATAATAATGCATGTCAAAAAAATGACCAAAAAGGCAAGGCTATAGTAAGGCAAAAATGTCAAAATATGACATGTCCCAAAAACAGCTGAAAACACCTCAAAACAGCATAAAATAGCGTGCTGAGACACGCCATAGCATAGGTATTTGCAAAAAAAAGGCCAAAAACACCAAAATAATGCATGTCAAAAAAATGACCAAAAAGGCAAGGCTATAGTAAGGCAAAAATGTCAAAATATGACATGTCCCAAAAACAGCTGAAAACACCTCACCTCAAAACAGCATAAAAATAGCGCGCTGAGAAGACACGCCATAGCATAGAATGTTTCAAAAAAAGGCAAAAAACACCATAATAATGCATGTCAAAAAAATGACCAAAAAGGCAAGGCTATAGTAAGGCAAAAATGTCAAAATATGACATGTCCCAAAAACAGCTGAAAACACCTCAAAACAGCATAAAAAATAGCGTGCCGACACACGCCATAGCATAGAATGTTGCAAAAAAAAAACGCCAAAAACACCATAATAATGCATGTCAAAAAAAAATGACCAAAAAAGCAAGGCTATAGTAAGGCAAAAATGTCAAAATATGACATGTCCCAAAAACAGCTGAAAACACCTCAAAACAGCATAAAATAGCGTGCCGAGACACGCCATAGCATAGGCTGTTGCAAAAATGGCCAAAAACACCATAATAATGCATGTCAAAAAAATGACCAAAAAGCAAGGCTATAGTAAGGCAAAAATGTCAAAATATGACATGTCCCAAAAACAGCTGAAAAACCTCAAAACAGCATAAAAATAGCGTGCCGAGACACGCCATAGCATAGAATGTTGCAAAAAAATGGCCAAAAACACCATAATAATATGCATGTCAAAAAAATGACCAAAAAAAAGGCAAGGCTATAGTAAGCAAAAATGTCAAAATATGACATGTCCCAAAAACAGCTGAAAACACCTCAAAAAAGCATAAAAAGCGCGTGCCAGACACGCCATAGCATAGAATTTTTGCAAAAACGGCCAAAAACACCATAATAATGCATGTCAAAAAAAATGACCAAAAAAGGCAAGGCTATAGTAAGGCAAAAATGTCAAAAAATGACATGTCCCAAAAACAGCTGAAAACACCTCAAAACAGCATAAAAATAGCGTGCTGAGATACGCCATAGCATAGAATAGAATGTTGCAAAAACGGCCAAAAACACCATAAATAATGCATGTCAAAAAAATGACCAAAAAGGCAAGGCTATAGTAAGGCAAAAATGTCAAAATATGACATGTCCCAAAAACAGCTGAAAACCTCAAAACAGCATAAAATAGCGTGCTGAGACACGCCATAGCATAGGAATTTGCAAAAAAAAACGGCCAAAACACCAAATAATGCATGTCAAAAAAATGACCAAAAAAGGCAAGGCTATAGTAAGGCAAAAATGTCAAAATATGACATGTCCCAAAAACAGCTGAAAACACCTCAAAACAGCATAAAATAGCGTGCCGAGACACGCCAGCATAGAATGTTGCAAAAACGGCCAAAAACACCATAATAATGCATGTCAAAAAAAATGACCAAAAAAGGCAAGGCTATAGTAAGGCAAAAATGTCAAAATGACATGTCCCAAAAACAGCTGAAAAACCTCTCAAAACAGCATAAAATAGCGTGCCAAAGACACGCCATAGCATAGAAAGTTGTTGCAAAAAAAACGGCAAAAAACACCATAATAATGCATGTCAAAAAAATGACCAAAAAGGCAAGGCTATAGTAAGGCAAAAATGTCAAAATATGACATGTCCCAAAAACAGCTGAAAAACCTCAAAAACAGCATAAAATAGCGTGCCGAGACACACCATAGCATAGGATTTGTTGCAAAAAAACAGCGGCCAAAAACACCATAAATATGCATGTCAAAAAAAAATGACCAAAAAGGCAAGGCTATAGTAAGGCAAAAATGTCAAAATATGACATGTCCCAAAAACAGCTGAAAACACCTCAAAACAGCATAAAATAGCGTGCCGAGACACACCATAGCATAATTTTTGCAAAACGGCCAAAAAAACACCAATAATATGCATGTCAAAAAAATGACCAAAAAGGCAAGGCTATAGTAAGGCAAAAATGTCAAAAAATGACATGTCCCAAAAAACAGCTGAAAAAACACCTCAAAACAGCAAAAATAGCGTGCTGAGACACGCCATAGCATAGAATGTTGCAAAAAAAAAAACACCAAAAAACACCATAATAATGCATGTCAAAAAATGACCAAAAAGGCAAGGCTATAGTAAGGCAAAAATGTCAAAATATGACATGTCCCAAAAAAACCTGAAAAACCTCAAAACAGCATAAAATAGCGTGCTGAGACACGCCATAGCATAGAATGTTGCAAAAAAACGGCCAAAAACACCATAATAATGCATGTCAAAAAATGACCAAAAAAGGCAAGGCTATAGTAAGGCAAAAATGTCAAAATATGACATGTCCCAAAAACAGCTGAAAACACCTCAAAACAGCATAAAATAGCGTGCTGCTGACACGCCATAGCATAGAATTTGCAAAAACGGCCAAAAACACCATAATAATGCATGTCAAAAAAATGACCAAAAAAGGCAAGGCTATAGTAAGGCAAAAATGTCAAAATATGACATGTCCCAAAAACAGCTGAAAAAACACCTCAAAACAGCATAAAATAGCGTGCCGAGACACGCCATAGCATAGTTTTTTGTTGCAAAAAACGGCCAAAAACACATAAATAATAATGCATGTCAAAAAAATGACCAAAAAGGCAAGGCTATAGTAAGGCAAAAATGTCAAAATATGACATGTCCCAAAAACAGCTGAAACACCTCAAAACAGCATAAAATAGCGTGCCGAGACACGCCATAGCATAGAATTGCAAAAAAAGGCCAAAAACACCATAATAATGCATGTCAAAAAAATGACCGAAAAGGCAAGGCTATAGTAAGGCAAAAATGTCAAAAAATGACATGTCCCAAAAACAGCTGAAAACACCTCAAAACAGCATAAATAGCGTGCCGAGACACGCCATAGCATAGAATGTTGCAAAAAAAAACGCCAAAAACACCATAATAATGCATGTCAAAAAAATGACCAAAAAGCAAGGCTATAGTAAGGCAAAAATGTCAAAATATGACATGTCCCAAAAACAGCTGAAAACACCTCAAAAACAGCATAAAATAGCGTGCCGAGACACACCATAGCATAGAATTGTTGCAAAAACAGCCAAAAACACCATAATAATGCATGTCAAAAAAAATGACCAAAAAGGCAAGGCTATAGTAAGGCAAAAATGTCAAAATATGACATGTCCCAAAAACAGCTGAACCTCCTCAAAACAGCATAAAAATAGCGTGCCGAGACACGCCATAGCATAGAATGTTGCAAAAAAACGGCAAAAAACACCATAATAATGCATGTCAAAAAAAAATGACCAAAAAAAAGCAAGGCTATAGTAAGGCAAAAATGTCAAAATA
Organism: Plectropomus leopardus; assembly: GCF_008729295.1. Lineage (NCBI taxonomy): Eukaryota > Metazoa > Chordata > Actinopteri > Perciformes > Serranidae > Plectropomus > Plectropomus leopardus. The sequence continues at coordinate 13,136,553 of NC_056465.1, forward strand.
TGACATGTCCCAAAAACAGCTGAAAACACCTCAAAACAGCATAAAATAGCGTGCTGAGACACGCCATAGCATAGAATGTTGCAAAAACAGGCCAAAAACACCATAATAATGCATGTCAAAAAATGACCAAAAAGGCAAGGCTATAGTAAGGCAAAAATGTCAAAATATGACATGTCCCAAAAACAGCTGAAAACACCTCAAAACAGCATAAAATAGCGTGCTGAGACACGCCATAGCATAGAATGTTGCAAAAAAAGGCCAAAAACAACCATAATAATGCATGTCAAAAAAATGACCAAAAAGGCAAGGCTATAGTAAGGCAAAAATGTCAAAATATGACATGTCCCAAAAACAGCTGAAAACACCTCAAAAACAGCATAAAATAGCGTGCTGAGACACGCCATAGCATAGAATTTGCAAAAAAACGCCAAAAAACACCATAATAATGCATGTCAAAAAATGACCAAAAAGGCAAGGCTATAGTAAGGCAAAAATGTCAAAATATGACATGTCCCAAAAACAGCTGAAAACACCTCAAAACAGCATAAAATAGCGTGCCAGACACGCCATAGCATAGAATGTTGCAAAAACGCCAAAAACCATAATAATGCATGTCAAAAAAATGACCAAAAAGGCAAGGCTATAGTAAGGCAAAAATGTCAAAATATGACATGTCCCAAAAACAGCTGAAAACACTCAAAAACAGCATAAAATAGCGTGCTGAGACACGCCATAGCATAGAATGTTGCAAAAAAACGGCCAAAACACCATAATAATGCATGTCAAAAAATGACCAAAAAAGGCAAGGCTATAGTAAGGCAAAAATGTCAAAATATGACATGTCCCAAAAACAGCTGAAAACACCTCAAAACAGCATAAAATAGCGTGCTGAGACACACGCCATAGCATAGAATTGTTGCAAAAAAACAGCCAAAAAACACCATAATAATGCATGTCAAAAAAATGACCAAAAAGGCAAGGCTATAGTAAGGCAAAAATGTCAAAATATGACATGTCCCAAAAACAGCTGAAAACACCTCAAAACAGCATAAAATAGCGTGCTGAGACACGCCATAGCATAGAATGTTGCAAAAAACGGCCAAAAACACCATAATAATGCATGTCAAAAAAATGACCAAAAAGGCAAGGCTATAGTAAGGCAAAAATGTCAAAATATGACATGTCCCAAAAACAGCTGAAAACACCTCAAAACAGCATAAAATAGCGTGCTGAGAACACGACATGCCATAGCATAGAATGTTTGCAAAAAAAAACGGCCAAAAACACCATAATAATGCATGTCAAAAAAATGACCAAAAAGGCAAGGCTATAGTAAGGCAAAAATGTCAAAATATGACATGTCCCAAAAACAGCTGAAAAACCTCAAAACAGCATAAAATAGCGTGCCGAGACACGCCATAGCATAGAATGTTGCAAAAACGGCCAAAAACACCATAATAATGCATGTCAAAAAAATGACCAAAAAAGGCAAGGCTATAGTAAGGCAAAAATGTCAAAAAATATGACATGTCCCAAAAACAGCTGAAAACACCTCAAAACAGCATAAAATAGCGTGCCAAAGACACGCCATAGCATAGAATGTTGCAAAAAAAAATGCCAAAAACACATAATAATGCATGTCAAAAAAATGACCAAAAAAGCAAGGCTATAGTAAGGCAAAAATGTCAAAATATGACATGTCCCAAAAACAGCTGAAAACACTCAAAACAGCATAAAAATAGCGTGCCAAGAAGACACGCCATAGCATAGAAATGTTGCAAAAAAAGCCAAAAAACACCATAATAATGCATGTCAAAAAAAATGACCAAAAAGGCAAGGCTATAGTAAGGCAAAAATGTCAAAATATGACATGTCCCAAAAACAGCTGAAAACACCTCAAAACAGCATAAAATAGCGTGCCGAGACACGCCATAGCATAGAATTTTGCAAAAAAATGGCCAAAAACACCATAATAATGCATGTCAAAAAAATGACCAAAAAGGCAAGGCTATAGTAAGGCAAAAATGTCAAAATATGACATGTCCCAAAAACAGCTGAAAACACCTCAAAACAGCATAAATAAAATAGCGTGCTGAGACACGCCATAGCATAGGTAATTTGCAAAAACGGCCAAAAACACCAAAATAATGCATGTCAAAAAATGACCCAAAAAGGCAAGGCTATAGTAAGGCAAAAATGTCAAAATATGACATGTCCCAAAAACAGCTGAAAACACCTCAAAAGCAGCATAAAATAGCGTGCCGAGAGACACGCCATAGCATAGTTTTTTTGCAAAAACGGCAAAAAAAACATATAATAATGCATGTCAAAAAAATGACCAAAAAGGCAAGGCTATAGTAAGGCAAAAATGTCAAAATATGACATGTCCCAAAAACAGCTGAAAACACCTCAAACAGCATAAAATAGCGTGCTGAGACAAGAAACGCCATAGCATAATGTTGCAAAAACGGCCAAAAACACACATAATAATGCATGTCAAAAAAATGACCAAAAAGGCAAGGCTATAGTAAGGCAAAAATGTCAAAAAATGACATGTCCCAAAAACAGCTGAAAACACCTCAAAAGCATAAAATAGCGTGCTGAGACACGCCATAGCATAAATAGGCTGTTGCAAAAACGGCCAAAAACACCATAATAATGCATGTCAAAAAAATGACCAAAAAGGCAAGGCTATAGTAAGGCAAAAATGTCAAAATATGACATGTCCCAAAAACAGCTGAAACACACTCAAAACAGCATAAAATAGCGTGCCGAGACACGCCATAGCATAGGATGTTTGCAAAAACGCCAAAAAAAACACCATAATAATGCATGTCAAAAAAATGACCAAAAAGGCAAGGCTATAGTAAGGCAAAAATGTCAAAATATGACATGTCCCAAAAACAGCTGAAAACACCTCTCAAAACAGCATAAAATAGCGTGCTGAGACACGCCATAGCATAGAATGTTGCAAAAATGGCAAAAAACCATAATATATGCATGTCAAAAAAATGACCAAAAAGGCAAGGCTATAGTAAGGCAAAAATGTCAAAATATGACATGTCCCAAAAACAGCTGAAAACACCTCAAAACAGCATAAAATAGCGTGCTGAGACACGCCATAGCATAGAATGTTGCAAAAAAACAGCCAAAAACACATATAATAATGCATGTCAAAAAATGACCAAAAAAGGCAAGGCTATAGTAAGGCAAAAAATGTCAAAATATGACATGTCCCAAAAACAGCTGAAAACACTCAAAACAGCATAAAATAGCGTGCTGAGACACGCCATAGCATAGGCTTGTTGCAAAAACGCCAAAAAAACCATAATAATGCATGTCAAAAAATGACCAAAAAGGCAAGGCTATAGTAAGGCAAAAATGTCAAAATATGACATGTCCCAAAAAACAGCTGAAAAACACCTCAAAACAGCATAAAATAGCGTGCCAAGACACGCCATAGCATAGGCTGTTGCAAAAAACGGCCAAAAACACCATAATAATGCATGTCAAAAAAATGACCAAAAAGCAAGGCTATAGTAAGGCAAAAATGTCAAAATATGACATGTCCCAAAAACAGCTGAAAACACCTCAAAAACAGCATAAAATAGCGTGCTGAGACACGCCATAGCATAGAATTTGCAAAAACGGCCAAAAACACCATAATAATGCATGTCAAAAAAATGACCAAAAAAGGCAAGGCTATAGTAAGGCAAAAATGTCAAAATATGACATGTCCCAAAAACAGCTGAAAACACCTCAAAAACAGCATAAAATAGCGTGCTGAGACACGCACATAGCATAGTGTTGCAAAAACACCAAAAACACCATAATAATGCATGTCAAAAAAAATGACCAAAAAGGCAAGGCTATAGTATGGCAAAAATGTCAAAATGTCAAAAAATGAAAAAACAAAATGTAAAAAACATTGTCAAAAACAGCTGGAAAACAATGAAAACAGCATAAAAATAGCGTGCCAAAACACGCCATAGCATAGAAAAAAACAGCCAAAAAACCATAATAATGCATGTCAAAAAAATGACCAAAAAGGCAAGGCTATAGTAAGGCAAAAAAATGTCAAAATATGACATGTCCCAAAAAACAGCTGAAAACACCTCAAAACAGCATAAAATAGCGTGTGCCAAGACACGCCATAGCATAGAATGTTTGCAAAAACGGCCAAAAAAACATAAATAATGCATGTCAAAAAAATGACCAAAAAGGCAAGGCTATAGTATGGCAAAAATGTCAAAATATGACATGTCCCAAAAACAGCTGAAAACACCTCAAAACAGCATAAAATAGCGTGCCAAACACGCCATAGCATAGAATGTTGCAAAAAACAGCCAAAAACACCATAATAATGCATGTCAAAAATGAAAAAAATGACCAAAAAGCAAGGCTATAGTAAGGCAAAAATGTCAAAATATGAATAGGCTATAGTATGGCAAAATGTCAAAATATGACATGTCCCAAAAACAGCTGAAAACACCTCAAAACAGCATAAAATAGCGTGCCAAGAGACACGCCATAGCATAGAAGTTGCAAAAAACAGGCAAAAAACACCATAATAATGCATGTCAAAAAAAAATGACCAAAAAGGCAAGGCTATAGTAAGGCAAAAATGTCAAAATATGACATGTCCCAAAAACAGCTGAAAACACCTCAAAACAGCATAAAAATAGCGTGCTGAGACACGCCATAGCATAGAATTTGCAAAAACGGCCAAAAACACCATAATAATGCATGTCAAAAAAATGACCAAAAAGGCAAGGCTATAGTAAGGCAAAAATGTCAAAATATGACATGTCCCAAAAACAGCTGAAAACACCTCAAAACAGCATAAAATAGCGTGCTGAGACACACCATATATAATGTTTGCAAAAACAGCCAAAAACACCATAATAATGCATGTCAAAAAATGACCAAAAAGGCAAGGCTATAGTAAGGCAAAAATGTCAAAATATGACATGTCCCAAAAAAACAGCTGAAAAAAAACAGCATAAAAAAAGTCAAAAAAAACATGTCCTAAAAAAAACCATAATAAAAGCGTGCATAAAAGGCTGTTGCAAAAAACAAAAATATGCATGTCAAAAAAATGACCAAAAAGGCAAGGCTATAGTAAGGCAAAAATGTCAAAATATGACATGTCCCAAAAAACAGCTGAAAAAACACTCAAAACAGCATAAAATAGCGTGCCAAGACACGCCATAGCATAGCATAGGCTGTTGCAAAAAAACCAAAAAAACACCATAATAATGCATGTCAAAAAAATGACCAAAAAGGCAAGGCTATAGTAAGGCAAAAATGTCAAAATATGACATGTCCCAAAAACAGCTGAAAAAAACCTCAAAACAGCATAAAAATAGCGTGCTGAGACACACCATAGCATAGAAATGTGCAAAAAAACAGGCCAAAAAACACCATAATAATGCATGTCAAAAAAAATGACCAAAAAAAAAGGCAAGGCTATAGTATGGCAAAAATGTCAAAAATGACATGTCCCAAAAAGCTGAACCTCAAAATAGCATAAAATAGCGTGCTGAGCAAACACCCATAGCATAGCCATAGCATAGTTTGCAAAAACGGCCAAAAACACCATAATAATGCATGTCAAAAAAATGACCAAAAAGGCAAGGCTATAGTAAGGCAAAAATGTCAAAATATGACATGTCCCAAAAACAGCTGAAAACACCTCAAAACAGCATAAAAATAGCGTGCCGAGACACGCCATAGCATAGGCAATGTTGCAAAAACAGCCAAAAACACCATAATAATGCATGTCAAAAAAATGACCAAAAAAGGCAAGGCTATAGTAAGGCAAAAATGTCAAAATATGACATGTCCCAAAAACAGCTGAAAACACCTCAAAACAGCATAAAATAGCGTGCTGAAAACACGCTAGCAAGACAAAAACTCAAAAACAGCATAAAATGCATGTGCAAAAAATGCCAAAAAGGCAAACTAAATAGCAAAAATGTCATGACATGCAAAAGCCAAAAAATATGCAAAAAATGCAAAAAAAAATGAAAATCGCTCATAGTAAAAAAACATTGCACCATGCATGTCAAAAAATGACCAAAAAGCAAGGCTATAGTAAGGCAAAAATGTCAAAATATGACATGTCCCAAAAAGCTGAAAACACCTCAAAACAGCATAAAATAGCGTGCCGAGACACGCCATAGCATAGGCTTTGTTGCAAAAACAGCCAAAAAACACATAATAATGCATGTCAAAAAATGACCAAAAAGGCAAGGCTATAGTAAGGCAAAAATGTCAAAATATGACATGTCCCAAAAACAGCTGAAAACACCTCAAAACAGCATAAAATAGCGTGCCAGACACGCCATAGCATAATTTGCAAAAAACGGCCAAAAACACCAATAATGCATGTCAAAAAATGACCAAAAAGGCAAGGCTATAGTAAGGCAAAAATGTCAAAATATGACATGTCCCAAAAACAGCTGAAAAACACCTCAAAACAGCATAAAATAGCGTGCCAAGACACGCCATAGCATAAATTTGCAAAAAAACCCAAAAACACCATAATAATGCATGTCATGTCCAAAAAAAAATGACCAAAAGGCAAGGCTATAGTAAGGCAAAAATGTCAAAATATGACATGTCCCAAAAACAGCTGAAAACACCTCAAAACAGCATAAAATAGCGTGCTGAAGACACGCCATAGCATAGAATTGTTGCAAAAAAGGCCAAAACACCATAAATAATGCATGTCAAAAAAATGACCAAAAAGGCAAGGCTATAGTAAGGCAAAAATGTCAAAATATGACATGTCCCAAAAACAGCTGAAAACACCTCAAAACAGCATAAAATAGCGTGCTGAGACACGCCATAGCATAGGCTGTTGCAAAAAAACGGCCAAAAAACACCATAATAATGCATGTCAAAAAATGACCAAAAAGGCAAGGCTATAGTAAGGCAAAAATGTCAAAATATGACATGTCCCAAAAACAGCTGAAAAACCTCAAAACAGCATAAAATAGCGTGCCGAGACACGCCATAGCATAGGCTGTTGCAAAAACGGCCAAAAACACCATAATAAATGCATGTCAAAAAATGACCAAAAAGGCAAGGCATAGTAAGGCAAAAATGTCAAAATATGACATGTCCCAAAAACAGCTGAAAACACTCAAAACCTCATAAAATAGCATAAAACACGCCATAGCAAAAATGTTGCAAAAACGCCATAGCATAATAATGCATGTCAAAAAAAGACCAAAAACAATACTATAGTATGCAAAAATGTCAAAAAATGACATGACCAAAAAACAGCAAGGCTATAGTAAGGCAAAAATGTCAAAACATGACATGCATAATCATGTCCCAAAAAAGCTGCCAAAAACACCTCAAAAACAGCAAAAAAAATAAAAAAGCAAGGCTGCCAGACATGGCAAAAATGTCAAAAAATGCATAGGTGTTGCAAAAAAAAGCTGAAAACAAAAAACAGCAAAAAATGCATGTCAAAAAAAATGACCAAAAAACAGCAAGGCTATAGTAAGTCAAAAAAATGTCAAAATAAGGCATGTCCCAAAAAAATGTCAGTGACATCCCAAAACACCTCAAAACAGCATAAAATAGCGTGCCAAGACACACCATAGCATAAAAGCAAAAAACGGCCAAAAACACCATAATAATGCATGTCAAAAAAAATGACCAAAAAGGCAAGGCTATAGTAAGGCAAAAATGTCAAAATATGACATGTCCAAAAAACAGCTGAAAAACACCTCAAAACAGCATAAAATAGCGTGCTGAGACACGCCATAGCATAGGCTGTTTGCAAAAACAGCCAAAAACACCATAATAATGCATGTCAAAAAAATGACCAAAAAGGCAAGGCTATAGTAAGGCAAAAATGTCAAAAAATGACATGTCCCAAAAACAGCTGAAAACACCTCAAAACAGCATAAAATAGCGTGCTGAGACACGCCATAGCAAGGCTGTTGCAAAAACGGCCAAAAACACCATAATAATGCATGTCAAAAAATGACCAAAAAAAGGCAAGGCTATAGTAAGGCAAAAATGTCAAAATATGACATGTCCCAAAAACAGCTGAAAACACTCAAAAAGCAGCATAAAATAGCGTGCTGAGACACGCCATAGCATAGGCTGTTGCAAAAAACGGCCAAAAACACCATAATAATGCATGTCAAAAAAAATGACCAAAAAAAGCAAGGCTATAGTAAGGCAAAAATGTCAAAATATGACATGTCCCAAAAAACAGCTGAAAACACTCAAAACAGCATAAAATAGCGTGCTGACAACACCAATAGCATAGGCTTTGTTGCAAAAACGGCCAAAAACACCATAATAATGCATGTCAAAAAATGACCAAAAAGGCAAGGCTATAGTAAGGCAAAAATGTCAAAAATATGACATGTCCCAAAAAGCTGAAAACAATAAAATAGGTGCTAAGACACGCCATAGCATAGGCTGTTGCAAAAAACGTCAATAATGCATGTCAAAAAAATGACCAAAAAGGCAAGGCTATAGTAAAAAAATGTCAAAATATGACATGTCCCAAAAACAGCTGAAAACACCTCAAAACAGCATAAAATAGCGTGCAGACACGCCATAGCATAGGCTGTTGCAAAAAAAAAAAAACTGCCAAAAACACCATAATAATGCATGTCAAAAAATGACCAAAAAAGGCAAGGCTATAGTAAGGCAAAAATGTCAAAATATGACATGTCCCAAAAAACAGCTGAAAACACCTCAAAACAGCATAAAATAGCGTGCTGAGACACGCCATAGCATAGGCTGTTGCAAAAACGGCCAAAAACACCATAATAATGCATGTCAAAAAATGACCAAAAAAGGCAAGGCTATAGTAAGGCAAAAATGTCAAAATATGACATGTCCCAAAAACAGCTGAAAACACCTCAAAACAGCATAAAATAGCGTGCCAGAGACACGCCATAGCATAGGCTGTTGCAAAAACGCCAAAAACACCATAATAATGCATGTCAAAAAAATGACCAAAAAGGCAAGGCTATAGTAAGGCAAAAATGTCAAAAAATGACATGTCCCAAAAACAGCTGAAAAACGGCCAAAAACACCATGAAAATAGCATGTCAAAAAATGACCAAAGGCTAAGAATAGCATAGCAAAATAGGTGTCAAAAAACAGCTGCCAAAACACAAAACAGCATAAAATAGGCATGTCAAAAAAATGCAAAAACGCCAAAAACACATAATAATGCATGTCAAAAAATGACCAAAAAAAAGGCTATAGTAAGGCAAAAATGTCAAAATATGACATGTCCCAAAAACAGCTGAAAACACCTCAAAAACAGCATAAAATAGCGTGCCAAGAGACACGCCATAGCATAGGCTGTTGCAAAAACTGCCAAAAACACCATAATAATGCATGTCAAAAAATGACCAAAAAGGCAAGGCTATAGTAAGGCAAAAATGTCAAAATATGACATGTCCCAAAAACAGCTGAAAAACACCTCAAAAACAGCATAAAATAGCGTGCTGAAACACGCCATAGCATAGGCTGTTGCAAAAAACAGCCAAAAACACATAAATAATGCATGTCAAAAAAAAAATGACCAAAAAAACAAGGCATAAAGTAAAAAACATGCAAAAATGTCAAAAAAATATGACCAAAAAACAAGGCTAAAAACACAAAAATGTCAAAATATGACATGTCCCAAAAAAACAGCTGAAAACACCTCAAAACAGCATAAAATAGCGTGCCAGACACAAGCCATAGCATAGAATGCAAAAACGGCCAAAAACACCATAATAATGCATGTCAAAAAATGACCAAAAAGCAAGGCTATAGTAAGGCAAAAATGTCAAAATATGACATGTCCCAAAAACAGCTGAAAACACTCAAAACAGCATAAAAAATAGCGTGCCAAGACACACCATAGCATAAAAGTTGCAAAAAACAGCCAAAAACACCATAAAATAATGCATGTCAAAAAAATGACCGAAAAAGGCAAGGCTATAGTAAGGCAAAAATGTCAAAATATGACATGTCCCAAAAACAGCTGAAAAACCTCAAAAACAGCATAAAATAGCGTGCTGAACACGCCATAGCATAGTAAGTTGCAAAAATAGCATATAATAATGCATGTCAAAAAATGACAAAAAAAGGCAATAATGGCATGTCAAAAAATGACCAAAAAGGCAAGGCTAAAAGAAAAACCTCAAAACAAAAATAGCGGCCATAGTTTGCAAAAAAAAACACCATGCATGTCAAAAAATGACCAAAAAGGCAAGGCTATAGTAAGGCAAAAATGTCAAAAATGACAGTCCCAAAAAAAAAAACACTGAAAACAGCATAAAATAGCGTGCATAAACACATGCCAAGACATGCAAAATAGGCAAGTTTGCAAAAACAGGCCAAAAAACACCATAATAATGCATGTCAAAAAATGACCAAAAAGGCAGGCTATAGTAAGGCAAAAATGTCAAAATATGACATGTCCCAAAAACAGCTGAAAACACTCAAAAACCAGCATAAAATAGCGTGCCAAGCACGCCATGAGACATTTGCAAAACGGCAAAAAAACACCAGCATAATGCATGTTGCAAAAAAATGACCAAAAAAAGGCATAATAATGCAAAATATGACATGTCAAAAAAAAACACCTCCAAAAAGGCAAGGCTATAGTAAGCAAAAATGTCAAAAATGAAAAACCATGTCCCAAAAACAGCTGGAAAACAAAATTATGGCATAAAAAAATGTCCAAAAAAGGCTAAAAAACAGCAGCAAAAAAAATAGCGTGCTGAGACACGCCATAGCATAAAACTGTTGCAAAAAAAACAGCCAAAAAATAATAATAATGCATGTCAAAAAAAATGACCCAAAAAGGCAAGGCTATAGTAAAGGCAAAAATGTCAAAATATGACATGTCCCAAAAACAGCTGAAAACACCTCAAAACAGCATAAATAGCGTGCCAAGAAATGCCATAGCATAGGCTGTTGCAAAAACGGCCAAAAACACCATAATAATGCATGTCAAAAAATGACCAAAAAAAAAGGCAAGGCTATAGTAAGGCAAAAATGTCAAAATATGACATGTCCCAAAAAACAGCTGAAAACACCTCAAAACAGCATAAAATAGCGTGCCAAGAAATGTACGCCATAGCATAGGCTGTTGCAAAAACGGCCAAAAACACCATAATAATGCATGTCAAAAAATGACCAAAAGGCAAGGCTATAGTAAGGCAAAAATGTCAAAAAGCATGAAATGTCCCACGCCAAAAAACAGCTGAAAAACCTCAAAAACAGCATAAAAAAAAGCGTGCAAAAAAAAGGTGCTGAAGACACACGCCAATAGCATAGGCTGTTGCAAAAACGGCCAAAAACACATAATAATGCATGTCAAAAAATGACCAAAAAGGCAAGGCTAAAAGGCAAAAATGTCAAAATATGACATGTCCCAAAAACAGCTGAAAACCTCAAAAATAGCATAAAAGGCCAAGAAACGCCATAGCAAAATATGTTGCAAAAACAGCCAAAAACACCATAAAAATGCATGTCAAAAAAATGACCAAAAAGGCAAGGCTATAGTAAGGCAAAAATGTCAAAATATGACATGTCCCAAAAAACAGCTGAAAAACAGCTCAAAATAGCATAAAATAGCGTGCTGAGACACGCCATAGCATAGGCTGTTGCAAAAACACCAAAAACACCATAATAATGCATGTCAAAAAATGACCAAAAAGGCAAGGCTATAGTAAGGCAAAAATGTCAAAATATGACATGTCCCAAAAACAGCTGAAAACCTCTCAAAAACAGCATAAAATAGCGTGCTGAGACACGCCATAGCATAGGCTGTTGCAAAAAACGGCCAAAAACACCATAATAATGCATGTCAAAAAATGACCAAAAAAGCAAGGCTATAGTAAGGCAAAAATGTCAAAATATGACATGTCCCAAAAACAGCTGAAAACACCTCAAAAACAGCATAAAATAGCGTGCAGAAGACAAGCCAATAGCATAGAATGTTGCAAAAACGGCCAAAAACACCACAATAATGCATGTTGAAAAAATGACCAAAAAGGCAAGGCTATAGTAAGGCAAAAATGTCAAAATATGACATGTCCCAAAAAACAGCTGAAAACACTCAAAAACAGCATAAAATAGCGTGCCGAGACACGCCATAGCATAGTAGGCTGTTGCAAAAATGCCAAAAAACACATAATAATGCATGTCAAAAAATGACCGAAAAGGCAAGGCTATAGTAAGGCAAAAATGTCAAAATATGACATGTCCCAAAAAACAGCTGAAAACACCTCAAAACAGCATAAAATAGTGTGCTGAAAGACACTATAGCATAGGCTAAGTTGCAAAAATGGCCAAAAAACACCATAATAATGCATGTCAAAAAATGACCAAAAAGGCAAGGCTATAGTATGGCAAAAATGTCAAAATATGACATGTCCCAAAAACAGCTGAAAACACACTCAAAACAGCATAAAATAGCGTGCAAGACACACGCCATAGCATAGGCTTTGCAAAAAAGGCCAAAACACCAAAAATAATGCATGTCCAAAAAATGACCAAAAGGCAAGGCTATAGTAAGGCAAAAATGTCAAAATATGACATGTCCCAAAAAACAGCTGAAAACACCTCAAAATAGCATAAAATAGCGTGCTGCCGAGACACGCCATAGCATAGGCTTTGCAAAAATGGTCAAAAACACCATAATAATGCATGTCAAAAAAATGACCAAAAAAGGCAAGGCTATAGTATGGCAAAAATGTCAAAATATGACATGTCCCAAAAACAGCTGAAAACACCTCAAAACCAGCATAAAATAGCGTGCCGAGAAATGCCAACAGCATAGGCTGTTGCAAAAACGGCCAAAAACACCACATAATAATGCATGTCAAAAAAATGACCAAAAAAAGCAAGGCTATAGTAAGGCAAAAATGTCAAAATATGACATGTCCCAAAAACAGCTGAAAACACTCAAAACAGTAGCAAAAATAGTGTGCCGAGACACGCCATAGCATAGTTTGTTGCAAAAATGCCCAAAAACACCATGGTATATGCATGTTGAAAAAATGACCAAAAAGGCAAGGCTATAGTAAGGCAAAAATGTCAAAATATGACATGTCCCAAAAACAGCTGAAAACACCTCAAAACAGCATAAAATAGCGTGCTGAAAGACACGCCATAGCATAGGTAAGCTGCAAAAATGGCCAAAAACACCATAATAATGCATGTCAAAAAATGACCAAAAAGGCAAGGCTATAGTAAGGCAAAAATGTCAAAATATGACATGTCCCAAAAACAGCTGAAAACACCTCAAAACAGCATAAAATAGCGTGCAGAGACACGCCATAGCATAGGCTGTTGCAAAAACAGCCAAAAAAACACCATGATATACCATGTTGAAAAAATGACCAAAAAGGCAAGGCTATAGTAAGGCAAAAATGTCAAAATATGACATGTCCCAAAAACAGCTGAAAACACCAAAACCAGCATAAAATAGCATGCCGAGACACGCCATAGCATAGTTTGTTTCAAAAATGGTCAAAAACACCATAATAATGAATGTCAAAAAAATGACCAAAAAAGGCAAGGCTATAGTATGGCAAAAATGTCAAATATGACATGTCCCAAAAACAGCTGAAAACACCTCAAAATAGCATAAAATAGCATGCCGAGACACGCCATAGCATAGGCTGTTGCAAAAACGGCCAAAAACACCATAATAATGCATGTCAAAAAAATGACCAAAAAAAGCAAGGCTATAGTAAGGCAAAAATGTCAAAATATGACATGTCCCCAAAACAGCTGAAAACACTCAAAAGCATAAAATAGCGTGCTGAGACACGCCATAGCATAGTTGTTGTTAAAACTCAAAAAATGACCAAAAAAAGCAAGGCTATAGTATGGCAAAAATGTCAAAATATGACATGTCCCAAAAACAGCTGACCGAAAACAGCATAAAATAGCGTGCAAGACACGCCATAGCATAGTTGCAAAAAACTGCCAAAAACCATAATAATGCATGTCAAAAAATGACCAAAAAAGGCAAGGCTATAGTATGGCAAAAATGTCAAAAACATGACATGTCCCAAAAACAGCTGAAAACACCTCAAAATAGCATAAAATAGCGTGCTGAAACACGCCATAGCTTTTTTGCAAAAATGGCCAAAAACACCATAATATGCATGTCAAAAAAATGACCGAAAAGGCAAGGCTATAGTATGGCAAAAATGTCAAAAAATGACATGTCCCAAAAACAGCTGAAAACACCTCAAAACAGCATAAAATAGCGTGCCTGAAAACACGCCATAGCATAGGCTGTTGCAAAAACAGCCAAAAACACCATAATAATGCATGTCAAAAAATGACCAAAAAGGCAAGGCTACAGTAAGGCAAAATGTCAAAATATGACATGTCCCAAAAACAGCTGAAAACACCTCAAAACAGCATAAAATAGCGTGCCGAGACAAGTCATAGCATAGGCTTGTTTTCAAAAATGGTCAAAAACACCATAATAATGCATGTCAAAAAAATGACCAAAAAGGCAAGGCTATAGTATGGCAAAAATGTCAAAAATGACATGTCCCAAAAAAACAGCTGAAAACACCTCAAAACAGCATAAAATAGTGTGCCGGGAAACACACCATAGCATAGGCTGTTGCAAAAACAGCCAAAAAAAACCATAATAATGCATGTCAAAAAATGACCAAAAAGGCAAGGCTATAGTAAGGCAAAAATGTCAAAATATGACATGTCCCAAAAACAGCTGAGCAGAAAGCACCTCAAAACTGCATAAAATAGCGTGTGAGACACGCCATAGCATAATTCATTGCAAAAATGGAAAAAACACCATAATAATGCATGTCAAAAAAATGACCGAAAAGGCAAGGCTATAGTAAGGCAAAAATGTCAAAATATGACATGTCCCAAAAACAGCTGAAAACACCTCAAAACAGCTCAAAAAAATACGTGCCGAGACACGCCATAGCATAGTTTGTTTCAAAAATGGTCAAAAAACACCATAATAATGCATGTCAAAAAATGACCAAAAAAGGCAAGGCTATAGTATGGCAAAAATGTCAAAATATGACATGTCCCAAAAACAGCTGAAAACACCTCAAACCAGCATAAAATAGCGTGCCAAGACATGTAATAGCATAGGCTGTTGCAAAAATGGCCAAAAACACCATAATAATGCATGTCAAAAAATTTACCAAAAAGGCAAGGCTATAGTAAGGCAAAAATGTCAAAACATGACATGTCCCAAAAACAGCTGAAAACACCTAAAAAATATAAAATAGCGTGCAGGGACAAGCCATGCATATTTTGTTGCAAAAACAAAAACATGATAATAATGCATGTTGAAAAAATGACCGAAAAGGCAAGGCTATAGTAAGGCAAAAATGTCAAAATATGACATGTCCCAAAAACAGCTGAAAACACCTCAAAATAGCATTAAATAGCGTGCTGAGAACGCTTAATAGCATAGGCTGTTGCAAAAACGGCCAAAAACACCATAATAATGCATGTCAAAAAATGACCAAAAAGGCAAGGCTATAGTAAGGCAAAAATGTCAAAATATGACATGTCCCAAAAACAGCTGAAAACCTTCAAAACAGCAAAAATAGTGTGCAGAGACACGCCATAGCATAGTTTGTTTCAAAAATGGCCAAAAACTCCATGATAATACCATGTTGAAAAAATGACCGAAAAGGCAAGATTATAGTAAGGCAAAAATGTCAAAATATGACATGTCCCAAAAACAGCTGAAAACACCTCAAAACAGCATAAAATAGTGTGCCGGGAAACACAATAGCATAGGCTGTTACAAAAACAGCCAAAAACACCCTAATAATGCATGTCAAAAAAATGACCAAAAAGGCAAGGCTATAGTAAGGCAAGATTGTCAAAATATGACATGTCCCAAAAAGAGCAGAAAGCACCTCAAAACTGCATAAAATAGTGTGTTGAGACACACCATACATAATTCATTGCAAAAATGGAAAAAAAACACCATGGTATACATGTTGAAAAAATGACCGAAAAGGCAAGATTATAGTAAGGCAAAAATGTCAAAAAATGACATGTCCCAAAAACAGCTGAAAACACCTCAAAACAGCTCAAAATACCATGCCGAGACACGCCACAGGATAGTTTGTTTCAAAAAATGGTCAAAAAACACCATAATAATGCATGTCAAAAAAATGACCAAAAAAGCAAGGCTATAGTGCGGCAAAAATGTCAAAATATGACATGTCCCCAAAAACAGCTGAAAACACCTCAAACCAGCATAAAATAGCGTGCCAAGAAATGTAATAGCATAGGCTGTTGCAAAAACGGCCAAAAACACCATAATAATGCATGTCAAAAAATGACCAAAAAGGCAAGGCTATAGTAAGGCAAAAATGTCAAAATATGACATGTCCCAAAACCAGCTGAAAACACTTCAAAACAGCAAAAAATAGTGTGCCGAGACACGCCATAGCATAGTTTGTTTTAAAAATGGCCAAAAACTCCATAGTATACCATGTTGAAAAAATGACCGAAAAGGCAAGGCTATAGTAAGGCAAAAATGTCAAAATATGACATGTCCCAAAAACAGCTGGAAATACTTCAAAACAGCATAAAATAGCGTGCCGAGAAACGTAATAGCATAGGCTGTTGCAAAAACAGCCAAAAACACCATAGTAATGAATGTCAAAAAAATGAGAGAAAAAAGCAAGGCTATACTAAAGGAAAATTGTCAAAATGTCCCAAAAATAGCTGAAAACACCTCAAAACAGAATAAAATATCTTACTGAGCCATGCCATAGCATAGTTTATAATTCGGCTAAAATTGTCATGTCATGTCATGTCCAAAAAACAGCTGAAAACCATATAAATCCACATAAAATATTACGCCGAGACACACCATAGAATAGTATGTTGCAAAAACTACCAAAAAAAACTCTAAAATAGCATGTCGAAAAAAACATTGAAAATGCAATACTATAATATGGCGAAAAATATCAAAATATGACATGTCCAAAAAACAGCTCAAAACCACATAGTATATAGCATGTTAACGCTGAAAAATCGACCGAAAACGTCATATTATATAGTATGTCAAAAAATGTTAGATTCTGAAATGTCAAAAAAACTGCTGAAAAGTACATAAAATAGCATCTTGAGACATGTTATAGTATAGAATGTCGAAAACATGGACAAAAACACCATAACATAGCATGTCGAAAAAATAATCCAAAACATCATAGTATGTTGACAAATGGTAGAATACTACGTGTCCAAAAAACAGCATAAAACCACATGAAATACCTTGCTGAGACACATGTTGAGTCATAGTATTGAATGCCGAATAAACAAATAGACAAAAACATCATAATATAGCATGTCGAAAAAATGACTTATCTATGTCATGCTGCAAACTGCACAGGTCCAACAAAATTTGGTTGCATAACCTGTAAAGACAATAAAGGTCTATCTATCTATCTATCTATCTATCTATCTATCTATCTATCTATCTACAGTATGTCATTATCATCCATTTTGTTGACATGTTTTTTTGATGTATTTGACCATTGTTTGAACATGCTATATTAGTATTGCATTAAAAATGTGCAAAAAGTTCATATTATATCATGTCTCAAAAATAGTTACAATATAGTTTGTCATAAATCAGTCATAGTGTAGTATGTAGTAAAACATGACAAAAAAGTTGTAATTTCATATGTAATAAAAAATGATAAAGTATAGTTAAAGTAAAAAAGTCACATGATAAAAAGTCAGTGTAGTATTCCTTATACTTTGCTGCATAGTAATATAATGCTTTAAAATGATGCGTTTAGCTGTTAAGTATCTAATTTCTAAAAATCCCCTCTGGAGGACTGGGTTCTAGAGGACCAGCATTAATAAATGCTCCCGATCCCTGGTGTGTATTGCCATGATATTCCAGTTCTTATATTTCTCCTAGACTGGAAATTATGTGTAATATGTATTTAATGTGGAATCATCTTCCAGGCTTCCAAAAATGAATAAGGATTCAAATCAATTAAAAGTAGTTATTGAAAGCCTGACAGATAATAAGGACAGTGCTGCGTACTAACCGTCATCGGGCTCTTGGTGGAGTCGCAGTAAGTTATGAGTTCGTACATCGTCACTCCAAAGGACCAAACATCCGAGGCACGGTAGAACTTACAGTGAGTCAGACACTCTGGAGCATACCTGGAAAACAACAAAACGAAGTGCAAGAGCATGAATACTTGTCAATTTCAGCATATTGTTACACTGCTAGTAGATTTAAGTCTATAAAGTAGACTGTAATTTTTAACCTTCTTGAAAAATAATATCTGCATTAAGATATTAGGAGCAAGACCATGTGTGGTTGAAATGTTGTCATGTCCTTGTAGAATAAATAATGAACTTGGATTAACAATAGCAGTGTGAGGGTTGTTTTTTTCAACTTCTTGTGCAGATTATTGTTACCCAGCACTAGCAAAGAACTTTTAGATGTGCATGTTTGCTTCAGGAAATATTAGTTATGAAATCAGTCAAGCTTCTTTGTCTAATTTTGTTGAATGCAAAATTTTCGAAAAACACCAAAAAATATTTAGAAAACCAAAGAAAGACTCAAGTGTCATGTCAACCAGGGTTACAATTTATTTTAACTATTAAATGTATATTGTAATTCTAATATAATCTTTAATAAGTATTCCATTTCAGTTAATATAAATCCAGTGCCCAGTAACTTAACGACTACACTGTTTTCTCAGTCTTCTCAATGCTACCTGGCTCTGTACGCGTAGATCCTTGACTATACACTTGAAGCAGAGTATCAGAAGACAGCAAACTCAATTTTGCGCTAAAAAGCATTTTAATTTAATACCTGCTGGATAAAAGAATGAAAACGACTTTTCAATTTAATCTCTTTGCCCTTTGCTTGAATTGGTCACTATCTTACCATATTTCTCCTCCACAGTATCTCTCTCCTCAGTTCACATACTGGTGTCTGCAGTCATTCCTTTCTGATCCGTCTCATTTCATTAAGCTCCCCTTTTGATTGTCGTTCCTTTACAAAGTCTCTTTTAACACAAATATCTCAGCTACCACAGACGAGTCTGAGAGAGAAAAAGCTTCTCTGGCTTCCTCTTGACTCACCAGAAAACAGGGCTGTCGTTTTCATCTTTGACGGTGTAATATCCTTCATTGTCCTTGATGGTCTTGGTGAGACCGAAATCTCCGATCTTTACTGTCCTCTCGTTCTCCACCAGCACATTTCGGGCAGCCAGGTCCCGGTGGATGTAATTTCGAGTTCCAAGATAGTCCATTCCCTAACAAAAGCACGGAAACAGAGACACTGTTTAACAGGTTCGGAGTGATTGAAAGGCAGCGTGTGGCTTTGTGTGGGTGGAACATGCAGACAAATACATCTAAATCTGATGGGAGAGGACCAGCGGATGACTTAAGGACACATATGTAATGCATTATATTTCAATTGAAACATTGCCAGCCATGTTGGCTAAATGCTTTCCTGACACCTGCATTGTCATATTCATTGCAACACAGCAATGACACCCCTCATTGAAAAGTTTTATTTTCAAATGAGCTGTTCGGCCAAGTTCACCAAAACACAAAGAGTTAAGTCATCTTTTCTGAGGTTTTCTGGCAAATAAGCACAAATATCTTTACCAGTAAAAAACTATCAAAATCATAAACTCACAATAAAATGTTTAGGTTAAGGGTTCTGTTCATACTTTTTATCAAATCTTGTAAAAATAACTATTGCAGTTTTGGAATGCAGTATACCACCAGTGTCTAAACAGAGCAGAGTTAAAACATTTCAAAACAGTTGGTGTGCTGATGTCACCGTGTTATTTAAGTACATATAGTTGAGGTGTTAAATGCTCGTGTAAGATACGGAGGTGCTTGATGGTATCAGCTGGTCTAAAGAAACTGCTCTGTAGAAAGAAACTGTGTCACCTTGCATATCTGGACAGAGTAGCTGAGCAGGGTACTGAGGCTGGTCTTGCTTTTGTTTCTGGGAAGATACTCCTTCAAACTGCCCAGTGGTAGGTACTCCATGATCAGCTTAATGGCCTGACCACCTACAAGCAGATTTACACACAAGGGCAGTTAGAGACAAATTCATCAGCAGAAATCGCACTTCACTA
Source organism: Plectropomus leopardus (assembly GCF_008729295.1). Classification (NCBI taxonomy): domain Eukaryota; kingdom Metazoa; phylum Chordata; class Actinopteri; order Perciformes; family Serranidae; genus Plectropomus; species Plectropomus leopardus. The sequence goes on from NC_056465.1 coordinate 13,156,700, forward strand.
AATTCACATGAAATGAAATGATTAATCATGTGAATGAAAAATGATTAAACATATTTTCAGCTTCCTAGGCAGGAAAGAGTGTTGCAATTGTGTAAACGGGTTAAAGAACGTTTCTTTTTTGCTGCCAATGGGGATTGTATCATCCAAATGCTTCTTTGATATTTTAAGTATTTGGGAAATACTTTTGTAACAGCAACAGTCGTGTTTTTTTTTTTTTTAAACAATGGAAGAAAATTAATTTACAGAAAACTGAATATTCAAGCCTATGAAAGATGTATTAGTAATACATGAAAGGCTGGGGCTATATACTGTTCATGCATGCATATTTGGGTCTGTGTGTATACCCTTATTGAGTACTTCAATAATTTATGAATTATTCCTCCTGATTAGAACTCAAAACTCTCTCTGTTTAAAATATTTATAATCTGTGATGCCTAACTTAATATGCAAGTATGTTGGTGCCTCTGTAATTCCCGACCCTATTCTCACCTTTTTTGCTCCACTCATATATGTATGTATTTCTTTTTTCCCCCCTTTTAGTTTTGGGTCGTGGCGTATCTTTTGTGACTGTTTTTCTTTTTACTTTTACAACTTCTTGAGTTGTGATGAGTTGTTGTAAAAGAAAAATATGGTGATATGTGAACATATGAAGATGCTTTAGTTGGCCTGCCTTCGTGAATAAAACTAGTTTTAAAAAAAACAATGGATCTCTGCTAAAATACAATCCTATCCATATGACTGAATTTTAGCATTTCACTTAAGGACACTGAGCTACACATTAAGTGACGCATTCTTTTAAAGGCCACACTTTTTTACACTAGCTGCCCTAGACAGAGCATTTGTATCTGCCTAATAAGGCGGGAACAGTAAGAAGTTTTGTGAGATCTTAGTAGTGTGCACTGCAGCGCGAATCCAACATCATGTGGTTTTCTGTTTGCCCGCAAATTATTTGTTGATGTTTATTTTAGTGTGTGCACTCTTTCCACCTCACCTTCCTCTTGGCAGATGCCCTTGTATTTGACAATGTTTTCATGGTAGAGTGCCTTCAGGATGTCAATCTCACTCGAGAGGTTGTTGCTCTGCTCCTCCCGGTTCTCAGGCTTTAGGGACTTCACTGCCACTAGTTCACCTGTTTTATCTCCCCGAGGATCATAGCGACACAGCTCCACCTTACCAAAGTGGCCCTGCACGAGGAACATGAGAAAGTCAATTTATTTGGACGATCCTAAACAAGTTGTAGTCTACCTCCTATGTAGGACCAGTATTTTCTTAAGTCCTTCAGTGCTGTTCGGTTCTCTTGTTTATCTTTACATATTTTTACATATTTACGCGTCTTGAAATTTATAGCTTGATCATTCTGATAAATGGTAACATCTGCTAATACAGGATAAAACAATTTACCTCTCCCAGATCTCTGATCTTCTTCAGGAATCTCTTTTCAAACATCGTTGGGTCCACCTCTGGTGTAGGCTGGGGTTTGATAGATGGATCTGTGAGATAGAAAAAAATAAACAAATACATTGAACTTGCTGGGTAAAACATGTCTTTTCCTTGACATAAGCCTGCTTGCGTCATAGGAAGTCTGTTGTGGTTGACAGCGTCAAAGTTTTCACCAGAATTTTCTGTGGTTATGTAACTGCTTGCATGTTCTGGTTTCCACAGTCAAGCAAGAGTCATTCTGTGTAACCATTATCAATTATTTCAAAATTGTTTATTTGACCAAAACAGTGTTTTCCTTCTAATTTTGAAGCCTTTTTAGGTGTAAATTAAAGATGACTAATTTTCGAATTAAGGTGATTTTGTAACTGTCTTGGGATTTTAATGTACAAAGGTCAATATGCTTTAAATTTAAGTAAGATACACTGCAGTATCCACTGCTGGCCAGCAGGTGGAAGAACAGAGTCTATTACGTTGCCATGGGGCCCAGCTGAAGGGCAGATCAGTGATACTGCACCCAGTGAACTTCCTCATGAACATCTAAGTTGAGTAAACAACTCTCTCTCTTTGCGCTGTGTAGAGGACTGCTGCTAAGTGAGAAACAAAACATGCAAAACATTCAGATCATATTCCAACTGTAGACAACTGCCTTGGATTTTTGAACCTGTTACTGCTTTTAGCCCGTTCTGCGGGGTACGCTCAATCCTGTTCAACTACATGTTTCAGGAGGCGGATAAGGCAGCAATAAAACTGCAGAACCAAACCTTTCATATTCATACTTCATAATTGCATCCACTCCACTATATGGAAATACAATCATGTAATGTACAGTACACACAATCCTCTCATACATACTCTTTTCCTCAAGCATGTCTATGTCTCTGACGATTGCCCTGAAGAAAGGTCTCTTCTTTGGATCGTAGTTCATGCAGTGGGTCATCAGATCAGCCAGCTCTTTGCAGTCTGGGGTGGCCAGTTGGCATTCTGTTTCATAAAACCTCTCCTTCTGCTCAGCACAAACACATACATTTGAATGAGGAGGTGAAATGGGAAAATGAACAGGAATTTTAAAAAATGTAGGAAAGCTTCACATTTTAAATTAATGATTAGTTTAGATGCATGTATGATGATATAGAATCATTGTCATATAACGTTCTTGTGTGTGCCTCCTACCTCTGTGAGTTTCTTGTCTTTGAGAGGGACTTCTCCATCATAGCAAATCTCCCACAGGGTGGTACCAAAGCCCCATTTGTCAGCTGCGATGCTCAGGGAGGACACGCTCTTGACACACTCGGGAGCGATCCATGGGATACGACGCACACAGTCTGCAGCGGAAAACAAAGTCAGCTTATCTGTTTCAGTCCCGCAAGTGCCTTCATAAAAACAAAAGTTGATTATTGGAAATGTGTGAAAATACAAAACACGGAAATTCTGAATTGCAATTATGTTTTACAGCACGGACGTGATGCTAGGTACAAACATGTACTCACTTATCTTCTTACCCAAAATAGCCTACAGCAGATTAAAAAATATCCTAATATTATATATATTATAACCACACCTGCCCTGTTCTCATCAGGCTGTAATATTTACATTTCTATCAAAGTTTTGTGGTCCACATCCTAAAAATGCTTTGCAGCACCTGAAGAGCTTAATTTTTCCATTACGTTTGCATTTTTTTCCCTAATACTATTATTCTTTGACATTTTGTGATTTTATCATATAATATGGTTATTTCTCTTCATATTGGCATTTATTTCAAGTCAATCTACCGTAGATCTCTCCTATGTTTCCCTTCCTGAGGCTTCTCTTTTTTTTCTCCTTACCACTGATTTGTCCACATCATGGGTCTAAGGATAGAGAATAATGTACAGGATGTTGTACAAATAAAATCCTTCCATGAAAATTTGGAATTTTTGTGACTATTTCTCTTCTGATATAACAAATCAATCAACAGGAAACTGTTAAACAAGTCTTGTTATTGTAAGAATACCAGATCAGCCTTAGTGGCCAAATATGTACACACATACAAGGAATTTGACTTTTTCGTTTCAAGTTGTTTTCAATGTACTCACACATAGTTCAAGAAAAATATAAGGATCATAGAAACAGACATAATCATGGACAACAAAGCTGAACAAAGAAGAAGAAATAATGATAGTTATAGTGTGTACAGACAGACAGACAGATAGATAGAGGAATAAATATGAAATCGATAAAGTTCAAGATTATGTTTAAAAAGGCAGTTAGGTAAGTACGTGTTGAAGCAGAGTATGTATTTTAAACCAGATGTATATGTTTTATAATTTGTACATTTGAGTGTAACAGGTTTTTGACACTACAATCAATAATATCACTGCAACAAAATGCTAACACAATCTCTTATGTAAAAACACTATTTAAAAAGCAACTGTTATGGCGTGACCTCATGAATCTGAGCTGACATACCCCCACCATGCTCAAAATACCACGAACTAACAGTGAAATACAGTCCATCTCTGACAGGCTGACTGGGCAAGTGGCTGGATTAAAATGTTGACTGACTGCATCCACTGAAACTAAAAAGCTTTGGCTGGGATATATTACTCTTACTGGAAGACAAGCTAACTGATTGGCTGATGTCCACAGTTGGCTTTTTGGCTCCATAAATCCATAACATCACATGAGGGGTATGTATTGTAAGCGTGTACAGCTCAGAATGGAGGACTAAATTAAGTGAAAATGGAGGAGGAGTAAAGAGGGAACGAAGCAGCTAAGGGGCTGAATGGAGCGAAGGGAGAAGACGGGGACAGAAACAGGAGCAAGGCAAGAGATAATTGAGTGTGAGGACAAAAGAAAGAGAAAAAAGAAAGACAGTGATGAGCGGGTTTGAGGGTAAAGCGATCAGAGATTGCTGGGAAGAAGGGAAGCACACTCCCAGTGGGTTTCTCAGCACTTTGCCCACAATGCGTTCAATCAAATCTATATACAAGGACATCGATGCTGTAACTGGAAGACTGATTGTTCTACAAAGTGATGGAGGCAGAAGAAGAAATGTAAAGAGTTCTGGGAACAAAGAGGGAGGGAGGAGCGTTCCCAGGAGTGTGATGCGATGGACATTTGCAAAGAAACATTTCCAGTCTGTTCCGTGGTTTGCAGATCCATCTGTGCAGCCACACTGCGTTACATCACACATCTTCTAGCTCTAACAGACAAACAGAAACATGAGGCAGCCATTTGAGGGGAACTGTGCAATCTGAGAAATGTCCTTCTTATTGTGCCATCCTTCCTGATCCCAGATCTAGCCTGTGCAAAACAAATTATCGTTTGAGGGGGAAATGGGCCCAGTGCAATGTGTATTGATTATGTGCCAAATATGAGTCCCATTACTGACTACCTCTGAATGATCAGAAATGTTCTTTTTTTAATTTGTTTTTCTCTTTTTTGTCTGTAGTTTGTGGGAAGGAATGAGGGAACAGAGGATGACATAACTAGACAACTAGAATTACCACCTAATGGGTATATGCCTCCGCCAACCAGCCAAGTTGTAGTTTACATCCATGTCTGTCAAGAAGGGATTTAATAAAATAGTTTTAAATACATTTTTTTTTTGCAAAATGGAAGTGATATTGCTTTCATGAAAATGTGACTGATAGATAAACATACAACCCCAAAACAAAAAGCCTCCTGCTACGATCATCACTGGTGTGAAGGCATAAGAATCCAACTCAGAGTGCATGGAAAAAGCTTCCTCATCATCAGATTTATGAGCTGAAATCTTGACTTGGTAGTCTAACGTCAATGGATACTTTCATTTTGCAAAAAGTGTTTGTCAAAACAGTTATAAATTTATTTTAATTGGCATTACTCTTTGTATCTTGGAGTTCTAGTTCATTATTTGATAAGGATTGCAAATTATTCTTGCCAATCTGCTGTCAAAATAATTTAAGTTAAACTTTAGTACATGTAGTGACAGTATTCTATCTGTTCTCATTTTTGGTTTCACCATCATTTACAGCTAACCAGGAAAAAAAGAGGAAGTTGTTGTGAAATTTTCCATTGAAGGTATTTTGTAAACATTTAGGTTTCCATTTGAGTAACCCCAGAGAGAGGGAGAGTGAGACAGAGAGAGAGAGAGAGAGAGAGAGAGAGAGAGAGAGAGAGAGAGAGAGAAAGAGAGAGAAAGAGAAAGAGAAAGAGAAAGAGAGTGTGTACGTGTACTTTGTACCCACCCTCTCTGGTGAGTACTGTGATTGGTATTCCCGGGTCGCTTAACTTGATGAAGGGCCCTCCTTCATCAGTGCCCAATCCGTCTCTGGCCAGCAGGATGTTTTTAGCACACACAAAGCCATGGACCAGCTTTTTGTCCTCCTACAAACACAAACAAAATACAGGAGAGCTATTAGTATATATGTGTGTGTGTGTGTGTGTGTGTGTGTGTGTGTGTATATATACATATATATATGTATACATAAATACACACAGACACACACACACACTCACATATATATGTGTGGGTATATAAAGATAAAAAATCATGTTGACAATATCAGTCTAACATGGTGCAGGTAATCCCATGGATGAACACAGCAATTACATGCTTACATTCCTACAGTTTGTGTGCATGTGTATGTGTTTTCCTTTCTCACCAAGTAACTGAGAGCTGAGGCCAGCTGCTTGGCCACCTGGAACTTCCACGGTGTGCTGAGTGGGCTATGCTGTCTCCTCATGAATACATCCAGTGGTCCTAGCTGGACAGACTCCTCAACCATGATATCTGTTCCACATAAAGAGGCAAAGATGTAAGAAACAGCCCCACACTCTCATTCACATGTACACACGCACACAGTTCTTAACATGAACTTACTCTCCTGGTGGCGGACACACACTCCATACAGCAGCACGATGTGTTTATGGGAAACTTGTCGCATCATGCTGGCTGTTTCGAAGAAGGCCTGTCATCAGAAAGACAAAGATGAGTCAATGCATAGCACATTACAGGAACTATTGTGGTCTGGTTAGCATTTGAAACAGCTTGCTGCCAATAAATATTAGCTTTCAGTGAGGCAAGACGTTACAGATTGGATAAGGTCCTCACCGAAACGGTTCTACAGTACGCAGTACAGTACAGAATTCATGAATGTGTCTCACCAGGGATATGTCCCTGTGTCCAGAACCCAGCACTTTCAGGACCACCTTGACCTCCTGGAAGGATGAGTAACCTGCATCCTCCTCCTCCTCACTCTTCACCCTCAGTGTGCCTGAGTAGATGTTAGTTCTTGTGCCCCTGCCAAGGTGCTCCTCCTGGTTAACGCAACAGAGAAGAAAAAAAGTTACATCCAGTATCAAACTATGGCTAATACAAGAAAAGGGTTCCTGAAACTTGTGGTAAATACATTTTCTGTGTATAGGAATAGCTTTGGTTAATGCTTGTTTATTCCTTGTGTGCTGGACGATAAGCAACCTCTGCGTGTGAAGCCTTATTAGAAATGAGGAGACAAGTACTTGTTTTTAGACAGAAATAAGTTCAACTGGGTGTTCTGTGGGGGAGATATGTAACCGAATATTTATATATACTGTATATACAACACCAAACATATAAAGAAATGATCAGGCATGATGGTGTTTTTTTGTTGTTATACAACTGCAATCCTATTTCTAAACCAATAGTTTGTGTCAAAATATTGATTTCTTTAGCTGTGTAATAACCAGGATATTGCACATTATTGTTGGGTTTATTTTGCGATAATGACACGTTGCTTTACATTACCCCATTTATTGTCACCCTAATTCACATAAATGACATGCAGAACACTGGAAGCTTAAATACATTATATGGACTTTTTCATTATTTATTTGGAGAGTTTTACATCTTACATCATATCTACATACATCCTATAACAGCACTGCATAACTATCATAACATGGGAGACGGACAAAAAGATGATGAGGTGTACCTGTTCAATCTCCTCCTTGAGAATGCGATGAAAGCTGAGCTGACTCTCCTGCATGGGGGTCTGAGGGGTCGGCGCTCTATCTTTAGTGACCACCAGCAGGTTAGAAATCTCTGCAACACAAACACACACATGTTTAAAGGGCTGTGCCTCCGTTTTTGTATGAAGTTGTGCATACTATAAAGTAGGAACATTTTCATAAAGACATTTTCAAAAGTATGAAAGTTTTTTTTTTCTTCTACATCAAACTTGACAATTGTTTGTGTTCGGTAATCCCTCACAGAGAATGTCATGTCTGCTTGTTTTGTTGTCAAGGTCATGTTATTGTCACACCGTTGAAAGTTGATTGATTTAAAAGTCTGCACTGAAATCACACAACAACAATGCACCCTGAACACAATAAAAGCTGAAGCAATGCTCACTGAGAGGTAAACTTGGGTTGAAGTGTCTAACACCCACAGATGCTGCAAATGTATTGATGCTCATATACACACTGAAAGCAAAAGTGTGTTTACATGTGGTAAAACCAGCTCTCAACAATTACGTCAATGTGGCAATGATGTGAGCAGCTATTTAGGCTAGCGTGCCAGACTGATTCAGTGTATTTTTTGTATGTACAGAGCTGCGCGTGGGAGGACAATGTGAAAATGTGCCTCTGTGCCTGTCAGCATACTATACATGCGTGCACTTCTGCATGTGTGTGTCTGTGGGTGTCTTATGTTGTGACAAAACCAGCGCACTGTGGTTTAAGGGGGAAAAGAATATCTGCACTCCATCAGCATCACTCTGCTTTCACTGTCAAAGGATGTTAGGAGTATTGTTATGTAACATGCAATCTGGGTTTTGTGCAAAACTCAAATACAGCATGCACCCACGGATTAACTGCACCCTGTCCTTAACCCCTTAACCTAATCCAAGCCTAACCTATCATTTACATTAACACTAAGCTAACATGTTCTTATTCAAATTTGCTTATGTAAAAAAAACCCAATTCTAGTATCAGGTACACACACCTATTGAAATTTAAGCCATGTAGTCCTTTTACCCATCTGCCATTCATTTATAATATTTTACCACAGCTAAAACCACACATAGACTCAAAATAACAGTAATGAAAGTAATAGATTTTATCATATTCCTGGGATGCAGGAACACCAGTGTTTTATTGTCATAGCTGGGATGTTGTATAATACATCATTAATATTTTAACAACACAGCACTCCAGTCTCTTATCTTCCTTTAGAGCAGATAAAGCTACAAACCCTAACCCAAAACAGTTATGCCTTATGATAATAATCAACACCGCACAACCCCAACAAACATAAACAGCTCAACACATCCATGCCCACATGCATACATGACTCCACCTTTCCCTGAGTGAAGTAAACACAAGAGTGCTAGCTTGGCTCCGGAAACCCACATTTACAACTCTCTTCCTCCTTGACACCATTTGAGAGACACGCTGACACACATACATTGTTCATTCCAGCTTCAGTTACCCTCATTTAGATAAAAACACACAGAACAACACACACACACACACACACACACACACACACACACACACACACTTTCTATAAAGGGCAAATCCACTTTAAATGTTGTATGGAGGGAATGCTTTGCTTCAGTGACCTCTATGGTTTGAAAGGTTAAAGTCAGTTGCATTTCTGTCCCAAACCACTATCACAGTTAGGTGTGGTCTGTTGTATGTATTAATACACCTAGCTGTGATGTATCAGTACACAAAACAGCACATAGAGTGCAGGAACACCGCAGAGTATTCAAAGCATTCTTTCTTAAGCAGTCTTTTATCACATTTAGCATCTTACCACAACTGCTTCAAATAGCTTTACGTTTTAATTCAACAAGTTGCAAAAAACTGACAAACTTAACTCATATCGAGCGTTTTCGGATTGGATTCAAAATGGTCTTTCACTCTCCATCAAAGATGTCAACACTCAAGACATACTTTTCTGTAAGGTCCATTATTGCTGTTGCTCTGCAGTATCCTGTAATATGTGAATTTTAATACAATGGAGTACAACCGTAAAAGTATGTATGTGGTCCTGTACAGAGATAGGTTTCTTGCAGGAATATGGTTATTAGAGTGAGTTAGGCTAATCTACAAGAAGTGGGTAAGATGGGTAAATGAAATAAGATGAATTGTTTGTGGTAATTAAGACCCCACAAATTCAAATGTAAACATATTTATATATTATATATGTTTAAGTCCTAATATTTTTTAAACTACATATAGGACATTTTAAGACTTTTTAAGTACCTGCAGAGAGTCTGATTGTATCTTTTACATTCCATTTGTATTAAGTGATTTCAAGTTACTTAAAAGCACAGCTCACTTGAGAATGAAGGTCTGCTTAACCGTTTCTAGCTTGATGAATTTGCAGTACTATGTGCTTCCCTTCTTATTTAGTAATTGAGCGCTGGGTGCATGTGCTATTGAGTATATCACCATGTCACTTTCCATGCCTGTGACAGCATTAAGCCTACCTCTAGGCTGTGGAGGGCAGCAGCGCAACAGCTGGAACTGGAGGTTGTCTGTGCGAAGGTTTTGGCCCTCCAGGTGCTCCAGCAGCTCTGCAAGAGTGGCCCGAAGAGTCTCAGTTCCGTACAGGCGATACCCATCGGAGCCCACCTCAATCTGGAAGTTCTTATACTGACGCACAGGACGAGACTCCTTCAGGTCAATCTGAGTGCAAAGAGAGTTATTTGGGCAAGAAGGTTTACAAAGCTCTTCAAAGCTCCACTGACACATGTAAACACCACAGATATGTGTCACTCAGATCTCATATAAACTGTGACTGTAAACGGTGGCTAAGATGACCCATTGGGTCAGCTTTATGAATGAGTGTGAGTGTGTGCGTGTGTGGATGTTTCCTCCTATATGGACTCATAAAGCTGCAGAACACTGTGGTGACCTGTCCTAGTCCAAGCATCCTGTAATCCAATATAAAATAAACCAACAAAATTTGGTGTGGTGCTTGTGTTTATCTATGTGTGTGTCCTGCAGTCTGGTTAGTGAATAACCTACACAACTCCTTTCCAATACGTCACTGAGATGCCAGGACAAATTGCAAAACAGGATCTCGAAATACATCCGTTTTTCTCTACCACACACCAACAAAGATGAGTGTAGTTTTGATTCCAGTTTTCATTTACAAAACATGACCGGCACTTCAATTTTTTGTTGGCAACACCAAATATATCTTATATAAGTGATTAAACTGGAACTAGGGAGATTTATTTTCTTCAGTTACGTCAACAGCCACAGCACCTCAATTTTGGATTTCCTCCAATTACTGTAATAATATTTGAATTCATTTGTATTCAATTTCTCAAATACATCTTCAATGTATATATTGAAATGAACTGATAGTGAGACAGCAGCGCCCCAGCTTTTGGTTATAACAATACTTATATTAAGAACACATAATTTACTAATAATTATACTATAATGGAGTAATGTCACTGTCATTTCCCAATATTTTCCAGAGTTCAAAAAGGACGGGATAGTCGTAAAACAATTCATGGGGCTAATTTGTCTACTCTATCTCGATTTCACTGCAGAGAATAAACAATATTTAGCTTACTGAGACCTAATGAATTAAGTCACTCTACCTCAGTGCAGACCACTGTGATGATGATGTACTGGTAATCAGTGCAGCTCCAGCGCAGGATGTAGGTGCCCTCCTCATTGCCCTCCTGACGCAGCTTGTGAATAGCATACTCCGTGCTTGGGAGTGGAAAAGAAGATTTAAGTACAAGCTTCAGTGAAAGATAATACATACAACATAGGTTAGTATAACTGCTATATTGTTAGTATGTCTATCAAACTGTATTTGTTTTGTTGTGACCTGTACATGGTACAGTTTTCCTTCAACAGATTTTGAAAGTTATCTCTCTATATATTATGGGCTTATTTTGTGTGCTTTAAACCTTTTGAAAATTTAAATTATACAAACACAAGCAGAATCTAAATTTAAATAAACTTTAGATTGCTAAAACTGAAAACGTTGGTAAACAAAATGTAAGTTAACAAAACCTTAAATAAGGCCAACTTTAAAAAGCAGAGTGTGATTTCTGTGCAGCGATGGGCAAACACAATTGAGGGGCAGCAGCAGATGGTTTGTGATGGACACATACGTACACACACATTTACACTAATAAAACTACCAGTACACACCAGATGGGTCCGTGGCAGCTGTTTTTGGTATTGTGCACCACTGAAGCAGGGGCCACCTCCTTGCAAAGGAAGTGATGGGCATCCACTGTCAGCCTGAAGTACCCATCCACGAGGGCGGCAAAGGACAGAGCTTCAACCCTTGAAGCCATTTGCAACTCCTGAACAGAGAGGAGATGATGAGAAAGAGATTAAGAGAAGGAGGGAGGGAAGAGCTGATTAGAATAGGAGGTATTAGAAAAGCCACAGTACTACAGAGGGCTATCTAAAAGAGCAGTATCGAATTACAAAACTCGAAATCCATCATCATGACGAAGCATCATATCAAAATTAGTCATGGTTAATGGCATCTAGCAAGAGAGAGGCTATGCTTCAACATGGTATACATGGAAACAAATGTTGCTGTTGGTCACATTAACTATAAAAACAAGAGGCGGTACCGCCTCTAGTTCATTTTTATGAGAACTAGAGGCAGCAGTCTAAGTTATTAAAATATGCACCAATAAGTGATCTTATTATGACTGTGCTATAACTAATCACAATGGTACTAATTTCACTGAGTAGGCTTGAGGCCAAAAAAAGCCACATGAATTTTGTACAATAAATTCTTTTAAAAACTAATTACCTAAATACCAATACCTTTAAGCAGGTTCCTACACGTTTCACTTCATAATTCTTTACTTTTACAGGCTCAAATTTGCAGACTTCTTATGCAAATAAATGGTTGTAAAATCCAACGGTTAACATATATGTTACATTCTGGCTATATGGTAACATAATAGACTCTGTAGCTCATTCAAATCATTTAACAACAAACAACAAACAATTAAATTACCAACGAACAAGCTGACAAATTCATCTCTGCTCCATGATGAAATAAACTTATCAGTGCTAACTATACTATATTAATTTCCCTTAGCATAGTGAATAAATAATATTATATGATTTTGTGTGTGCGTTTGTCCCAATATTTAGTTTCTTTTATGAATAAGAACCGAAAATGAATTGAAAAAAAAAGATAATTTAATTTTCACTGCATCTTTGCTGCATCTTTAATTAACTGTGTTATTATGTGTTATAAATGATGATAAACACAGGCATAAAGGTTCACTTGCACAGAAAAGATGATATGTATACTTTTCCTATCACTGCATAACTGATAAATGTCCAGCCAAGCTTAAGATTTGATTATTTGTGATGATATGTACAGCATATATACAATTCAAAGATCCTGCAGCATTTTCTTCCGAACTAATTTAGTCACGGATGTCCAGATGTGGTTCAGATTTGAGGCACTTTGGGTAGAGTTTGGCGTAGAGGCAGCTTTGCATCGCAGCGTGTATTCAGTCAGACGCTTTACTTCGTGACTTGCTTTCGATAACATTAAGCCTGCCCTTGCCTGCACTCCCTAAGATAGTGTTACACATTTTGTCCGCAATGGCTGACTGCTCCATGCTCTGCTTCTATGAACAATTCATTATTAGAAATTCTGATTATTTTCTAAATTTTAGACAACAAAATACAGACAAGTCTGTAATAAAATTTCATACTATTTTTTCATACTGCAAATTACAAAAATCAAATTCCATACTTCCTATACTACATAGGAACCTGATGATGGCAAATTCAGGTGTAATACTGAATGAATGGAAAAATTATTGATCTCTGGAATGATAAGCAGGCTTCAGAACTAAAACAACATTGTGGAATTTTTACTTTAAACACAGTTTGTTTACAGCTTCTGTCTTTGAATGACACTATTTCACTGAGCAACATGTGACATGTTGTAAAGGACAATCTACTGTATATAATAAACATATGAAGTTACAATTGGGGGTTATTAAAAACAGATATTGATGTCTAGGTGTCAATAATGAAATCCAATCCCACATGAAGCGCAGTGCTTTTTGATTTGTTTGCCTCACCATCCTCTTGTTGTCCTGTCTGGAGATGGTGACCATGGCCTCTTTGATGACAGCATGTGTGATCTCATGGAAGTCACAGAAAATCACCCAGCCTTCGTCTGCTTCTTTCTTTTTGTCATTTTTCTGTTTTCCATCCAACTTGTTCTTCTTTGACTTGCCCTTTTCTTTGGTGATCACAGATGTCTATTTTAAAAGACAGACAAAAAACATATACACTCACAAATTACTAAATAAAAACAAAACCAGCAATACTTTCAAATAATGTCAAAAACCATTCAAAATTACTGCTATTGCCTTTGCAATGTTTGTCCTAGATAATATGCAGCACCATCACATTTGGACTAGTTACCTGTAATGTGAAAAAAATGAAGACAACTGTACTGCATTTTCAAACTAATTCATACTCATCATCAATATAATTGGAAATGTGTCCACCTGCTATCTCAGTATGTCATTTCTTGATTGGTTTTATATAAATTTCAGTACTTTCTGCATAAAAATGGGAAACATAACCTTGAAATGTTCTGCTTTTCACGAATTGGACAAAATAGCAAATAAGAAATAAAAACATACACATTTGTTCACTTTCTTGTCCGTTAAATACCCCTATGATATACCTATAGGGACTTGGAAATTGAGACTTCAAACAGGGAGTTAATATTTTTCTTTTATGATGTTTGACAACTGTTTGTAACTGACAGTTTATCTGACACTAGTGAAACTAGAGGCCATTATCTCTCCAACACAATGTCTTCTTCACACACAGTTTCACTCACTGCAGCAGGCTTCTTCCTCCAGGAAATACCAGTGGTACCAGTAACCAGGACCTGCATGTCATGGCTGGGCTCTATGTTCTGACTCTGGCTCTGCCCTTGACCCTGGTTGTAGTACCCTAGAAACAGCAAACAAACATTAGATAGCGGCAGTTACACGTGAAGCCTAAATATTTAAATCCTGCAGTTGAAGGACACATAAATTGTAGACTATAAAAAAAATATTTATATAATAGTTAATGGTTTTGTTTTGGGTTTTTTTTTGGGAGTCTTATTGGCCACGGCTACTGTATGTTTACACTGAAAGAAACTCTGCTCTTAAGCAGGAAGCTCAAACCATCCAGCTCTGCATCAGTGCTTGAAAACTTCACACGGTGGTTAGACTCATCCAGGGTCTGGTCTACTCTGCGATAAGTAGGATAATGTGACATGTAAACATCTTGTTCCTTTCACTTTGGGTTTTAACCATCTACACAAACTCACGCAATATTTCAGGTGTCTTTCAACATCAACAAACTGTTTTTCCTTTAGAACTGTGGGCAGGACACCACAGGTACTCTGCATGTAAACACACCAAACCAACCACTGTCACGTAACCACCGTGACTAAACTGCAGCTATTCAAATATTATAACAGGTCTACAGAAACAAGTAAAACAAGATATCAGTTTTGTGGTAGCGACTATATTTTGACTGATCATTTTATCTGTCTCCCTCTTTTGTGTGATAGTTTTCTTCCGTTGTAATTATATCAGCTGCCACAGGGATTATCTTAAATCATCTTTAATCTCCTGTAGTACCAGTAAAACTACCACCCACAATGAGCTGTTGCATGCCACAAACTTGGTATGGTGCCTGAGAACTTTTTTTTTTAGATTATTTTTTGGGCATTATTCCCTATTGATAGGTCAGCTGTAGAATGACAGAAAATGTGGGAGAGAGAGGGGGAATGACACGCAGCAAAGGGCCACAGGCCTGAATTGACCCTGGGCCGCTGCAAAAGCCTTGGCATATGGGGCGCACACTCTAGCAGGTGAGCTAGAGGCCGCCCCGCCTGAAAACTTACCATAGTAACCTCCATTGCAGAGATCTCCTTCCTGCTTTACACTGAGTGAGATGGGCTCAAACAGCTCGCTACCCAGGCCGCTGGTCAGGCCCTCCAGTGTGGCCAGGTACTTGATCTTCAGATCGTACGGTGTGATGTTACTGTCCTTCATTGTGCGGCGGTTAAATTCACTGAGGAATTTCTTAAAGACGTTGTTGATGCGGATGCGTGTCAGAAAGTTGCGCTGCTTAATGTTGCGGTTCAGAGACTCTGGGATGAAACGTTTGTAGCTGGAAGGATTGAGACAGAAAGATAGATGTAAATTTAAGAAAAAAATTTGTAGAAACAGTGAAATCTTTTGATTCCTTCTCAAAACTTATCTTTCAAAAAACAGGGTTCCTATATATTAAAGAAAGTGGGATTTGAGACTTTTTAAGATTTTTTTTTACAGCCACTTGAAATTAAATTTAAGAGCAATGTGACAGGAGCCAAAATTGAAGGAAAAAAAAAAACATAAACAGGCATCAGTTACTTAAGAGTAGGAATAATTTGCCCAAACATTTGTTGTAACATAAAAAACTTTTTGGTGACATTAATGTAAGAGGCATTCTGTACATATATTTCATTAATTTTTGAGATTTCACCAAGCCACATCAGAAAAATGATTAATATAAATCTTTCTTCCCATGTTTTATCATTTTTAAGACTTTTAAGAGATTGATTTAAGGCATTTTGATACCAATTAAGGCCTTGTATATCAATTAATGGACTTAGTGTCTTTTTAGTCTTTTTGAGGATCCACAGGAACCCTGAAAAAATTTTTTTATTGATGCTCGCACAATGTTTTATTTCTAACATGTCTTGTCTGTGTTATTTTCATTATTACTGTTTTTATCTTATATTGTTATTGGGTATTTCATTTCTGTATTATTTTTAATTGTCTGCCTTTATTTGCCTAATTGCAGTCCTGAAATGTTTTGATCTTACTTCAACCATGTAGAGCAGTTTGTAACTTTGTTTCGAAAACAGCTGTATAAACATCTTTTCACTAATATATACACTTTATAACTTTCAGTGCTTCCACTTAATTAAAATTAGCCATAAATTAGAAGCTATGTTACTTCATGTGGTATGTACAGCTGTTTTTGTGTATCTACTGGCTCTCTAACCTTCAAATGTGTGTGGGAGGTTATAATATGAAGGACATGAGCAACAGGGTGTGACAGTAGTTAACTACTGTAGTTAATCAGTAGTTAAAAAATGGGATGATAATGTATGGATCATCATATACATATGCGGTGTTGTCCATGTATCGAGTCACAGATAGTAATCCAAATCATATTAATTCATATTTTCCCAATATTTATCTTCAAACCTTTAAATGTTTAGTGCAAATGCTTTTTTGTGTTATTAAGTTATTAAGTGTTATTTTAAGACTCTTATCAAAAGTCTATTGAAGAAGCACCTTTTAGACTTGACGAAAATTAATGACTCAAGTGCATGTTATGTTGTTTGTTTTGTGTTACCTGATTTCACGGGAATCCGTGGGCAGGTGCATATCCACATTCGTAGTATAATGAGTGATGGCGAGCACAGCCATGCCCAAGCACTCATTTTCTATCTCGTGTTGCTCTCCTTCTGACTGGGACATCCTTAAAGGAACAAGGCCTGACTGAAAGTCATGTTGGCCCTACAAAACAAACACAGATTAACATTTAACACAGAGATATACCAAATGCATTTGAACATAAAAAGAACTCTGAAACTGGATAAGATACACTGCATGATTTGGTTCTTTGTGTGGCATACAGAGCCTGTCAACACAACCAAACGAAATGATGTAGCTGACTTTTTTTTAGTTCTTATACTCTGCATAACTGAACAGTTGTTACTAGAAATATGGAAACATCAATTACTGCTGAGTTAGAGCTTTATATATATCTTTACTGGACTTAAAGAATGTAACTGACAGCAGTGGCTCTTAATTACCCTCAAGGGGTGTTACTATCTAAAGCTGCACTTCCTGGTATTGTTACTGGTATTGTTATTTCCTTTCAGCTGTTGATGTTTTCAAACTCAACTGTGCAATGTGTTGATGTTAAAGCCTTTAATCCCATGACACTTCCAAGGTATTTAAAAGACATAATAACAACTACAACAATAAAAAGGTTTTAGTAAAGTCAAATCTTTTTAGATATTCTCATATTTGCAACAATGACAGAGCAATGCCTAAAATGCTCCCATACCAATGTAAAGAAAGTTAGATGTGTAGCTAATTATTTTTTCACCTGGGCAAACAGGTAGTCGAGAGAGGCAGCGTCCAGCAGGGGAGTTCCTTCTGGTGTTTTCTGTGGACTAAGTCCCCCTCTGAGTTTACTGATGCAGTGTCTCCAAACTGGAGACTCTCCTTCAGTGGTTCCATGCCAGTTTCTGAAATAAAACCTGACAGGAGAAAGAAAGTAAACAGAATTAATTCGGGGTGTGCGTTCAAGAAAGTATAAACAGCTCTGAAAAGGCACACAGAATACACAAAATAACAGGAGTTTTAATTCCAGTGAATCCCAATTAATTCTTGAATGCACTGATTTCGATCATGCGTGTTCAGGAAACCACTTCTACTTTTTCAAATTATTCCCAGAAGAGAAGAATGATGTCAGTCCTATAAATAACAAGGTAAGCCTTGAATTTGCAATGATGATTTTTTTGGCCTTCGGTGAAAGAGAGGCCTGCCAAAGGTAGAATTTTAAAATGACACAGAGAAACAATACAGGAAGTTCACTACTTGCTCCTTTGTTATGCAGTAATCGAACTGTAAAAAATGTCCACAATGTCCACTTTCCCTCAATTTCCCACTTCCACTTTTTATACAAAATGCATACCCAGCCAGTAAAAATTTTAGTGCTGGGTAACATCTCTGTTTTGGTTTGGGGTTTTTTTTTTTTTACATTTTGACCTAATTTCCTGTTTTCTGTGAAGTGAAGCAATATTTAAGCTAGCCTGTGCTTTTCAGAGGAAATATAATCTCTGTCTGTTCAGCGTCACAGACGTCTGTCTACATCCTTTTAAGACCAACAGCTGACAATGGGCAGTGTGCAGGGGCATTAGTAATACAAAACAAGAGAGCATTTGAAAAAATAAAAAGAGAAAAAAGGAAAGTGGCAGATGGAAATCAGCAAAACAGGCACATGCATGCAAACTCTATTGGCCAGAGAAGGACATTACAGACTGTAAAAGGATAGGCATAGGACACAGGGATAACTTTTTGGGGCATTAATGTGTTGTTGTTTTTTTATTCTAAGCCATGCTAGCAGTAACGATGATGTTGGTCTGTCTGTCTTTCAGTCAGTCAGTCCACCACTTTGGTCCAGACTGATATAGTATATAAACATTTATACAGTGAATTGGCATGTACTTCTGTGCAAACGTCAGTGGCAGATCTTCCTGTAGGAAACAGGCAGCCACCAAGGGAAATTTAGTACATGTTATCAGAAGAACATACTTATGTAAGATATTAAACAATGTAAATATTAACATCAGCCTGTTGCATGCCATTGTAAACATGTTAGCCTTGGATAACCTTCAGCTAAAAGCATTGATTTGCATAATTGCAGCCTCACAGAATTATACATCCTGGTGCCATTTTAATCACTGTGTGATAGTTTTGAGCATTTTTTTATGTCGAAGACTGTGTGACCACGGTGCCTTGCTTGTCTGACAGACAGCACTATCATACGCAAAGCAGGCTGCAGCAAAAAAAACCTTATACACACAAATACACACACAACACCCGCCACAGTTAGGCTCAGCGCATGCTCGCTTTTCTCTCTCGCTACTGGCAAAGCACAGAGAAAGAGGAAGTTCAATTGACACCACAGTTCTGTTGTTTTTCCCTCTTTGCATGGAATGATATCTAACTTGTCAACTTGTCGAATAAAGAGGGACTTCACTTTTCAAAACTTTCCCTCCAAAAACAAACAAAGATACAATGAGCAATTAAGTCTTTTATAACTAGGTCAAGTATGAAATTGGACTCTGCTCTTGGTATCACTTGTAAAGGTTGTAAGAAGTCAGTGAGTCACTGCCTTTTATTCCTTTTCTAATTGACTTGTATGCCTTTTCTAAGACTATATTGGTGTATGGCCGAAGGTTAAAAAAAAGCCCTCTCTGAACTGCTGCTAACCTCCATCTTTTGCTGAATTCCAAACACTGTTCCAGATATCTTTGGCCGTTTTCTCCTTTCTTTCCTTTTATTAAGCCAAAGTGAGAGTCGAGATCTAACAAGCCTGCGGGAACCTGAAGAATGTGTCTCCTCTTGCCAAGCCACCCAGTGCCTTTTGCTCTGTTATGATCTCATACAACCAGAGCTACTGATTGATGATACATCATACCTACATTATTTGGCAGTGTTTTTACTAATGCCACTAATTGAATGGTGTTATGAAATTGTATGCAACAAAGTGATATGCCCTCCATATTCATTTCATGGCAATGACAAGCATTCATCCGTCTCTGAGCAAAATGCAACCTTTAAAACTATATAGTAACAATCATGTTCTATGTTGATATGAGACCTTTCATGACAACATTAAAATGTGCAAATAGGACTTTGTTTTACTCTTTTCAGATCCCCAAGTATCTTGACAGTCCTTGATGTTATGTTTTTCGCTCTAAATTTGCTCTAAATTAAAACAATTTGAAGACCAAGGATTTGTTGCTGAAATCATTTGTATAATCTTCTACTAGATTAGTTTACTTCTAGAAAAACATTTTTGTTATTATAAGTAGCTTAACAGCTGCATAAAACTGAAGGAGACCTATAGATAAAATTGATTTTTTTAAGTGTGTGTGACTATAATGGATGTTGCTTGCAACACATTTAAGTATCCTCAGAAATGAACAAATTCCTCTCTAGAGTCCAGACTAAATATATACAGCAGCATTCACTTATTTCCATTATTTTCCATCAATTGTTGTGGCACATGTCATTATGGCAGCATGAGAAACAAAGTAGCCCTGGCATCCACCTTGCCATGTGTTTCAGCTCATTATGGGGACTCCTGTGGCGTTACCAAGCCATCCAGGATATGTAATGCCTCTAGTGTATTCACAGTCAGTCCTCAAATTTGGACACAGAGGAACAGCACTTCAAGCAAACAAATTTACCACTTAAATCCCAGATCCCATCCTTTGGACACCACCCAGAGCTCTGGGACCAAAGATGAGGGTTAGAATGTAGATCAACTGGCAAAAAAAAACAAGTTCGGCCTCCAGGCCCAGCTCCCTCATCATCTACAGTGGTACATAAATCTGTTTATTGAAACTCGCATACCATGTTATATTTGAGCGCCATCACTTAAGTCAGCAAATGAAACCCACTTTGAAGGGTTACTCCAGAGTTTTCTAATAGAGTTTCATGGCCTCTGACTTGCAGGTCCTGGCACTCATCCCAGATTGTGTTCAAACCACTCCAGTGTGGACTGGAGGTCAAAGAACGACATCATCCACTATGTGACCACACTGTAGGTCACAAAACTGCATAATCCCCGCAGTTTTGAGATCACCAACCAAAAACTCCATATTAGGCAGGGTATTTCTCTGAAACACACTCTTCCTAGTTCTTTTTTCTTTTCTTTGGCTTTTTTGGGCATCATCTACATGACCTTTGAAGTCAGAGCTGAGGGATATGGAGAAAATCAGACATCACAATAATTTTGAACCTAATACCTTACTATCGATATTTCAGTGATAGTATAAAGTTGACTGTTAGTGCTTTCACAGACACAATGGGATTTTTGTTAAAAAATCATCAGTAGTGTGGATATGAGGCCTAAGTGGGTAAAGACAAATAAGAAATTCAGCTAGAACAGTTTGGTAAGTTCAGAAAATGAAATCACCTTACTGTAATGCAGCCTTTTAAACCAGGAAAAGACAATAAACTTAACAATATCCACAATATACGTAAAGCGATATCTAGTCTCATATCACAAAATCAATATAATATTGATATATTGCCCAGCCCTGATTTTAATTTCCTGGCAGAAATATGGTGGCCTGTGGAGGCATCCTCTCCAGGAACCAACCCTGAGACCCCACAAACAGGCTAAATACCCTGCATTAACCCCATATTTGCCACACAAAAAACCCATGCATACACACTTTAGATCTTGTTAATGTTTACATTCTGGACCTTGTACATGTATATAGATATATCTTTTTTTTTTAAATCTATTTTTTCTATTTTTATTGTTTGGAATAGTGAGCTGACTGGTTCTTCTTGTCCATAACATTTCATTGAATTGCTGACTGTGTGTTAACTTGCATATGACAAATAACTAAACAAATCTGATATCTGAATCTGAAGTGCTGTTCAGCACAAACGTTAAAAACAACAGTTAGAGGTAGACAAGAAAACAGTCCTGCCCCTTAAAGCCTCATGTATCTACTTCTGTGATGGCCTTCGGGTTGGTTCGTTATGGCACATGGTTTGTTTGGTATCATTTAGCATCGCTCCACCTCCTGCTCCTTCCCACAAGAAATTAATACATTTTATATTGCAGGAGCCAGTTTTAATAGTCAGGTGTCAACATGCCAAAGTTCCTGCCTTTGAATGCTGTTCAGCTGGCAGTGCACAGATCCCTGCACCTTATCTTGCAGGTCGGGTGTAGAGCTCGATTGTGGAAAGTGCCCTGTTATCAGAAGTCCAGAAAGGTTGTTATATCCTGAGGTGGGTTTCTCACATAGGAGATCTTAAAATTGTATTAAATAATATTTCCACTATCTTTAAGACTACACCACATTTGA
The DNA here is from genome assembly GCF_008729295.1 of Plectropomus leopardus. Taxonomy (NCBI): domain Eukaryota; kingdom Metazoa; phylum Chordata; class Actinopteri; order Perciformes; family Serranidae; genus Plectropomus; species Plectropomus leopardus. The sequence continues at coordinate 13,178,811 of NC_056465.1, forward strand.
TAAAAACTCATGTTGTTTCAAGTGAAGTTTTGACTTCATGGAGAAAAATAATAATAATAATTATAAGAAGAAGACATACTTCATAAATGCCTAAAGGGGAATTCAATTTTTGTTGTCATTTACATGTTACAAACTTAGGCCCGAAATACACACAAATGCACAAACAGGACCTATAAACATGAATTAAATGCAGAGATGCAGGTGCCCTGAGCAGTTGGTGGTTTGGTGCTTGCTCAAGGGCACTTTAGCAGTGCCCAGGAGATGAACTGGCACCTTTCCAGCTACCGGTCCATGTTCCATATTTGGTCCAGGCGAGAATTTGAACCAGCAACTCTCCAGTTCTCAAGACAAGTCCCTATGGACTGAGCTACTGCCGCCCCATATAGCAGCTTAAAAATTACAATATTCAACTCCAATGTAGTCTTACCTCATGCGATAGTGCAACTTGACACTGGTTTCATCTGTGATCTTGAACTCATAGTTGGGGGGGTACCACGTGCCAGTTGTCTCATCAAACAGGGCAAACAGGTTATGGCACAAGGGAGAGATTGCTGAGAAGGGAAAGAAAAAAAGAGCAAAAAAGATCAATATTCAGATCATTTAGTGAAGTGGGGTTGAGGCTATTTTGCAGGCCTTTGTTCAAGGAGAGGATTTAAGATTAGCCTGTTTTTAGTCAAAAGCAAACCTTAAAATGTCTGCAATGAAAAGAGACCATTATAATCTTAGCAAATCTAACTAAAGTCAGTTAGAATTAGTATTTTTTGTGTAGAGACAGAGAGATGCTTCTTCTAAGAGGCCCTTGAGTGACATTTAGTCTAATTCTACAATAACTGATTCATGGCTTTTGGACTGTGGTTGCAGTTGATGTACAGTAGAGCCATGTGCGTGTGATTGTTTGGAATCTAATGTTTTTTATTGCAAATGTTGACAGCTGAATGGCAGCACTTCGAGGTAAGGCTGTAATAAACACTCATCTGGATTTGAGAAAAGCAATAGACAGGGAGAAATTCTCTTTGTGAGAGTGTGGTTTAACACTCTCACATTTATTCCTCTTTGAACAATTAACTTTGCATTGCCGTATTTCATGAAGTTAATCAGTGAGTAAAGCCACAGGGGCTGAAAAATTATTTGTTAAAAGACGTAAACCATTTTGCCCAATCATTACAGAACAGCACATTCAAATTATTACCTGTCAGGGTAGCTGATGGAGAAGACAAAACTGATTAATAGTTTAATTAGAAAAGTGTGACGTCCAAGCTGATGGCAGCCGCTCTAAACAATTTTTGTAATTCAAGCAGACGCACAGTTTTGCTTGTTTCAGATGCATCCTAAAAGCATTAGCTGTTTATTAAAAAAATATGCGTCAAATCTATTCTTCAAGGAGCCATAGCACATTACACAGAGCAAACTGAGTTTACCTGCTAACAGGAATTGTATGTGAAGATAAAATATAAAATATAAAATATGATTGCAAGGATCAATGTGTTTTTAATAACTTAAACAAAACCAGAAATGTTTGATCCGTGTTGTTCACAGTATGAACGTTGTCTTTTGGCTACAGGAATAAACAGCAATAAACACAAGTGAACAAAACAAGAAACCATTTATAGCCTCTGTGAGGGGCCATCAGAGGCAATAGTTTTGTAGTTTGTGTTTTTCATGTTCCGGGTTGAGCAGCATGCCCCAGAAGCTGTATTAAAAAACAGGTAGTGTCATCATACACCACATTTGCCACACCGCAAGCAGGTAGCCTTGAGCAGAGAGCAGATAAGCATGGTAGGTAAATATAAAACATTTTTTTGGTGTGATAATTCATTGTTTGCTGCCAGTGTGACACTACACACAAACTTGTTTGTTCATTGCTTAGTGCACAGTTTGGGTCGAGTGAAGAACATATTGCGGAGTATTGTTCCTGCCATTCAACTGATGAAAGTTTGCACCCTTGGTAGGCGAAGCAAGGTATGTGGCGAATTGATTGGCGTGCCGTTGAAGTTGTTTGGTTGTATATCGGGGGGGTGTTGCAATGGTGTGGCTGGCGTGGTGTATTTTGTAAATGAATTATGGTGGCAATTTGATTATGGTGTCTTGTAAATGATAGAAACTGATGTTTCTGTACATGTTTAATGTGTTTGTTTTAAAGTAATGATGCAATGAAAATGTTATTTATAAATGTGCAATCAAATGTTGAGATGTTGATTTGTATGTGTTGAGGGCTCTCATCATACAAGAAAACAAACATATTTTTCTATGTGTTTTAGTTTCACGGTGCTTGACAGACAAATACGGACTTTCAGCACCAGTCGACTCCATGCTGTTGTCGTTTGATGCCGAGGGCTGCTACAGCCTCCCTGCCCACTTAGAAGCACAAGTATTAAGGAAAAATGACCAAATCAATAAATAATCAATCAGTAAGTCTCCAAAAACTCATAGGCAAAGAGCTCTGTGCACCTGGTATAGTCTAATGTTATGCAGAGGACGGAGCAAAACTGGAAGCAGCCTGACGGTGGAGAGCTACAGCCAATGAAATTGTCCCTCCTGGCCCTCTTATAGTCATTATGGCACAGAAGATTTAAAAAACTGAGATTAGTTAATCTTGTATTGTGCTTAACTTTACAATATATCAGGAATGGGATTAATCTGCTGATGCTCTGATTCAAAATGAGACCATTTTTTTGAAAATAGAGTTCCACATAGCAAAGGAGAAAAATGTCAGTGTTAGCCATGTTTTTCAATGTAAAATCTGTAAATAACACTTTGCAATAACATGTCATCACCATAGGAATCATATAATGTTTTTCTTTTTTTAACGACATGAGATTTCCTTTATTGTGAAATGCAGCCATAACAAAACAAGTGAAGGCAAGTGTAAGGCCATACGAACAAACAAAATAAATTATAAAAGACACAAAGACAGAGAAGAACATTAAGGAAACAGAAATTAAACAAAAACAAAGAAACTGTGTATATAGGTGTGTGTGTGTGTGTGTGTGTGTGTGTGTGCGCGCACACGCGTGCATGCGTGCATGTGTGTGTGTGTGTGCATTTGTGTGTGTGGCTGTGTGTGCTACATCTAAACACACACATACATACATACACATACATATACAATATCCACACACAGCTTCACATACACTGTGTATACATCCATATAAAAACAGAAAGAGAGTCAACAGAAGTAGTATGTATAAATCAAAAAGAGAGGAGGAGAAAGAGTTGCCACTAACATGTTGTTTGCGTGTGTGTGCGTGCGTGTGTGCGTGCGTGTGTGCGTGTGTGCGTGATAGACAGGCCGGGGGGCAGAGGTAGCAGGTTGGCAACGGCACCAACCATCTCGGGAGCAAGCCTGAAGCGCAGCGCCACGTCAACAGAAGAGCTGGGATCTGGGCCCGAAGCTGTATTCTTGTATTTCATCTGGGCAGTTGGATTGGTGCTGGTCATTTAATATTTTTTCTTTATAGCTGTACTCTTTGTGTTTATATGTCTCACTTTCTGTCTGTTCACATGCTATAAAAGTTTTCACTGTTTGACCAAAGCCAGGACCTGGCAAACAGGTCATGTTAAGCAGCTAACAACAAAGCAACAACACTTTACTGATTATCAATAATGTTACGCCTTATGCAATGTCATTAAAGAGTGGGGATCTCAGTTGTCAACCCCCCAATTGTTATGCCCCACATTATATTCACAGTAAATCGAAAACTATCAGCATCGCCTTCAATACTGGCAATACACAATACAATAACACAGAGTACATCAATAAGCAGAGCAGACAATTCTTGATTTTGCTGACTAGCCAACAAGTCAGTCACTCACAGCATTTCTTGGCAGCATCCACACAGAGCTGCTCCACAGTGTAGCAGCCTTTGAAGTACTCCAGCTGGTGCACCTCCGGTGTGTAAAAGTGGATCTCGAGGCCCCAAGTGGAAGTAGGAGAAGAGGAGAATTGCGCCCTCTTACTGGACCTCCTCATCTTTCCACAGAGTTGCCTGCTCAACTCCATCACCCACAGAGTTGGCATTCAGACACTAGACAAGCAAAGTGAAAAAGAGAAATGGGAGAGTAGGAATGTTAGATTTCTTTTGCTTTCACATTGCACCAAAGTAAGCCTTGCATTTAATTCAGTTCAGAATAAATAAGACAAATGAGAAAATGCACACATTAGAAACGCCTAAAACCTCATTCATTTTTCTCTTAAACACAACGTACTGTATTTTGATGTTCAGTGAAATGGTAAATCAAACCATGTTTCACAAGTACTTGCTATTAAGTAGCACTAATATGATTAATTAAATTACATTATCAATGAAAGTCCCATGGCTGTTTTTAAACATATCAGTAGTTTTTAATATCAAGTTTACCAGAATGAGCATCCAACCCTTACACTATAATATAATCCACACTTTCTGAGGAAACGGTTGACCACTGTCATTAACATAGCCAGTCAAGTGCTAAAGGTGTGTGGGCATGTGTTACAGTATGACATGAGTGTTGACTGTGAGCTCAGCAAATAGCAGCAGAAACTCTAAGTTCAATGTTCATTAACCTGATGAGTCATATTAACATACTGCAGAGCACTTACACACAAAAGCACAGAGAGTGATGTATCACTACAAGTGAAATGACGTCAGCCTTTCAACTGAGCTGACGACAACAACATGGGGAACAGATCACTGCTGCGACGAGTCTGGTCGTCACTGCAGGATGAGCCGAATAGTCTGTCTACACCAGCTGCACAACAAAAGCAGCAAATCAACAGCAGCAGCCGTGAGTCTTTTTGTTGACAGCACTTACAGCTAAACACATCAGCATAACTAGAAACAAATATTGATATATGATCATTGCATGTATTAACACTTGCCATCACATGCATAAGCATATATCCACAAACATGAAAAGGAGGAGAAAAGGGGAAACAGAGATAGAGACGCAAAGAGAGTGATAGACTGATGAGGGTTAATTGTCTGTTTTTGTCATTTCTTGCTTGTTGTAACTCCTGTTAACTTCTTACTAAGCTGACAAATAAATTCTATTAAATTACTGTGCCTTGGACACAATAATTCTACCCTGCCAAACTTATCCTATTTCACACTAAGCTAAAGCTGATCATATTCAAATCAACTGCAAAGCTCAGGAAGTAAAACTTAGCTTTAATAATATGTACATTTAATGTTTTTAATCATGTGCTCTAGCACATATGCCAGTTCTCAAAATTAGTAGTAGTAGTCAGCCTGGCAAGTGGGCTATCCTGTTATAGTCATCCTTTCTCTTTATTGTCATTTACAGCTGAATTTCTAGAGAAAAGATTTTCAGTGAGTCATCTGTCTGCCTGTTAATCACTGAGCGTGTCAACTTCCCTTGCTCTTCCTCTTTCTACTTAAATTCAACTTGCTACTTCTAACCACTACTGAGATTAAATGTTAATAATATATCTCATACATTTGATGTGACATAATAAGAAAGCTATCTTTAACAAAGGATATGATTAAAACTGGTTGAGACTGGCAGCTCTGAGCTGGTGCCAGTTTTGCAAAAGTTTAGTAATCTTTAGACCAAATTTTCCCAAGTCTACTTCAGCTGAAAAAGATGACAACAGTCCCGCTCACTCCCTCTCGATGATGTGACCCTGCCATGTGTGAATGCCTTTGTTTTAAAGGCTGTAAAATGACTGGAAATATTGTTGCTACCAAACAAAAACAAGACCTTGGAGACTCTTTTAGACATTTAGTGATAGACAGCCAATCTTGACAGTTGCGTAGGTGATTCAGGTCTGGGGAAAAATAAGTCTACATAAAAGACTACCAAATACTGCCTTGATATGCATCTGTGTTTTACCAAAAAACTGTACCAAGACAGCAATAATTACCATCATTATTAAATAGTTGACCATTATTTTTTCTAGATTAACCTTATTAATTGTTTGGCCTTTAGTGTGTCAACAAATACTAAAATGCCCATCACAAAGCTGGAACCAGATCATTTCTTACATTATTCCAAAAAGAAAATATTAATATTCTTGGCAGTAAAGGCTCTGACATGAAACCAATCATTTTTAAGCTAAGTGTTTCAGCTCTTTAATGTATAACTTCAAAATGGGCATGTTGTCATTAAAATTAGTATAAAAATGCTAACAAGGATTAGTAGCATGGGTGGTATAGGCCTTGCATTAATGGTAACATTCAGTTCTACTTAATTAATGCACATGGCTGAATGTTAGTAAAAATAAAATGTTAACTCTGTGTTGGTTGGGTGGTCCAAACAATTTAGTGTTTCTCCTGCCTCTTTAAGTCTGAGAAAGGTAGCTCATCTGAGAAGTTGAGTAGAAAAAACTGACCACAGCAAAAACCTAGACTGAAACTGAAATAAAGCTGCTCATAGGTTACTAAATGTAGGTTACTAAACTGACTTTTCTTTATTTTTAAGTTTAGGGTAAATTAATTGTTCCATGAAGTGGATGCTGAGGTTATGAGCTGCAGACAGTGGCCATTTGGTTATAAAAAGCACAAAGACAAATAATCAACATAATTAAGGATTGTCCTGCTCTATTAGGCTACACAGGCCAACAGAAGGAAGATAATGACTAACAAATGAACAGTCATCTTCTCATATTGTCAAAGAAGTCAAAAAAGCCTGGAGAAATAACTATATAAAACATTTCTTTAACTAAAAAATGCTCATCTCTTTTTATTTCTTTACGGTTCAATGTGACTGAACAGTAATAACAATAATAATTCTCCTACCATTTCAACTCTACTCATACCTAATTATTTCTCATTAATAATAATTTTTGCTTTTGATGGGTAGTGTATTAAAGGTGTATTTCACAGGTTTTGTGATGATATTACATTATATCGATTATTTGGACAACCATACCATATTAGCTGACATCACAAAGTCTACCACAACATGATTTCAAATCAATGAAATTCAGGGGCCTGCGATCGATATGAGACGAAGTCAGTAAATATTTTCACTGTCTTTATCTTGGCAGCTTACTATTGTTTGCCTTGCACTCGGCCGCTAGCATTGTTTGAATATTTAGGAGGGAGGTGCGCTTGGATGGAAATGGATACAGAGACGAACCATGGGAATTACAAAATAAAGACATGTCTTAAAGATGACAATATGTATCAATGTTTTCCCTTTTTATTGATCAGAACAGATTGTTGATCATTGAATTTATAAATAAATCCAGATCAATGTATTGTTACACCCCCAAGGTGTATCTGAAAAATCCTCTCTACCTTGTGTTTGAAAAAACAAATCATATCATATCATTATCACTACAATCAGTTTGTATAAAAACTGTCCTAAGGGGGAACCTTGCCAATCATCATTAAAATACAATTTAATTAAAGCACTGGATCAAAGGAACTCTATTTAAAAAAGAACACAGAGTTGAATTCAGGTGCAGTGACAGCTGCTTGTAGGTAATATCCACAGCAATGTCTTAACTTATATTTCTGACTTTAGACCACACCAGAAACTGACACTGGGTGTGATCCAAACATATTTTTCATCATTTAATGGAATTAAATCCACACATCTATGAACAAAAGTAGATCCTTATATCTTTATCCAAACAATAATGCTAGCCCCTGAAAATGCTGCTCTTACTCCCGCTCTGCCAGTTATTTTCCAACAAAAGACAAATTTTGGCATCAACAAAAAGGACTGGGTCCAATTAGCGCAGAAAAAAATGCCAAAATTGGGCCTTCACACCCTCCTGCCCTCATATTTGAGATATTATAATAATGAGTGGGTGAATGGACACCTGAGCAGGATTTACTCACACTGAATAATAGCTTTGTTTACATTCAGACACAAGGAAAATGCTTGGAATTTTTATTTGAGTACTTCTGGCCATCTGGCACTTGTCATTGTTGTTCTTTTTTGTATGACACTAATCATTTTATCATCATTATTATTTACAATCAATTTCCCTGTTTTGTTTTCTTCAACCTTTTCAGTAGTTTCTGTCATATTTTTTTGAAATACTGCTAAATTGCTGCACTAAAATAAAGTAATAAAACATTTACTCAAGTTTGAGGTATTTCTATTCCATGCTACTTTATACCTCACTATATATCTGTAGGATATATTGTGTTTTTTAATCCCCTTCATTAGTTTGACAGATGCACTACTAATAGTTATTTTGCAGATTCAAATCAATACACAATAGAATTAAAGAACGATTTATGATGTATTATTATAGATGGGAAAATGTGAGCCAGCAGTATTTGCTCAAATTAGATCCACCTTTTCCAGGTGCAACATTAGAGTGACTATTACACATAAATGTGTCTATAATTTAAGTCCAATTATATAACATACTATATATTATTCTGAAATGGGCATAATAACATTCTGCATAATGTGCAGTTGCTACTTTTGGTACTTTGTATATTTTTATTACAATACCTTATTCACTAAAGTAATTTTTGAATGCAAGACTTTTATTTGCAATAGAGTATTTCTACACTGATGTACTGCTTTTTTTACTGTACATAAAAGATCTGAGTACTTCTTCCACCACTATATAATCTGAACAGTGCTTCGCAGCAACACTGTTGCTCGTGTACGTGCAGAGCTAGGACATCCCCCTATATGCTTGCCCTGAGTATTAATAAATCATTTAATTAATGTACCATCCCACTTTTTTTTTTTTTTTTCTGTACCAGTTTTTGATAATACAGCACCCATGTAAGCATACTGACATTAAGTGTTCACATTTGTTATCACCGCATCTTTGGTATATTGATCAAAGTGAGACTGAAAACTAAAAACAATTTTACAGGATGTTCATTAAATTGGCACAATTGTATTACTTTGCCGTATTACACACAAAAAAATAACAAAAGCATGAATAGGTGCTCTGATGGTGAGGGATTTTTAATATGAGCTCCTCCTTATTCTTCAAGTCTCCAAGGCAAAAAATATTTATATAACACATTGACATATTCTATAAACCTTTTATACTTGGTGATATTTAATTTCACCATAGCCACCATACTGATAAATTCATTATTAACTACAGTAAAGTACTGATTCTTAATGAGGAATTCCAGTGATGTAAGACAAGAAAATAGGCATTTCACTGATTATCAACAGCCTTTAAACCAGAAAAGTAGAAACTAATCAGAGAAATTAGCTAGTGAAATGTTATCTGTATGACAGCAACATCAATTTATAATAGGTACTGCCAATTCAATATGTTATGCACATGCATTTTATAAACCTAAATTTAAGTTACTGAAGGGACACTGGATTTGAAAAAAAAAACAGAAACGATAATACTGTAATTTGGATAGGCAGGAAATAAATACCATTTTTTAACAGTTTTCAATACATCTCAGTAAAAATTTGCTGCACCATGTCTCAGTTTTTGAAAGTCACAAAACAAACTTGCCTAAAGTGAAAAACCACAGTGGGCAGAAAATATGCTGGTGAAGCAAAAGCGTCGCTAAGTCCACTTGGTTAGTACAGGAAGAAGTTAAATATGTGATAAATCTAATGCTCTTTGATGTTAAATATCATGTGATCATTTCGCATTTAAATGTCAATTATCTTGACTAATCTTAGTTTAGCTACAGTCTACCTCTGAGTGAAAATTACCCTTCACACATATGTTAACTATGTATCTACGTTATTTGAGTTAAAATACATTTTGTATATTGTTTTATGGTAAAAATAAAATAGCTCTGCGATTAAGCCTGCCACCTGCTCATTCATTATTAAAATACTCATCAAATTTAAAGGTGTGTTTAAAATGCTTTTAACGTTTTAAGTGTTCCTGTCCTATTTCTGTAGTGTGTGTGTGTGTGTGTGTGTGTGTCAAGCCCAAGAAGAGGCACCCAACTTAGTCAGCCTCAAATGTGTGAAGCCACTTACACTACCTTAACAGGATTTTGTATGATTTAGTAAAATATTTGCATTACAGGATTTCATTGTCAATTAAGCTGACAGTTTTTTTAATTGGACAGTTAGCCTAATTGTCTAATCTATGCAATGTCAAGAAATTGTGGAAGATCTATCAATAGCAGTAGCAGTAGCTTAGAAGCTTAGCCTATATCACAGAGAAGTAAGAAAACCAGGAAATATTCACATTTGAGAGAATGGAAACTGTGAATGTTTGCCAGGATTGCCACAAAAATTACTCATACATTGAATCACTTATAAGCATCATTGCAGAATAATTTTCTGTCTGTGGACTAATGAACTAATAGTGACAGTTTCAATGACAGGTGTGTGACACAAAGTGACTCTTTTGATCATCCTCTTCCTGTTCTGTTAATCGGTTAAATTCCAGTAGACAGAATAAAATCCAAGCATTTTACTAAAATCCATCTTCACAGCATTGGAACAGGGTCCCTGTGGCCCCTGTGGCCCCTGAGGCCCCCTCTGGTCCGGCATCAAACAAACAGCAGGTTTCATATACTCTCCGAACGCAAAATGAAAGAAAATAGAAAGCTGGCTGTTTTATAGAGAAATATCGCTTTTTCAACTTTTTTCTCCAAAGTATTCACAATTTCACTTCAAGTATACAAACCCCGATGTAATTCAAAATGTCACTGGCTGTCGTTGTCAATCTTGTAACGTTAAGCCACTATTTGTTTTTAGATCATGTAAAAACTTTTTAGTACAATAGCAGGCCATAGTTTGTGATGGCGTTGTTGTATTGGATTGCATCATATCATGACATATCTATAATATTTCGTGCTCGCTCTGTTCACTGTAAAAGCTATTCATTACATGCTTAAATAATTTCATCACATTGTATATCAGCCTGGCAGCATCTATGTGCCTGTACAGTGCCACTGAACATCGATGGAGTCCCGCTGCTATCATGCCAAACGGGACGAACGTAGGTTGACATTAGCTTGCTAGCCAGTAGTTGATTGAGATGGTCAAAGCGAACACCAGCTGTATGTTTACCCACTTGACAACAACGAGGAAAGATGACAAACAAGTGGGTGTGTTAAATGGACAGACATTTTTCTCAATAGAAACATTTAATAAGAGGTTATTTACTCACCTCGCGAGCTCACACAGGCAGCTGACTAGTTACTTCCGTTTAGTATCAGTACATTAGACGCTTCAACCAAGTTGTAGCTCCTCTCTAGACGGATTTTAAGTACCGTTTCACGGCTATTCCAGTCTAACAGTCCTCGAGAAAAAATATCCAGTGTCCAGGGGGACAGAAAAACTGCGCAAATTCCACAGAATTTGTTGATAATTTGTACCTTGAACAGAGACGTCGTCCTCTGTTCTTGTCTATGGTTCTTGCTTACCCTTCCTGACAAGTACCAGCCCCTTTCCCGAAAACTACGTCATGGCCTACTGAAGAACTAAGCAGCTGATTGGCTGTTTAGCCTGTCACTGAAGATGACGACATAAATCCTTAGCATCTCTGGCTGGACTAGTGCACTAGAATAAACATCTCTTAAAGGGCTCTGGGCTGGACCATAGACCTATATAAACTGTATTTATATACAGTCAATGGGCTGGACTCTGACAGTAAGTTCAAATTATTTTGGATGGAGATAGCACATACCTACAAAACATAGACTTGTTCAAAGGTTTGATAAGCAAAAACTCAATATTTTATATATTTTAGGAAATATTACAATCATAAATGTAAATTGATTCAATAGAAACCCAAAATACAAGAATTCTAAATAAAAATCTAACATTACATCAGTCAAAGATAGCAAAGCTATTTCCTGTCTCATAACTGATTTTGTAAATTTGCTTGAGCTATGTATTGAATAACTAAAAAAAAAACTAATAATAATAAGAAGAAGACAGTGAGTGTATGTGTTTGTTTTTACTACCATAATCTATTCCCACAATGGAGACTCACCTCTCAATTAGAGACAGAGAGGTGGTCCCTATAATATTATTCATAAAATGAAGTACCTCATATAAGCATTTCCATTTAATACAGTGGTGGGTGGGGGGGTTGGATGGATGTTGTTTTTTTTCCACACATAAAAAAAATGAAAAAAACATAAAATCGTATATAACTGTATAAAACTGACAGGGACCATTTTAAGCAGAAGAGTACTTCTACTTTTGATACTTTAATGTTAGCCTTCTTGCCTTTTATTACAGTAAGGTTCTGAACGAAGGGGTTTTACTTGTTTTGTTGTATTTTTTACTGTGTGATATCAGAATTCTTCTTCCATCACCGTGTACATGTACATTTAAACTAGGCACTCATCTGATGAGGAAGACCTCGTGATACGATCAAAAGCTTCAGAGCAGCTATCAAAAGAACCTTTTGATGGGACTGTTTTGGAGACACAAGGGAAAAAAGGATTTGAATAACAGTCTGTGTCTGACATGGTATTTCCATCTAAATGTCCAATCAGTTTGTTATAAAAATATAAAAAATTCTCCTTATCTTTCTCGAAAAAGCCAGAATCTATTAAGATACAAATATTTAAAATTTTGAAGTTTAACTGTTGGAAACATAATGTCAGCTACTTTTCCATAAATTCTTAGAGTATGTACACCAGAGAATTTATGTTTCCATATCACACCTGTGGGTGTTGCATTTTGGACTAGACTGGCAACCAAACTAGTAGCTTTCAGAAACAATAACAAACTCAGGTTTTAGTTGAGCAGGGAAATACAGGGGAAATGAGAAATTGAGCAGGGAAATACAGCCCCCCTCATCATTTGGCAATATGCAGGCCAAACATCCAATTGAAGTGACACTAAGCAAAACACTTTTTTTTTTCTTTCTTTCTTTTTTTTTAGTGGAGAGGGACTTAGATAAAGGAGAGTTTCCAGGAAAAAGCCCTCCAAAGCGATGAGTACAAGATATTAGGACAACTGGGACAAACTGCGGTGGAATGTAAGTACATACATTTAGTAAAGTACTGATACTGAATTGCATTCCTTTTTTCTTTATCCACTCCACCACATCTCACAGGCAAATAATACACTTTTTATATTTGTCTGACAACTTTATATGCTTTTCAGATTACAATTTTTCACACTCTTCTAATCCTGTGATCATGCATTTCCACATTTGATTGAACGTAACATTTTTTACTGATAAACTGAAGGATGGATGGGTTAAGAAACATTTCCCACTTCTTAAGCTGAATAAATTGTTTAAAAAAAACCCAACTTGGATTAGTTTGCAAATGCATCATCCAAAATCTGAAAACAGGGCTTTTTTTCTAAAGTCATGAAAAGTTAACTTTTTAGGGAGACGGCTAAATACACTATCTTGTAAAATATAATTAAAATGTGAACTAATTACAAACATGCAACATACTCATTCATATTTATCATACACTATAATACTGACAGTGAATACTGTTCTGCATATGAATGAATGGATGATTTTTTAAATTTTAGTAGTAGTGGAGTATTTGTATGGTATTGCTAGCCTGCTTTTACTTATGTAAAGGATCTGAATACTTCTTTGCCTTCAGGGAATAAATAAGGACTTTTCACACTCCTGGACTCCACATTTGTGCTTAACTTCTGAAAACTGTAGCAGGAAGTGTTATTGATCTTTGCCGTACTGTGGGTTGTAAAATGTAGGAAGTTCCTACCACGTCTTTGTTTTAGTTATAAAACATCTCTTGTGATTGTGTTTCCAAACTCCAAACATGTAGTCATAGTACATATTTACAATAACACTGCATAGGCCCCATCTTTTGCAAATTTGCATAACTGCCCTTTTGTATGTGGCTGTTTACTGGAAAATATGTGAGAGCATTCCAGTGGCAAAGCATTGCCATTATTAAAAATGTGTTAACGTATACCGCAACTCATGTCTTGTATCATTATGCTGCATGCCATGCGATATATCAATTTCTGCTTTTACAATGACATTTTTAACAAAAAGGAAATAAAAAAAACATGGACAAATATGCCAAGGAAGTGTGTGAAAATGAATGACAGATTCTCTCATTAAAATTCTGTGTGGGTGATGTCATCAAGAATACAAATTACGGAGTTTCCCCACTGACTGCATGATAAAGATCTAAAGATCACACACACACACATTCTGTAGTATTACATTTGTTTAACTTGCCATTCATTATCTGTTTCTACACCTGGCTCTACAACAATAACATCTACTTGTAACTACATTAAAATGCATTACAAACTATTTATTAAATGTTTTTATACTGCTGATGCATGCTATATAGGGGGGCCTTAGGCAAAGTGTTTTTTATTTTGCTTGTTTTTTGTTTTAAATTGTATTCATCCTTCTCTCTCTGCCTTTTGGTGGGCACTCAAGCACCAAATTAAATAAATCCATTAGTTATTACTTGTAAGGATTACTGGTCTATTGTTACAGAGGTACGCAAATAAACAGGGACCTTTGTGAATAAAAGGGAAAACTTTCTTCCTGCAACTAAAGAACGAGGATGTGTAAGTTTCTGTAAGACACAAAAACATGGGTGGTTCATTTTGAGGAAGGGACTTCCCATGCCATATCCCAGTAGCACTAATCACACTGCAATAAAGGAAGTATGACAGAAATCCCCAGTGATCGTGGCTGTCGCCATCATGCAGAGTCTTAGCTGTTACCTAAAACAGTAGCTGCACCAACGGGTTTAAATGCCTGATCTCATTTAGACAATAACTCTTTCAATAATTAAAAACCTCGCTTGACTTTCATGTTTTATTCTCAAAAAGTATGCTTTACCATAAAGTATCTAGATATCATAGAGTAAGTCAGAAAAACACACGCAAGTCAAGTTGAGTTGAGGTTAGAGTGAGACAAAAACAAAATATGTATCATGACTCTTTGGGGATTTCCACAGTATGTACCCTTTCAGTAAAACATTGTAAGGACAGGTGCAGTGACCTGTGGTTTATCAGACATGACTCAAACAGTCATGTATTATTCAAAACAGGGTTCTGAAAAATATGATTCATTTCAGCAGGTAGACACCACCACAGTACAAAGTGTTTTGATCTGTAATATGTTGATATCACATATTGAACATTCTGCGAGATTCTAGAAAACAACAATGACTTTGCAGTTTATACCACATTGAAGACTGTAGCAGTAACTTATGGAAATCATGCATCCTGGTCTCGGATTATGTTAAACTGCAAAATGTTATTCATGTAGGAATGGGACAACAAATACATTTTGTGTTATCAAAACTGTATTCAGCCAAATCTTTTCACTGCATTTAACATGTATAACAATGTAAACAGGCCCTTAATTTGCTTTAACAACTTTGCCATCAAAATATTCAGAATTAAGGTTTCAGGAACAGATAACGTGCATCAATAATGGATCTTTAGCTCCCTCTGTTGACAACAATGTGGAGCAAGCATTCAGGACTACCTTACACCTCCATTTGTGGACCAGTGTCCCTCACCGCAGATCCTACTTCCTAACAGGAACACACTGTTATTCTAAAATGTTTAAGATGTGAGGATTTAAGTTTCAATTCAAGGTTCATCAGCATTGGAGTCGCCAGGAAATCTAATGTGAACAGTTAGTCATGTTTGCATTATGTTGCTACATTAGTTTTAATAATAAATGCCATGTAATTGCCAATGCCGAGGAGAGAGCTTTCAGGAAGTATTCAATTTCATCCTTAATCAATCTGTATTAAAGATCCACTAAATTCTACACAACAAAGATAAACAAAAGAATGTACACGTTTGAATAAAGAAAATGTCACTTTATTTATTTTTTTAGATTTCAGCAGGAGTTACATGAATAATGAAGATAATTCTGAGTTTAATGTTTCATACACAATCTTCTGACAGATTGAAAAAGAGAAAACCATTTCATCTATCTAAATTCTAAATCTAAATTAACATACAATATTTTTTCTGTTCAATTACTCACACTTGTTCACCCTCGCTTTGGTCTTCTGGCTTGCTTGCCGAACATGCTTTGATTCTCTGCACTCGTGTCAAGTTGGCAGCCATCCTTCAGTTATCACAGTACTGTACCTTCGATGGGGACAGCATCAGCACTGTGATAACTGAACCAGGGCAGCCTGACATATCTAGCAGTCCAGGACTTCGCTCCATTCATCATCCGCCCAGAAAACCTGTGCTCCAGCTTTAACAGGTGCAAAGATAACAAAGTTTTCCTTTTGCAGCATATTTGATGGTATCAAAACATATAAAAGTTGCAGCTCCAGCATTTGATTTCTTGTGTAAATCATTTTTAAGTAACATACAGTACCTGGTACGGGAACAGATGAATCTAACAGAACATTTTTTTCATTTGAATACATTATTATATTATTATTTATTATTATTATTATTATTATTTTATTTTTTTTTTTTAATATCCTTTCCAGCAGGAAGTTCTTTTGCCTTCTAACCATGGAACTGAAGCCTTCAAATTCCATAAATGGAATAAACATACCACAATTCGGAGTATCAATTTAAGAATACAAAAAATAAATTTGACAAGACATAAACTATATGTCATAGTTTGATAAAGGAACACAAATAAACCAGTTCATATGCCACAATAGGCTCACGGAATCATGTTTTTCCAGATTTCCTATGATCTACATCAGACTGTGTCCGAAAAATCTGGATTTTGTTAAAGTATCTCAGCAATAAGCCTGAAAAATAAAGGAGTAATCTAACAATTGCAATTGTACTTTATTCATTTTAGTTTGGCCTCTAATATTTATATATTTTGCTATTTGGACAACCACTTTATTCTGTCCTGAGAAGGACAAACTCTGTTGTCCATTAATGAAACGTCTACCTGCGACGGGTGGACAGTTAATTAATACATAACCATTCACATGCAGTTTGAACACTGTGACGTAATGGCCTGAATTTGTGATTAAAAACAACATTACACCATTCTTGTATGTGGGAAGACGCTTGCTTTATATTCATGCATTTCGGACATTACTTTGCAATCTTTTTTCTTTTTTAGATTTTAATTATTTTCCATTCTGCTGGTGCACAGAGAGCTCGTCGATGTTTCAACTTATAAAACAATTACGTGGTCACAAAGACCTTTTTATCCCTAAGCCTCTCGCCTGCTAGGACTTGGTCGAGACAAACTACTGTATATTATTCATACCAACCACAAGGCCGAGTGAATTGGTGACGTCAGACTTGTTATGATCTCCTCGCGGGCTCCGCCCACCTCGGCGCGAGCAGCCTCTCGAGCAGTCCGGTGGCGTCTCTGGCCCGACGTAGCGACTCCTCCTCCCCGTCAGTTCCGCCCTCCGCACTTCATGTAAACAACTCCATTACCCCGCTGCTCTGGGCACTGGCCGAAAAATATTCATGTCAAAAAAAGCAAAGCAACATGTGCAAATAACTAAACATGGCAGCGGACAGACACGTTGTCAGCGCTGATGCTTCGTGTTGTCTGTAACAGGAGACCCAGTGAAGAAAGCGCGTCCATATTGCAAAAACCCTCAATGTAAATAACTGGCTTAAAGCTACTAACCGTTAAGGGTAACAGACATGATCCAGATATGGCTCCGATACTAAAGCTAGAGAATATGGACAACAGCCAGAACTGAAATAAGCGCTTGTTGCTGTTTTTCTACAAATAAAAGTTCTAAACGAAACCGTTTTCGTGTCATTACATAATAACAATGCATACCTGTTTAAAAAACCCAACATGCTATTTGAAAAAAGCGACTAAAGGCGAAATATAAGTCCAATGTTCGTACTGAATATTGTGCAGCCAAACGTTAACGCCCAGCATTGCATACACACCCCTTTTCTTGGCAAAAACAAACAAAGCATGCTGTCGGATCCAAATATAATCATTATTCTTAATTATATTCAATCTGCATTGAAAATATCTTGCTCACTTACCTGCAATTTGCCCGTATTAATTCCCCGTGTTTACATGAATATTTTTAATGACGCAGCAAGACCACACAGACCAACGTGATTGTCGCCATTTATTGTTGTTATTGAATTCTCCCAAAGCCATGTGACAATAATGATCGTGAAATTAAAAGCAGGCTTCCGGTGTGGAGGCGAAAACTTGTTTCGCGAGCTAAAAAAGGTTAATCTTCCGAGTTGTTTGTCTGATGGATTAGTCTGGTTACTCCACTGACTGAAGACTGAAGACTGTGCGCAATATCTGACAGCTCCGGACGCTGCCGCCGCCGTATGGCTCGCAACAAGTACTTTCTAGATTCCGCCCGTCCGCAAATGTTTGCGCGGAATGACAGCGACTCATGTGCTTTCTGCGCCCGCTGCCAGCATTTGCAAAACCATGAGAGATAGCAACTCCATGAGCCCATAATGAATAATAAAAGCTCGGATTTTGGAGAAATGCTGTCAACAAGTAGTGGAATCCAAGAACAGTCCGCTTTACTAATTGCTGTGGTATCAATAATTCTCACTGCATCTATTTTTTGCAGAAGTGAGTTAGTGAGTTTTTTTTTACTTTTTACCCTAACCCTAACCCTAAAAAAATATAATAAAAGTTAATTACCGTGCATGTTCACTTGCGCCTATTGTGTGAAACAAATAGACTATCGACATTTTTATGGGATAAGGTGGCATTGAGTTGAGTGACACACCCGTTTACTGGATTGTAATAAAAAGTGGCATGGCAGTATTTCTCCAAATCTTTGTGACATGCCTCAACATGAATTGAAGGTGTGCACAACCTGTTTCCCCTTTGCAGTTACAAATGAAAATAACTTTACACTAGCTCCCAAACAGGCTGCAAAAAAAAAAAAAAACCCAAAACAACTTAGCTGCACATAAAGTTTACTATCTTTTGAAATAATAATAATAATAATAATTATTATTATTATTATTATAATAATTATAATAGATTTTATTTAAAATGTCCCTTTCAAAACGCCCAAAGTCACCTCACTGAGCATCATAATAAAACAAAATTCCAACGACTAAAAAGGGTACTAAAGTTTAGATATTTGCAGTGAACTGAATTGGCAATTTTATTTTGTTTTTGAGTTTTTGCTTTAGCTATGAGGAAATAAAAATTTTTGATTTCTAGTTATGCTATAGTAATACTTAGGATAATACCACATTATATTTAAAGAGATATTTCAAAGCAGGACTGCCAACAAGTGAAATAACTGTACTAAACTTTCTATTTTTTTTTTTAGTTTTCGTTTTGGATGTTATGTTGTCATAAAAGCATTCTTCTCCTTCTCTTCCTCCTCCTTCTTTAGATAGATAGATAGATAGATAGATAGCTAGAAAGATAGATAGATAGATAGATAGATAGATATAGATAGATAGATAGATGCAAGCCATTTTTCAAATAAAATTCCCTCTCTCTTGAGAGAATGTGATGACTTAAAGTTGCAGACGTCAGTTGTTGTTGTACATCATCACTGGTCTATAAAACTACAGTAACCAGTTTTACCCCGCAAAAAGTCGCCATCCGCATTTTTTCTGGATGATGTGCGCAGGAAAATAGGGCGTTGTGGAGACTCCTTCATTCATTTGCAGAGAGGTCTCTTTCCGTAAAGACTAAGACGGAGGTAACCGAGGGACCTAAAAAAAAAGGGAAAGGGCGTTTTCGGTGTGATCGGAGTCATAGCAGGGTAGAGTCAATGTGTGAGGTGAGAGAGCTCTGCGTAAAGAAGCACAGACTCCGGAGATAAGCTAAAACTTACATTTGGCGCGACAAGTTTAGGAGCCATCCGCGCTTTGGACACGTTTGACTGCTCACGAGCGCAACTGATTAGGGGTTTGATTTACTTCCTTCTCTCGCACACAAAGAGGAAAAACTAATACTGTGCATCCCCGAGGTTTTTCAGCTGCAGCCTGTGTTTGAGGAAGACATGGCTAAGTTATTTCCGTGCAGCTATCATGGGTCCACCAGGATCGGAAAAGGAACGATATCCAAGAGGATTGCGCAAAGCTTTGGCCTGCAATATCTGTCCATGGCCACTTCCTACGAGAGAGCATAGCGGCAAATACAGGTAGGGTACATGGAGCCCAAACGCCAATAGTGGTAGTGTCAACAGAAAAACCAGTCTGCAGAAACGACTGTGCTTTTCTTTGTTCATCTGCCATTTAATATTATGGTAACAGGCACAGCAGTGTTATCAAAGCTGAAACAGGATGCAGAATGAAGTGAGACGTGCACATTTACGGATAGCTTCTGATAGCCATTTTCAATCCAAGCAACAAAAGGCGAGACATTTGGATGACCGCAAACTTAATTTTCCTTCATCTGAAATTCAACCCAGTGCAGAGAATTAACTTACAGAAGTGCCACAATGACTCAGTGTTGCTCCAACTACCCCCACCAGGGTTTACTACAACTCTCCCAAACTTACGCCCCAAAGCATTGATTGTGTCTCTCTTAACTTCCTCATTACAACTACCCCAACTGGAATTAATTTATTTCCAAGTATTTTGCCAAGTTCATGTATACTGATGATAAAACTGGAGTTCAGTGCAGAGAGCTTAAGTAAAAACATGTGTGCTCCGATGCCATAAAGGGAACACGGCTGTACAGTTGTGATATAACTAAGCCTTTCCCCTTTTGCTTTTAAAAGAAGTTTCTTTTTTTACTAAAATAAGAGTTCATTATTCGTATTTGTTTAACGACTTTGAAACCTGGAGTACCATCACTTGTCATCAGGTGCTGTGTTTAGATTTTCATAAGATGTTTCATAAGCTATTTAAACCCATGGACCATAAGCCTGTTGGTTTGATTTCTTTTGAAAACATAAAGAAAAGGTAATGGGCACTATGGCAAGGAATGTCCTGCACTTGGCAAGAAATTTGTAGGTGTCACGAAAATGAGCTGAAAATTAGTTTTAAAAAAGAGGAATATTTAATATGTATAATTATTACAACCATAAACTTTAAAATTATGTTACAGAAAAAATGTTTTTTTATTTTTTAATTTGGGGTTATTTTCTCATTCTTTTTTTCTCTTTCTTTTTCTGACTTCTTAAAAATGAATATTATTATTATTATTATTATTATTATGTTTTTACCAATTTCTTGCCAATATTTGGGCTATGTCTTGTTAAGTTGCTTATTGCTTTCTGCTCATGTTTTTGAGAGAAGTCAAAACAATTGTCCCTAGGTTTTAAAGGGTTAATGAATCCACAGCAGGTCCAGTGTAATTTTATAATTGAGTAAGATGTGGGGAGGTTACAGGCAGGAGTTTTCACCGAGAGGTTTAACCATTTACTCTCTCTGATCAGATAGTTTGATTTAACAAGATGCTTTAAAGTGATACCAAGCATGTTTAAAAAAAAGTACTTTTTTAAACTCAAGGCCTGAATG
Organism: Plectropomus leopardus; assembly: GCF_008729295.1. NCBI lineage: Eukaryota > Metazoa > Chordata > Actinopteri > Perciformes > Serranidae > Plectropomus > Plectropomus leopardus. The sequence continues at coordinate 13,200,045 of NC_056465.1, forward strand.
GATTCAATAAGCTCTTTTGTGACTTCTTTTTTTAAGCAGGAAGCATACCTGCATTGACTGTCTTAACCTGTCTGTTGCATATCAGAGGCAGGTGTGATGGTGGGGACCTATGTAGAGAGAAGCATTGCTTGTACCTGACCATGTGATGACCAAACTTTTGCTGCCCAGACTGCAACAGATGGTCGGCCACAGCTGGCTGCTGGACGGTATGAAATGATTGTTTTTATAGAATCAGAGTACATGGTCTGTACCATATTATACGGATGTATTGTGGTTACACCAGCTTTGCATCTCTTATCTTACAGCAGGCGCCATCCTTTGCCTTGATCATTTGTCTTCATAATGCAGCGTCTTTGCCAGTGGTGGGAACTAACAGCCACCCCTTTAATATGATTGGCCACCCAGGTGCCACCCCCCTCAAAATCCCCAGACTGACATTAGAGGCCATCAGTGGAGCATTTTCTACACTTCTGCCCCCCAAAGTGCCATATACACTATCTCCTTTACTTCAGTCTGAGGAGTAAGTAAATGGAAAAATACGCTCTACATTATCCTACATCTGTGGGTGATTAGTCCTGCAAGTTACTGCATCCTCTACCATCGGATCTGTGCATGCTCTCGACTGTTATTTAGCAGTCATAGAGGATTTACATCAGATTTAAAACAAAGGTCGAATCAAAGATAGACTTTCAAAAAGGATTTTGCTGTTTATATCAGGAGGGTCCACTCAATTCCCTGTGCTTAAGTTATTATTTATTCACATCCAGTACTGGGTGAACTTTGTTACAGTGTTATAAGTTCATGAAAAACAGGTCTCTATGTATTTTCTAATGGTGGAGACAAAGTCACAATGAAGTGAAACCTTCACATTTTTGCCATGCATTACAGGGATACTGGTTTGACATGGTCTCAGAAGTGTGAAGGGCTAGGAAGTTATTAAATATTTACCAGCTGTGACAGTGAGGCTGGTGTTGTTTTCACCCCGTGAGTCTGTGTGTGTGCCATTATGGAAAAATTTGGTTCTGGTGACACTTTTTGTTTAGGGAGCTACCAGAGAAGCAACGTAAGGACTTTGGCAGATGTTTTATATTTCTTACTGTCTGCCTGTCTTAGGATTTTGGAAACATGCTAACGTCATGGTCCAAGTATGGGTGCCACACACACACACACACACACACACACACACACACACACACACACACACACACTTACTATCCCTGGCTTATTTTTCTTTTTTTGATCACAGATCGCTGAATATGGCTAGTTTGATCCCATTCCAAGATGGTTGAGGAAGGTATTATCTGGTAACATATTTGGTTTTAGCCATGAGTAACAGAGATTTCTGAGATGACAAACTTAGCGGACCATCGTGTCATTTTTAAAGTTAAACATTATCCACTTTTCCACTAAAGATGCCAAATACTGATGACAAAAACTGGTTGGTGTTATTGGTGTTTTAACCTTGAAACATGATCAGTAAAACAAAATGCTTGTTCTAGTAAGAGAAGGGGGCAACCAGATCAAGGTTTAACATACAAACACTCTCACACACACACCTGAGTTCATCCTGTTTATGACCTGAGATAACCCAAAGATGACTCACCGCCTCCCCCTGACCAGCTATCACGATCTACATGTAGGCTATATGTCCTCCCAAAATATAGTTTCTCTTGCCGTCTTGATTGCTGCTTTTTCACTCATTTGTGGGCAGCATGATGATCCATTGTTGACCATACAATGGATCATACAGAGTGACTGCCAATTTGCGCTTTAACACAAAAGGAAACAATAAACCTAGCCTATTTGTATTCATACCAAAGCATTGTAAAATCAAGACAAGAGGGAGAAATGACCTCAAATCTAATGCACCTACAGTATATTTACAGTAAGAATACAAACAAAATTGGAATACAAGATCACAAAATACTATGTTTAGTTCTGCTTCTGTACATCTGCTACTATTTTATATCTATGCTAGCAACATGTATTTAGGGATGGAAATGTCTGCCTGTCAGTCTTGACTAAAATATTTTAACAACTAAAATGCCATTGAATTTTGCACAGGCAGTCATGGTACCCAGAGGATAAATGCTACTGACTTTAGTGATGCCCCGACTTTTCCAAACCTTTCTAGGACCACTGTGGAGTTGACATTTTTGTTTGTTTTAGTGGTATATCTGAACAATCAATCAATGGATTGCTTTGAGAGTTGGTACAGATATTCATGGTCTTCAGAAGAACATTTCTACTGACCTTAGTGATCCCTCGATTGACATTTCAATCAGGGCCATGAGATCAAAGTTTTTACTTGTCTAGTAAATGAAGATGGATTGTCACAAATGTCATGCAGACATTCATGTTTCCCAATTTCGTGACCATGTGACTGCATCTCTTGTGCAACCTTGGGTTTCGAGTGATATGTCTCAGCAAGTATTGGATGTATCATGAATTTGTTACAAACTCGTTTTTCCACTCAGGATTGAATTGTTTTAAAATTGGACTATCCTATGACATTTTATCTAGAACTGAATATAAGGTCAAAATTTCAATCTGTACAGCACTTTGGCTTATGACCAATCATTTTTTGTATAGCCTCACCTGTACTTTGTGCTTAGTGGGATAAATGCATTGTTTTACAAGCCAGAAGTGAGTGTCAAGTCTTTACACTCCAGTCCCAAGTCAAGTCCCAATTCCTACACTTTGAGTTTTGGGTCTAAAACAAGTCACATTGCAATTTGCACCAAATGTAATGGCATTTCAGCAATGGAGTAGTAACATTCACTAAGCATTTGCTTGCTAACTATGTTGGTAGCCTCAACTTACAGTTCTTTGAGCAATGTCAAACATCATTGGATGTAGATGTGTCTCTGTCTGTAATTTTTGACAAGCATGTTTTGCGTACTGCAGATTGTTTTTTGTTTAACAGTGGTTAGTTTGTGCACTAACAAAATTATCTTCAGTATATTTTTTTCCAATGGCACCCAGTAACATGAAGTTAGTCCTTTGTGGTTTTTTCTTGCTGCTTGTTTGGATGCTGACGAATTGGTTCAAACAACATGGATTTGGGGAATTAATTGTCTGCTTCCTGGGAATGAACACCGTTAATGTTAGTTGATTCAGACAATGAAGGGAAATTATTGAATTGATGAATTGACTCGGGGAAAGGTAGGCCCATCAAGTATTTTCAAGTTGAAAGTCTCAAGTCAAAGTGCAATCACAAGTTATGTTGTTATTGATACTAAAGTCCAAGTCGAGTCTAAAGTCATCAAATTAGTGAATTGAGTCCAAGTCATGGGATTCAAGTTCACACCTCTGCTGCAAAGCAAATGTCAGCATGTTAGCAAGCTAAAATACAAACATCAGCATGTTAGCATTGTCACTGTGAGCATGCTAGCATGCTGATGTTAGACTTAAAGCATCACAATGCCTCTGATCAGAGCTATGTACTAGCATGACTGTAAGATACAAGACTCTCTTCTCTTGTTATTACTGCAGGGGGTTCATCCAGGTCATGTAACTGAGAGCATTGTATTTTCCACTAAGTTCATTCACATGTACATAATCTTATCATTATCACAGCTACAGACTGTCTCACCGGAAAACTGGAAGAAATTTGAGTCCAACTTTATTTGCTGCAGACATTAGCAAACGATCAAACAGGAAATAAACTGCATGAGACTGTAAAATGGCCTATAGTTCATATACAGTTTGTCTTCCTTTTGCCATTATATCAGTGATAATCAGAACTTGTGAAATGTACATACATTGCAATCTTACAAGTTTATAAAAAGTAAAGACCATACATAAATGTATAAAGTAAACATAAACATATACCATGCCTCATACGTTCCCCCCTCTGCTCTCTGTCTAGGTTTCCCTCGGACTCTAGCACAGGCCCAAGCCCTGAACAATTTGTGTCAGTTGGACTTGGTCATCAGCCTCAACATCCCCTATGAGACGCTGAGGAGAGACTTAGCGACCGCTGGATCCACCCAGCCAGTGGTCGAGTATACAACATGGGCTTTAACCCACCACGAGCGAAGGTCTCAAAAGTCTTGAAGTGGCAACCATATTTTACTTGTAATTTAGATTGTTTTTTTGTGGCACTTTGTTGATTTTCTAAAGGACAATTTTGTCCTTTTGGTTGCTTCCCATTTCCCTGTGAGATTTGTGTCAGTGTTTTTGAAATCTGGTAGAGATTTAATGTCTGGCCTCAGCATGGTTAAAGCTTGTAAAAATGAAAGATTGGAGCCAGATAAAGCATACTCTCTTTATTCACTACCCCACCATCCTACACAACGACACTACAGCAGTTTGTCATTTTACTTTACAAGGTTGTTATCACACTATAGTAACTGACCATTTTGTATTATCTTTCTTAACTATAAAATAAATCATCTTTATTCAGTTTGCTTCACAGACAAAACAATTGATAAAACAATGGGCCTCATGCAGCAACACTCCCTTAAATTTCTCTTAATTTTCTCTAAAGTGACAAAAAATAAGAGAATTCAACTCCAGGTACACCAAACTGCATAGACAAATCCCCCTAAATACTATCTAAGGGCAGGTGTTGTACCATGTGGAAATACTCTGGCACATGCCCAAGAAATGGACAGGTGCCACCAAAATAGGCTCTCAGAAGAAGAACCTGTGCAGTTGATCAACATACTGTTAAATAAGCTTAAACCAGTAAACGTGATTTTCCAGAACGTCAGTCCTGGTGTTACAGGGAAATCAAAATACCAGTAATGGCAACACATTTGTGATGCTGTAAATGATGCTGCAAGTAAAAATGCTAATACCACATTGTAAAAATATTCTAGTACTAATAAAAAATCTGGCATTGAAAATGCATTAAGTATTAAAAGTAAAAGTACTCATGCATAAAAAATAACAACAATTTAATAAATAGAAATAGTTTTTAAAAAATAAAGATAAAGGAAAACTTGAAGATCCTCATTTTTGAGAAGCTGGGACCATGAAATGCTTTTGCATGCCAGTGATTCGAATAATTATTAAAGTAGTTCTAATTGATTTTATAATCAGTTGATTAAATGTTTCAGCTGCACTAGTATATTGTCACATGGTTTGTGTGCCGAAATCTTAATTTGAGAAATAAATAGTGACTTAAGTAATCAAATAATCTCTCTCTCTCTCTCTTTTTATTTATATATATCTTATATTTATATATATATATATATATATATATATATAAATTATAATTATAGAAATTATTTTTTGAAATAATAATAAAAAAAATACTTTTAACACATTTAACTTTGCTTTACTCTACATCAGACACAAGTTGCTATACAAAGCAGAGTGTTTTTAATGTCTAGAGGGTATCTTTAAATTATCCCAAATAAATTATAATAAATTAATAACAGTTTGAGTGAAATTTGTAGCATTTCCAAAGAAGACACTGAAATATATATTTAATCAAATTATATTTCGGGGGTTTTGGTGCCCTCTGTCTCCAGTATAGCACTTATTTGCTGCTTGACTGCAAGGTCATGTACCTTTGGCACCAGTTTGCACTCACTTATGCCTCACTACAGGAAATAAATCATACAATGAAATTGTTTTGCAACATTCTCTCTTTATTAAACAGAATGTAGAAATGAAAAGGGATGGGGAGGAAATAAGGAGGACATTGTATATGACATTTGAAGCATTTTAAAAAACAAGATATCACCATTACACAGTAGTACTCTTTGTACACTGAAGCATTTTTTGCACTAACTTTGGCTGGAAAGATCAAATTTTAAGCGATGACAAAAAAACTCTAGCAAATTTCATGAATAATGTAAATGTTATGTTCTTGATGTCTTTATGTGAGCACCAAAATATCCTGATCTTGTTATAGTAATGGTTGGTAGATATATGTCTCAGTTGCAGTGTGAGATTTTTAGAGATCTTGAGTTTACCCATGCCGCATTGTTGCATGTGTGACCTTGTGTTGTATTCCTCAGGGTAAGGATGACATCACTGGGGAGCCACTGATTCAGCACGACGATGACAAGCCAGAAGCTCTGATGGCCAGACTGAGACACTACAAAGATGTCGCCAAACCTGTCATAGACTTATACAAGTCAGTAAACATTACTCTCTGTCTCTTATAGCAGTGATTCTACCTACAGGTAGCCAGAAGTGGTAGTTCTTGCTGTCAACATATCATTGAAACCTAAAATAAGTTGTCTTTAGTTTTTCTAACATTATCATTGCAAAGTATCATAGTAACATTGTTATAACAGAGAACTGAGATTTGGATGCTTTTAATACAAGCAGCCACATGCAATGTTGGACATGAGAAATCCAACGCAGATGTCAAGCAGTAACAAAATATAGAGGTCATGAAAGGGAGCATGTGAATTTTGCAGTTTCCTGCTATAAAAATGCTTATATCCTGCAGTCAACTCTTAAGTCGTTTTTTTGTGATCAGTAGTTTTTCATTTAATAACACAAAGGAAGATTTTGGGAGATTTAGTGGCATAGAAGTTAGGTCTGCAGATTGCTAACAGCTGAAACATCTTCTGAAGCATTCTTTCATTGTTTATTGTTCAAGAGGTTTTTTACCAGGAGCTGAATTACCACCAGAGCTCCCTTTGTCTCCAAAACAAACGAACCTGGTAATTCAAACTGGTAAAAACACTGAATAAAGCAGCGTCAGGTTTCAAATCAGCATTCCTCCAACACAGTTTGGCATGTTGAAGAGGGGATTCTAGCCTAGCATCTACTTATGTGGGCTCAACTTTTTTCTCTGATAACAAAGATTAACCTCGTATTTATGGGAAGCCGAATTATCCGCATCGGTCTCTCCCTCTCCATAACTAACGGACCTGGTAATTTAAACTGCTAAAAGCATTGAATAAAGTAGTTTCATGTAATTTTTTTTTTTCACACTACTCATCACATAGGGGTTGCAATCCATGGTGCCTGATCCCAAAACGTGAATAGCCCTATCTAGAGCCAGTGTTTGGTTTGTCCATTTTGGGCTTATGAATAAACATGACAGTGCAACATGAAGATCTCCATTGATGATAAACAGCTCTCCATGTACATATAAATGGCTCATTCTAAGGTAATGACAACATAATCCTTGCTTCCAGGGGATTATACACCAAAGAAAACCTACTTTTTTATATTACAGTCCATTTCTGCCAACATATCCCCCTAAATCCTAAACACTGGACCTTTAAAATGAAAACAAAACAATGGTCAGCAGAACATTCCCTTGACTGTCTAAGTTACATGAATTCATAATGATTTTAGATTGAGATAACCTTCAATAGCCTTCCTTAATGCGTAACTGCTCCATTTTTACACATAAAATCGTGTTTATAGGTGTCAGAAGTACTTATGCACACAAAAGTAGTATTGAGCGTTTTGCAGCTCTAAAGGGAGCTGCACAAAATTTAATTATTTACCACAAGTGATGTCACTCGAGTCTGAGGCAGTTAGGACTGAAGACTTCAGGTTTGAAATTTAGGGCTGTGGAGTTAGAAAAAAAAGTGTGGTTACCAGACCTCTGTAGCCTAATCCTCATCTATGCTTGAGACTAGCAGTTTGACACTAAATTAGCTGCCACTAGCAAAGCTCACATGAATCTCTGATTGAACCATATGCAGTTAAGTTGCACTGTGGGTTATGTAGGTCAGTTTTTTGGAAGAAGGCTATGCTAATGCATTGATTTAGATCTTTTTTTTACTGCTTTGACAATGTAATAGGAGTGCAATGCTAAATCCTCCTTTAAACACTAATAAGTCACATACTGCCATTCAATCAGTCAATATTTTAATGTTACCCTCCTTTTGTTTTATTTGTTATATTATTTCTTCGCACAGGTCACAGGGAATCCTGCACTCGTTTTCCGGTACAGAGACCGACCGAATTTGGCCTTATATCAACTCCCTCCTCAGCGCCAAGATGGACGCACAGCCTTCAGATGCCTTCCAACCCCAGACACCCTGACACTTCTCTGAATGTACCACAGGGAAACATCATGAAGCAGCCATAAGAAGTGGGGTAATGTTTTCACATGCTGGCCTCAGCTTGCCCTTGTAGTGAGGTTTAGAGGTACAGATAAGGACACTGATCAAACTATAGTTGTTCAACATATTTCAATCACCGGTTTGGTTTTCAGATGAATGGTTGTATGCAGATATTTCTAGAGCTTTATTGATTTTGTTGATTTCTATATTATCATTGTGAAATGTTCAGGTCCTTCAAGGCCATAGCAAAACTGATCATTTTTGTAAATCATAATGTTACACAAGCACTCACCATCAAGCAAGTCTTTTTGCTTTTGTTATCTGCACTTATTCCATTTTTTAAATTTAAATCATAGCACATTGAGGGCAGCTGTGGTTAAAAACAAAACAAAAACAAAATAGAGAAGGAAGGATTGTCTTTATTGTAGTTCTTCAGTATCAGTATTTTATCACCAACAACAGAGGTTAAGGTAAAAAATGAATCCAAAAATAAAAAAATTAAGTGTCTCACTCCAACGTGAAGTATTTGATATAAAACTCAATGTACTTATTATGAAAATCAAACTCTAATATAAGCAATATATAAAAGTACTTGAAAAGTCTTACCTTTACAGTTAAAAATTAGATTTCAATGAAAAAGAACAACAAAACAAAACCAAACAGTATCACGTAGTTGCCTGTATGAATATACTTTATATAATTGTAGAATGAAACCTTGCGATTAGCCTTAAGTGTGAATAACTGAGGAGTTCATGTGTTTATCTAGCACTCTCACCACAGCTGTAACTGACAGACTCCATGAGGTCAATGCTGACATTATGCATTGTCTTGTATCTACAGTCAAAGTCCATCCCAGTCAGGCATTAATTAGGTCAGTTATTTCTAAAACAAAATTGGTGTGCAAACCTGAATGTTGTGCAATATATTGTATATAACGGCTACAGGTCAGCTGTTACATTTGCAGTGAACCTGCAGAATATTCATTTGTTTGGCTTGATCAGCTCAGAATATATCCATCAATAACGTACACAGTGTTCACTGTGTAAACCGCTATTCTTTACTCTTGTATTGAAATGCTGCAGAATATTATGCAATCTGCAGCTGATAACATGCAGGACAATCTTTTGGGCTGATGCTGGACAAAAATGAAAAAGCCCTCACGGTCACTCTACAGCACACTCTGTCAGTGGGATGAAGTCTTATGCAGAGAATATCGAGTGGCTTTAATGCTGTTACATTCCCTTAAAATTCTAAAATTGCAGAGAGATTTTGATCATTAAGATGTTGTAGATTGTTGTTTATGAAATGGTTTGCAGTGTTTGTTCAACTTTGATACTGCTGGTTCTAACCGTATAAGTAATATGTTGCTTTTACAATTCAGAAGCATGACAGGGTCAAATATGTAAAGGTCTTTTTTTTTCATTTTTTTTGTTTCAGTGTGAACAACTTGTAAAATGTTAGCTTTATAGATTTTTTTTAAATGTTTTTTTTTTAAGTGATTGGTAAAGTTTGCCATCATTTCTCAGTCTACAGAATAACATGACATATTTTCACACAATGGCACAACAGTTTCTCTTACCAATAACTTATGCACACTAGTGACTAACCAGTGCAATAAAGATCAACAAATACTTTAATAGCTCTGTTTATGCTAGCTCTGCAGTTTTCAAACTTTATAGTTAAATGTTATCATCTGATTTTATTGTGGAGCCTAGAAATAGCAATGCACACTAATTCAGGAACTGGCTGTAAGTAACACATCACATGCATTAAAAAAAAATTAAAGAAACAAAAAAATCCAAACATTTCTGTTATTTGGTCAAAACAGCCTTGTAACAATGTTTTTTGTGGTGTTTTTTTAAATGTATGATGTGAAGATGAAAGGTGTTGTATGTTGAACAGATTGAAGGCCTTTGAGACAATAAAAGACCAAAGATGCAAAAAGAGACACTTTTACACTAGAGGATGAGATTATTTAACAAGGTGGAGATGAGAGGGATCTGTAGGAGGATTTAAGATTTGATTTAAACTTTGGTTTTAAGTAAGTGGAGCACATCTTTCCAGTCTGTGTTGCTGAATGAAAGGGTGTGGTGTAAAATTGTTATGTTGCGTGTGACCGCACCCCCACTGCTGTTGTGTAACACCAGGATTGTATTGGTTTTTTTTCTCCCCTATTTTAAAACCTGCACTGTCCAAACATGTTACATTCTGAAAACAATAAAGCTATTTTCTCAATGCTGCTTTCACTGTCTTTGCATGTGATGTAAAGTTGTACACAACAACATGTAGTTACTGTGCTGTCTTATTTTGTGGGCAACTACCAGCTAAATCATACTTTGGTTTGGTCTAGCCAGATTTTTTTTAGATGCTTTAACCCTTAGCTCTCAGTCTAAACATATGAGCAGGAGGATGGTGTATCCACAAAAAGGCAAAAATAATCACTTTCTAATCATAAAAATCTTTGTGTTTAAAATATTCAAAAATGATTTTGTCATGTTTTTTTTTTTTTTTTGGTTCAAATGACAAAAAAACGTCTTACAGCTCTAAAGAATACCTCGATATTCACCATAATCCTGTGGTGGAAAGTCACTAAGTATATTTACTAAGTACTGTACTTCAGTACAATTTTGAAGTACTTCCATGTTATACTTTACACTTTTACACCACAACATCTCAGACAAAACTACTTTTTAAGCTGCTAAATTTATCTGACAGCTGTAGTTATTAGTTAATTTGCAGATTTATGTCGTTAATGCAAAATATGAATCAACTAATAAATTATGGAATAACAGATCACGGTCCACCTTTACCAGCTGCAACACTAATATATATACTAACATATAATTATATATATCATTGTGAAATTGGCTATTATGCATAGAGTACTTTTACTTTTGGTACTTGGAGTATGTTTTGATGTTAATACTTTTGTACTTAAGCAAAATTTGGAATACAGGACTCTCACTTGTAACAGAGTCTTTCTACACAGTGGCAGTGCTACTTTTACTCAAATAAAAGGTCTGAGTACTTCCTCCACCGCTGCCATAATCCATGACTATGACAGGCTTCATGATTCTTTCTTTCCAGCGCACATGAAAATAACAGAAAGGCTTTGCTCCTCCCTTCTTTGCTCCTTGATCTTTTATATCATGTGATGAAAAACAGGAAGCAGCAGGAGGGTGTGCTAACTTGTACTAAACACAAAACCCATGGTGGATGTTTACGTGCAGAAATACACACACGCACGCACACACACACACACACACACACACACACACACACGAGCATGGGTGTACATAGGAATACTGTCTCCTTGGGTGTCTAATCCTCCCAGATCTGTAAATAAACCCCATGTGCATCAGAGCTGGGACTACAGTCTCATGTGCTGTGTTTACCTTTTGACAAAAGGTGCAGTACTGCAGTTTGTACGTGAATGAAGCATGTACGAGGTTTCTTAGTGTGTGCAAAACCTGAAATGCAGCACAATTGTTGCTGTATTTCAGTGTTTTTTATCGCTTCATGATCGCTATCTGTTCCTATGGGGACCTCTACTGTGGGAAAGTGGTGCTCAGCAGTTTTGTGACCTGATAAAAATTATAATCTCCATGATAATTCTTGTATTATTGGGGCATATCAATAGCCTGCTGCATTTCTCTTTTGTGATTAGAGATTTTCTGAAGAAAATTCACATGCATTACACTCAACCCATTTCTGAGGTTCATCACACACTAAAATCTGACAAGTTGATCTTAAAATAATCTTGGGAACCGATTGCCTTGAAAAAGGAAAGTAAATATAACTAGTCATCTTAAGTTCTGTTTACTTTATATCTCTATACTCTATACTTGAAATTTGGCTGTATGCGTTTTGTGAAGTTGTTGCAACTTAAAAATAACAGTTAAAATTACCTTGTTCTTTCTAGGTGTTAGCAACTTCAGTAAACCAAATTAGTCTGACTTGACTTGATCCTGACAAAGAGGATTTTCCAAATGATGAAATTATTGTGAGTTCTGTTTCGTTAAAATATTTTTAAAAATTAAAAATACAACCTAACTAGTTTTCACTCTGTCACATGTGAGGCAGGATGAGGACCCAAAATTCAACACAAACAAAAAGGGAGCCATAGGTACAAACCAAAAGCTAGCTTTATGCTGAAGATTATCTACAAAAAAAAACCCAAAACAGACGAACTGACCAAGGACAAAGGGAAACACAGGTATATATACAGAAAGGAACTAATCAAGACAATGACACATAGCTACGTAGCTGTACCCAGGAGCAGGAGGGACATGCAGGGCTTGGTTAACTAAAGAAGGTGTGATTGGAAACACTAGGCTGGAGCAAATGAGAGTTTTACAGAAACAGGTGTGCAGAGGAGACTGACAGGAAAGGACAGGAAAGAACTGATAACGCGTGTAACAAATCAGGGAAACAGAGACAGAGGGACACAGAATCAGAGAAACATAGAGAGATAGAGAGAAAGGGAGACAGAGAAAAAGCACAGATGACACACAAGGAGTAAAAATACATAATTAAACAGGAAACAGAATATCAGTGACTAGAACCAGGGAAAATCTTGAAAACAAAGTCCACAGTATAATAAAACCCCCAAACCATGACACACCCAGTAAAATACATATATAGAGCACAATAAAGTTGGTTTACTGAAGTTGCTAAAATGTAAAAAGATTGATTTAATTATAACTTGTTGTTTATAAGTTGCAGCAACTTCACCACATTAAGTAAATATGACTAAACTGAATGACTACATTTTACACAGGGGAGATGTGGATGATTGTAACACTTCTCGTCTCAGCACCTATAACTCACTGAATTTTTGAGTTAGCGCTTTCAAATTTTGGCCCACAAAGTACCCTTATTTCTCAACATTCCTAGCATGCTGAGAGCAAGAGTAAGATAAAAAGAGAAAATGTGTTTAGTTGTCACTGGGGTAAGTAATTTTTTAAAAGGTGTTCGAACTGTCTCAGCCCCTGACTGCCAGTGTTTAGCTGTAGTAGCATGATAATTAATCAAAGATGAAAAGGCTCACATATTACCCAAGGGACTATCCTTTAATCTAATACAAGTTATATAATTCCTGTTTCAACAGTATTAGTCCTAATCAATATTGCCCCCCCCCATATAAATGGCTTAAATAACTTTCACACATGAAAATCAGTATTTGGGCAGTAAAATCGGCACACTTCCTCACACAACTATTGTATGAAATTTCACATACAAGGTCATGAAGGATGGAGTCATACAATAAATGCATTATAAGAAGAACATCCCTTCTTGGTGAAAATGGCTCTGTTACAACCATCCCATCATTACAACCAGCCCCAGTCTCCTCTAAACTTAACCATTCGATATACACAAATAATAAATTATGTAATAGTAAATAATAGTTACATCTGTTTACATTTTTCAACACAATTTGTTTCCTAGATTTTAAAAAGTAAAATCAACTTGTCAGATTTTACAGCGCAGGTTTTACCAAGCTGGGCTCAGCCTCACTGACAGCTCAGGCACGACTCGCTGAGCGGCGCACTTTCTACTGTACAGATCCATGCACATCCACTCCACCTTGCACTGCCTCGATTACGCTCATCCACATCATCTACAGATCTACCAATCGCCATCGCTGGACCCTGTTTGTCGCTCACATGCCAAAATGTGATTATATGATGATGCCATAGCGTGGTGCTACCTCTGTAGATTTACCGACAGATTTACTGGAAGATACCGGGGAATCCCTGTGCGTCTCACGAGGGACGGTAAACGCTTTGACCTTTGACTGGCAGCGAATGACAAATCAAAGGTCGGTGTGTGTGTAAGCGCAGCCGGGGTTCACAGCGCATCTCGACCACGGCACAAGACGGCGCTCCCGGGAATGCTAGAAAGCGCTCTAAAAGGTAAAGTCATCTGTTTCTCTTCATTTGGTGTGATTCACGAGATGTGTTTTATTGGCTTTGCAAGTTTCTTACGCGCATCTGTAATCAGGCAAAGAAGGAAATAGCATCATGATCTGTGTGTGGCTGTTACATAATGTCAGGCTGCCTCTGGAAATTCACTTCCCCCCCATGGTGCATCTCTGCTCAGTGGACAGAGAGGTTAACATGCACCGTCTGCGTTGGGAAATACTGCGTTTCTGAGACATTTATGTTGAATCACAGGGCCTGTGGTTAGATGCGCACGCGAGCATCATGCATGACATCATTTGAGTTATTTTTGGTACAGCAGGTGTCGTTTTTTTTCACACAGTCGAATCTAATGAAACATTTTTTTTTTGTCTGTATGGCAGTTATTATGCTTTATCATTTAAATAAACAACAGCCCTAGGTCTGGACTGAATAAACAGTGTTACGGTTGCCGCTTTGATATCAGCTGGATTTTTTTTCCTGTCAGCTGATGATGTCGGTAAAGACGTTTCAGGACACCAGTTAAAGGCGCACGGCACCCTGTCCGCAAATCCATGTTTTATTCTAAGACAGCAGGTGTTTTATTAATATTATCTAAATCAAAGTCTCGGTATTTTTGGCATTTGGCGTGATTGGTGTCTGCTAAATCTTTATTTTAAGTATTATCAGAATCACTATCTACATCATCCGGGGCTGGCTCTACATTGACGGGACAGCTCCTGTCTTGATTCGTCCAATAGCCGTCTTCGTCACACCGTCACCAGCGTCAGGCAGGTCACGTGAGCAGCTTAACGCAGCTTGGTGTGGTTTCATGCTCTTATCATGATCACTGAGTCACCCTGTTTGTTTACCCATTAAAATATGCAAAACATGCAAAATAGACCATTTCAGATAAAATTGTATAACTGGATTGTAATAATCAACACAATAATTTATACACCACTTTGATATTGCAAAAGTGGAGGTAATTATAATAACCCTTTTTACTGCTATGTAGCTTGCGAATTTCCCTTTTGGAGAAGTCTTATTCAATTTTATCCTAAAGTATAATAACAGGCTAAATTATGACTCATTTGATAATTCTATTTTGTATGAATCTGCAAGGGTATGAAATAAATGTAGTAGCGTAAAAAGCACAATATTTCCCTCTCAATTGTAGTGGGAAAAAGTTTAGCAGGAAATTAAAAGTAAGCTTTTACTCAAGCTTGAGCAAATGTAACCCACTTGGAGACATCAAACACATGTTTTTTGTTTTACAGAAAGAGAGAAGAGAGAGATTTTAACATAAAATACACACAAAATACATTTTGACACATATTTAGCATGTACGGAGAGACCAGTCAATAATCAAAACAAAGACACAGAAAACTTGGAAAATGGATTTTGAATTTACTTGTGTCTTGAAAGTATTTCACCATCAAATGCATAGAATATTCTATTTTATATCTGTTTATGGTCCATTTAAAAGAGCAGGCTTAATTAATTAAGCCTTTTTATGGTTAAAGGCAGTGACTTCAGAGTACATAAACAGGTAGAGTATCTGTTTCAACAGGACAGATGAAAACTGCAGGTGTCAGTTAATAAGTAGGCCGCCTACTGGCTCAGTGGTAGTGTTAAACCAGGGCAGGATGGATGCAACTGTACTTCTGAAGACATGTAGCAGCCAATGCTTAAATGTAATGTTCTAGTTTTTATCAGAGCACCAAAATGATTGGATTTCAGGATCTAAAGTCTCACAGAATTAGCTCACAGATTCAAGTCCACCGTCTGTCTTGTGAAGTGAGTCCTACAGCTGATCCAGCAGATTCCTGGATTCTGCTTTAACGGTTGCAAGGATAATCATTAATCCTCAGTATATCCTTAAGTGTCATGGTGAAAACCAATGAAGAGATATGAGGCCATAGTCAGCACCACCGAAACGTCATAAAACTGTAAAAACAGCACTGAGCATTGCTTTAAAGGGCATTTTAGGAATTCTTATACGAGTGATATAAATGATGCCACAAAAGTGAACATTACTCAACATTCAGGGAGCATGTGAAGCAGGTTTGACACACGTCCGAAAACCTACCTGTCTTACAGTATCAGTACAGGCCACAAGTGCTGCACCAGCTTAATTGTGGTCATGTACTTTTTGTTGTGGGCCAGCTGCCTGTATTTATGCAATATGCAATACCCAAAAGGATTGAACTAGGATCCATAGTACAATACCTGGACATATAGTTCATACTTTTGCATTAATACAAATAAGCGGTCTAATATAAGCCAAAATACTATTCACAACATTTCTTAAGTCCGCAAAGTTGCTCATTTTGGAGGATTTTTGAAGTTTAAAAAAAACAAAAACATTTTCATTCAGGTCAGTAATATTTTCATTATTTATGTATCTACTTATTATTCTCTCTTTAAACTGTCTAAACAACAACAACAAAAACAGAAAATAAAGCCTGCTGTAATTTTCTAGAGCTCAAAATGACACATCCACATTACATGTTTTTTTGGTTATCTAGAAGAAATGACCCCAAAATTAGCAAGAAATTAGAAAGGTGTACAAGAAAATTCACTGAAATAAAGCATAATACAAGCTTAAATAATGATGATAATAATAATAATAGGACAGTTATTGCCAACTGTTACTCATTGCCTTATTGCATGTTTTCAAAATACCTGTGAAAAGTGTTTGAACGCAGCACAAAAGAAATATATATATAAAATAAAATAAAAATAAAATAAAAATAAAACATCGGGTGATCAAGGTGTGAAAGGATTAACCAACAATTCAAAATCCAAAAATATTCAAGTTACTATAATATATGACAAATGAAAACAGCAAATCTTCACATCTGAGAAGCTGGAAGTGTTTAATGTTAGGCAAATTTGTCTTGAAAAATGATAGAAATGACTGATTAACAAAATAGTTTATTGTAACATTTTCTGACCATAGTGAATATTGTATCTCGTATGTGTTTTTGTCATGATTTCATGTGTGACCTTTGATGGTGGCAGAGATTGTGATGTCCTCACTGCACCTGCTTGCTGCATGAACAGACACACTCATAAGGGCATCAGGGGTAAATATTGGTAGGCACGGCTAGGGCAGGAAGCTCCATGGCAACAATGGAGCGGCAGCATGTTGCGTCCGGTGATGGCGGGGGTATCTTTCCTCCCTTTTGGACATTCCGTTCCTGCTGTGCTTTGAGCTCCCGTCTGCTCTCCTAAAAAGTTTCCCAGGCTCATGTCCTCTTTTCAGAACCATGCAGAGTTTCCGTTGCCAAGGGACAAGGCCAAGGAAGGAAGCATGCCATCACTGGTCAATGTTTTGTCCTTCATGGATCCAGGGTCATTACACCAAAAAAAGGAGTTAAAATGACAAATTTGGGGCTGAAATTACTAATCTGTTGGATTTTTATTATATTAAAAAGAGCCTGTCAACATTCAAGGCTGCTAGCCGAGTGAGAATATCCCCTTTGATGCAGAGTGAGTTTCCCTTTTCCAACAAGGCATGGTGCTGTTGTCTTGCAGTGCTGACTACAAGACTCCTCTTGTTATTATGACACAGCCAGGGGTCCTTGTTAATTTTCAGCACAGGACTCAAATAATGATTTGCTTTATTTTGAGCCCAGTCTCATAATGTGCTCCTTCCTTATACCCAGGAAAGCAGGTCATAGCATGAGAGGATTTTTAAACTCAACATTTCTTACATTTCCCAAAGGACTTCTGTAATTTTAATAGATGACACTGCAATTTTTACTTTTTAGCACACTTTAAATAATCACTTGTGCCTCTTCCCCATGTACAGTCATGGTTACACTATCCAACATAAACCCATACTGCACTGGGCTTGCATTTGAGTAGAGATCTTACTTTGGCAACTAATTTGATAACCGATAAATCATTTGAGTCACTTCAAAAGCTTAATGTCAGATATTTTCTGGTGCCAGTTTCACTGTGAATTGAGAAGCTTTTTGGGTTGATGGATGGACAAAATGAGGAAATGAAAGACCTGAAAAGAGGACAATCATACCTGGCTAGAAGCTCATAGACATTTGGAGCCTTTAAAGGGGAAATCCCCCCAAAATTACAACTGTGACACTGGCATCCCAATCATTTTACATAAGAACATGCAGGAATAAAGTTGAATGTGAAGGAGTGTCACAATGGGGGAGAAAATGGGACTTATTACATTTTTTTTAAAACTTTTTTTTCAAAGTCATTAGTGCCATAACCAAATCAAAAAATGGCTGAATAAATCAGTTGAAAGACTGAACTTGAAGGCTCCGAGGCCCCTCTTACCCCTCAAAAGCGCAAAATGGTTCAGTCCGCCCTTGCACTAGGATTTGTCTTTAAACACATATTAATTAAGAATAAAATAAATCAAAAGGTTCCCGAGAGAGACCATGATCAAGAGAGGAGGGGCTGCGGGCCCACAGAGACTGCTTATGCATTGGCCCAGAATGTGGGGGCCATGTCCCTGTGTGTTAGAGTGTTGGCCTCACAACTGAAGATAATAACATTCATGTATTGATACATTTAGGTACTTTGGAGTCATATTGTATTGTGGTAAATAAGTGACTTTTTTACTTTTTGATTTCTTAATAAGTATATATTTTTTGTTTGTTTATATAGATTTTTTAACATTAAAATGTCTTGCATTGATGAGCTTTAGGAAAAATAAGCCCGGTGGCCCAGGCCCTGCTTACAACTGCTGATTAGAGTAAGTGAACATAGATGCAGCAATAACATGAGAGGATTGTGCTTTGGGGTGGATTTCCTTTTAGGCTGCTCAGTCGGGGGCTACAGCGACAGCAGCAGCAGCGGCGTCGTAGTAAAATGCGGTGCTGCTGAGGAGAGAGGCGATAGACAGAGAGAGAGAGAGAGAGAGAGCGCAAACCGGCGGAATATTTCTTCCCCCAGAAAACAGAGGAGACCGGTCGTCTTCTCCCTCTCCTCCCCGGACATGTGCACCCAGCAGCAGCAGGAGTAGCAGGAGTAGCAGCAGCAGCGGCGGCGGCTGTGGCGGTGCTGGCGGCGACGGCGCGGCGTAGCCTACTACGTCTTTTGGGCTTCTTTTGTCTTTAATTTCCCTTTTTGTGTGCTTCGGTAATGAGCTTGCTGGGGGCCTACAAGAAAAAGACCAGTTACGATGGCTATGAATCTTTGCAGTTGGTCGATAGCGGCGGAGACAGCTTCAGTGTCGGCAGGGGGAGCAGCAGCAGCGGCGGCGGCACACTCGCAGGCTCCATAGCGGCCACCCTTGGACCGAAGGCAGGCCCGCTGAGAGAGGAGGACTGCAGCACCATGGACAGCTCAGGTAAGCATCATCACCGCATCACACTTGGATGGCGACTGCATGCTGACACGACGAGTGCTTGAGTGATAACTGATGACTTTAGGCAGCACTATTAACGTGGCCTGTAAGTGTCCTGGTGTGGAGTAGCAGTGGGCAAAACACAATGGCTAACAAATAGTGAAAGTATACAACGATGCTATGCACCTCCTGGTACCCCCTCCAGGGCTCATAGTGGCTCTAAGACCCCACCTAAATGACTATGTTAGGCTATTATGTGCAGAGGACAGCTCTAGTACCACTGGTTTTATGTAAAATTTCTAAAACGGTCTGTTATATATGTTCATGCGGCGCTAACCAGTCCAGTGCATCTTCTTTTAGGGTAACCAGCACAAATGCATTTGACATAATGTTTAGACTATAGACTGAGTGGTATGTTTTAGATGCATCAAGTATCAAAAAGTATTTGCATGATAATATTTTAGATGATATGCACACATCACTCTATTCTAGTGCCCGCAATATGTTAACCTGGAACAACATCACTTTTCTTTTACTGCAGTCAGACACCTTTCACAAGTATTTAAAACTTTGACCCGTGAGCAAATTGGTGCATTATTATGAAATAATTAGCATTAAATTATGCTACAAATTTATTTTAATTTGTACGCACTTTTCCCTGGTAATTTCCTTGTTTTTTTCCCCATTTTTGTTGTTGTTGTCTTCGTCGTTAGTTTTCAGGTAATTTTCTTGTACATTTTTCTGATTTCTTGATAATTATGGGTGATTTCTTTTATTGTTGCTCATTGCTTTCTTCCCAAGTTTTTGAAAGAAGTCAAGCCAATATGCTCAGGTTTCAAAGGGTTGAAATATGTCAAATATGGAAGCACATGTACACAAACTCATTTTCCAGCCAGTTTTCAGGAGCATAATAACCACATGTCATAGCCCTTTTACTTTTTCATGGTCTAGGAATAAAATTGTTTATTTTTAATTGAACTAATACTCTAATAGTTAGGAGATTAAAAAAAGACAACAACTCCTGATTCTGTTTTAGGCAGCAGTGGCACAAATGCTTTCAGATCAAAAGTTTAATCAGCTGGCCATGAATGATGGATTATGAGCCTAATGTATCCAATTAAAACCAAAATCTGTTCATCATTAATTTGATGACAAATGCCCTACATGCTTTATTAAATTCAGTCACAATAGCTCATTTGTTTTGACACGTTATCCTCATTAAGATCAATTCTGGACTCTGTAAAAGAGCCTCTTGAGAAGAATTAAGCATTGTGATGTTACTACTGCGACCACTGCTGCTGCCACTACTACAGTTATTAACTCTCACTACTATTAATTTTTTATATGTTTCATTTTTTTTGCCATGTCAAACATTTGGCTCTTCCTATTTGGGATTACAAGATGCAATTATATGTCAAACATAAAAACAATAAAACATATTAAATAATAGTGTACCATGTATAACATGTACTTCTGCATAGTTTTAAATCTTTATGAAAATGTATTTTAATAAAGATGAAAATCAGATGAAAGACAATAAATATATTAACACAGTTTATCAAATAATGGCGTTTTTTCCTCATCTTCCAGGTTATCTTTAAGTAACTGATTTAAATGTTTCATATATGAACAGCCAAGTCAATGTTTGGGCCTCAAAAAAAATTCCTTCTATCTTAAAATATTGTGCAGTTTTGAAGCAAAAGAAGGACAATAACAATATCAATACAGCTATTACTGCTAATATTGCAAGATAATAACAGTGTAGTGATTGCAGTAAATGAGGGCTTATAGTGAATTTTGTTACTTTGGGTGTTTAAAAGTAAAGTGTTTAGAGAGTCAGCCAGCCACAAGGGAAGAAGATCTGTGTGAAACAAAAGAAGCTGTATGAGGAGGGTCAGTGAGGAAAGGGGATTGGGGTTAGTGATGGTGGAGAGTGGGGGTGGGCTCCAGTGTCAGATGTCTGTCTGGTCTGTAAGCTCTTAGGGATGGTCCCTTTCATGTTCCTGTGTGCCTGTCTCTGTCTGTGTGTGTCTATGTATCCATCTGTCCCGTTCGCGCACAGCCTGATACTGAGGGGTAAAGGTTGGCACTCTAGAGGAAGGGAGACACATTCATTGATCTTTCTGGCACTGCTGAGAGCTCTCTGTTCTGTTGATGTCCCGCTCTTTCTTTTTACTGTGAGTGTCTGGGCTCTCTACCTGATAGAGTCTGTATCAGAGCCTCCCTCTAGTGTCTGTATTAGCAAGGTTTGTCACTGTAACTGGCTCACCAGTCTGTGCACTCCCACAGCCATCTGGCTACTGACAGAAAGACACAGCTAACAGATTCACAGAGATATGCAGAGAAATAGATACAGCAGAAAATAAAGGCACGTGATTTACAGGAGAGCAGGATTTTAAGGAGCAAATTTAGTCATTAACACTGTAACTGATTTATACCATTTAATACTCAGGATGGGAAACAACACAGGGGAGACATAACAGGCAGGGATGTATGATATTATCGGCGTGTCAACAGTATCAGCAGATATTGGCTTCAAAATGAAACATCAGAATCGGCCAACATGCTGATTTCTGCCCATATCACAATTTTTTTTTAATTTACAAAGTGAACAAGTACAAAACATCAACCCCGTAAGCTGAAGTATTTTTCTTTGTTTTGCAAAATAAATGAATATTGCATACACCGAAAACATTCTATTTTATGTCTCCATCTGCTGGAGGGCCGTTATGATAAGAGTATGTATGATATGATGTGAATTCCACTACAGAGAGGACTTGATGATCACTAAAATTAGGTGGGGACAAAAGTGGATATATCAATATCGGTATTGGTTATTGGCCAAATGAGTTGTTTTTATATGGGAGTATTGGACATCAGCAAAAAATCAAATATTGTGCATACCTAATAAAATGAGATAACACAGCTGGGTACCAACATTGTTACATGTTGATATTTGGTTGAATTTAGATTGTGATGGGTGATCAAAATTCCATGTCATCAGTTTGATCTAGATCTATAAGTATGATATTTTGTTGGTTTTAAGTTATGTTGGCAAGTAACCACTTCACAATGTTAAGTTCTAAGTTTCTTAGTTGGTTTGAAATTTAAAATATCATCAACCTGATTTTTTAAATTTCAGCAAAAATGTATTGTCTGTCCGAGTCTAGTGTCTTTCTGAGGCCCTATTGGCATCGGGTGACAGCTGGGTAGACTCAGTTGGACAATAAAGCATAAATGAAAACCAGCTAAATTGTCTTTTATAGAGATGATCAAATAGATGCCTGTTTGCAAACTATTTTACAGTCATGTTGGTTATATGATCCGCTTTCTGCTAATGCTAACAAGTTAGCAGTTAGCTATTTCATATCTGATATATATTTCTCTTTTGGGGTCAAGATGCAAGATGAATCTGAGGGATCATGAAATGATTATTGGAAAGAACAAAGGAAAAATATGATTCAAATTGAGATTTTACTTTCTGACTTTTATTTGATCTTTTCTTATTTGTTGTAAAATACTGCAAAGTCTAATTTCTTTTGGTCTCTACTTGTTATTCTAATAAAACAATCTTAATAGCCTGTTACTGTATTATAAAATACACTACTCTGAGGCTCAAGATAACTGGTAAAAATAGTTGAAGTTTTAGCCAACATAAAGGAAACACATTGATCTTTATTGTATCTGAAGTAGTGGCTAATTGCCACAGGCTCATCTTCTAATCAGGTTACTGAGAGGAACATCAGTCTTCAACATCATCTAGCACTGCTTATTTCTCAGCAATATTACTTTATCTATTTTGCTGTGAATAAGCAGGTGTCTCCCCTCTCAGTATCCTTGTTTATATTTTGATTGATGGTAGTAAAACCAGCCTGACTCTCAAAGTGATGGATGTGGTTTTGTTATGTGGCAACTGTCTGCAGTTTTGAGGGTGCCCTGGTGGCCTATGGGTGTTAAGCCGCTGATCATGAACCGCAACAGCCCAGATTCGAGTCCGTCTGGGAGCCTTTATTGTATTTCCCATTCCTCTCCTCCTTCATTGTCTTGCTGTCTTGCTGCTGTCAGTTTGTCAACACAAGCTTACACACATTTGCTGGCATGAACTTGAAAAACAGTACCTAGTTACGCAGTTATTTATTTATTATTTGTCACATGGAATTTCACAAGATACAACTCCAGTGAAATGTGATCCCATCAGCTCCTTTAACTTGTGCACAGTAGTCCTTTGTTTGTGTCTTCTTGTATTGTTGACTGCTGCTTTATAATCATCAATGTTTCTGAATGGTTCTATATTGGCACATAGAAAAAGAGTCTCCTGGCTGGATGGCGCTGTCTAGGATTTTGCCCAGTTTTGATATCCCATTGGAAAGGTTACGCAGGTTATTTCAAATACTTTTATAATGGCTAGCAGGATGCTAGTTCAGCTGGTGACCATTATTCTTCATCTTTTTCCTCTAGGTTTACTGATGTTTACATTAAAAAAAAAAAAACTCGACCTAGCTAGTTAGCGGCTAGCTAGCTAGAAGTCAGCAGAAAGAGAGTTTACAGACTGGTTAGTTGATCTCCTCATCCCTATGTGTGACTTGCATAACACCACCATCCAAAGCCAACCATAAAAAGCACACTAAGGCTTGCAAAACAGACATAAGAAAATAAATTTAGCACAAATTTAGTGGGCCTGACAGAGGGGTGACTGGAATATTTGCACGTATGTCTTCTTGGTGTGTAAATGAGGTTGTCTAAACACTACAGGTTCAGACAACCATCTAAATCAAGGAGCATCATGGGCTTCTTAAGTCCCATGTTTTCCAAATAATATGTTTTAGGTTGTGCAGTCTATTTTGAAGAATGCTTGCAAAAGTTACTATAGTCTTGCTTAGGATCAAATGCCAATCCAGGCCTGTGTTTGCCTCTCCATAGGTTTATACTAGGTCAAGCATTTTGAAATCAGTGAAAAGGTTCACAGGTAGTTTCAAACCTTTTATACAAAATTATATTTGACTACTAAACTGTCAGCTTGCACCTATAGTTTGTCTCATCTTTCACCAATGTTCCATGACTTGTGTGTTTAGCAGTCTGCAGGAGTTTGCTTGCCATTCAAAGCAGCAGAATTCTCCTCTGGTTAAGATGCATAGTAGATGATTAATCACACACTCCTTGTTTTATCAGCAGCATCTATAATTAAGCAGATTAGAGTAGGGGGTTCATGCCGCAGTCATTTGGATCCAGGACACAAAAAGACCTGGCAAAGTGTTGTAGCACTAAGATCAAGTGCAGTGTGTTTGCTTGTTGTGCTTTATTGTTGTGTGCATGAATCCATGTGTGTCATTCACACCAAGCCGGATATTGAGGGAGAAATGTTTGTGGCTGTAGGAGGAGGGAGACATATTCAGACAGCCCGCTGATCCCTCTGGACATAACAAGAACTGTCTTCTCTTTTCCTTTCCTTCCCCTCCCTCTCTCTGTTTCTATTGGTTGACTGTGAAAGCAATATGAGGTGGTTGAGGAGGGAGGAGGGGGGAGCTATTGGCTTGGTCCTATTTTTTTTGTGGAGCAACTCTCTGTAGTGATGTTTGTTTGAAGCACATTCTTTCCTTCATGATAACAGATGCCTTGTTACCTGTGCAGGTATCTGAAAATGACTGGCAGATCCAGGTCTAACTCATACAGCTCTTGATTTCAAGGCAGAGCAGGATCCAGGTTTTCCTAGTACATCCTGTCATGCTCACTGGCTTGGAAATTTGCATAGTAAGGAGGTTAAAAATAGACCAAAACCTACAGGTGAAATAACAGTGTTGCCCGTAGAATGCGAGGGGAGCATTTCAGTTTGTATTTCTCAGTATAGACATGCTAAAATTGTCTCATAATTAACCCTTTGAGACCTGAGCATATTGGCCTGATTTCTCATAGATAAGCAACTTAACAGGATATTACCTCCCCAAAAGCAAGAAATTATTAAGAAGTTACAAAAAGAGCTGAGAAATTTGCAGAAAGTAAAGGTTAAAGGAAAGAAAAAAGGTTAAATAATAATAATAATAATTTAAAAACATAATTCGCAATTTAATATGGATTTAAATAACTACAAACAGAGTTTTTTCCCTATTTAAATAAAGATAAAATCTTACAATTCTCTTTTTCTCTCTGTCTCTTTGTCTTAAAGCTCATTTTAAACTAACAGCACAAGAAAACAGATGTCAATCCAGGTTTCAAGGGGTTAAAAGGATAGTTTAGAAACTTGGGAAATAAGCTTACCAAGAAATAGATAAAAAGATTATTACCACTTATGTCTGCACAGTAAATATGAAGTGAACAAAGCATTACAACTGGAAACAGGGGGAAACAACTCTGTCCAAAGGCAGCATAATCCCCTTTCAGACTTCAGTTTTTTTATGGATTAAACAAACAAGATAATGTACTAAGTAGTGAGCTTAAGAGGTGCTAGTAAGTGGATATTGCCACTTTTGGACAGAGCCATGCTAGCTGTTTTCTGTCTTTTTGCTAAACCAGGTGCAGGCTGTAGCTTCATATTAGTGGACAGACATGAGAGTAATATTGATCTATTAATTTACTCCTCAGGAAATGAAGGGTAAATGGTGATTGTAAGGCATTAGTCTAGGATGCAATCAGCAAATTATATGATTTAGAGGTTAAATTCAGTCAGCCGCAGAGTTAACAGGGTTATTGTGTATGTTAGGCATAAGAAAACAAAGAGCATGGCTTTTACTGGGGAGCTCAACCTTTGCTGCATGTTATCTCCCATTTCCTTTTCTCTTATTAAGTGTTGACACTCTCTCTGCTGTACAGATAAATCAAATTGAAATGCCTGAAGCACACACAAAGAGTTCACCACAGAAAGCAGAGGACGGTGCATTCGTGCAACACAGTTTAACAGAATGTAAAAAACGAGGCCTGCTGTCAGCTTAAGGTTTCAAGGCACAGATGTGATAATGCCAGCAGTGTAGGCTTTGATTCTTTTTGGGCCTTTTACATTGTGTGTCCATGCTTCTGTTTTCAAGTAAAAACCCATAATTTCAGTTTTAGTGGATTTCAGCCAATCCATTTTTGTTGAAGAAATGTTATAACATAGGGTGAAAGGGAGGGACACACATTATTACAAAAGTTGAGACTCTGGTCAATTTTACTGGATTAAATATTATAATCTTCAGTCCTTAGATCCAGTTGTAGCCAGTGGATAACTAAGCAAAAGAAGAAAAATGACAAGCAAAAATGTTTTTGGCTTGAGAGTACATCGGACAACTGAAATGGAGATCTCCCAAACCCTGCACTTTTATTACCACCTTTATTGGCCTTTTTAGCACAAATTGCAGTGCATCATAAAAAGTGTATTTTAATTGCTCCTTCTTGACTGTCAAAGACAAAACAAAAACTCCTGAAGTTTTTGCTTTTCTAGTTTTAAGGTTTGTTCCAAACCTAAAGAAGCCTTTTTAGACATTCTATAAACAGCCCATCTTTAAAGTGAAAATATTTCACTCAATAAGTAATTTTCTTCATGTAATACCCGTTGATGTAAAAATGTTAAAGAGGCAGTCCATTAATACAGCACTGACTTTTGTTATTTGGAAGACTCAAAATAAAATCTGCATAGGCCGAGGATATCTTCTAGGAGTAAGCCCAAAAAATGGGTTAACCTCCCAAAACAGATGATCCGAAAATTCCTGTCATGCAATAGCTTATGTTGGACCCTCCTTGTCTGGTAAATGCCCATATCTTTCAAACTCCACATGCCAAGTTTAAAACAAAGGTGTTCTGTGAGCTAATCTAACACCCCAGTGTCATATATATTTGTTCTGAGGCACTGCATTGCTCTTTTCCTAATGCAGCTATTACTACACTTCAGTCACTTTGCAAGTGGCTGCTCAGTTAACAGTATTAATCGTGATTGCCATAGGCAAAGTTCCATTCAAGTTTTTAGAAATGTCTGAGGATCATATGCTATATGAGTTCAACAAGCAGGAGCTTTATTCTCCAGAAAAATTAAATCCCTGTCACAAATTTCAGGCCTGTGCACTCAGAGATGAAAAGTCTAAATTTGAGGATGTTATGGAGTGAACCAGACAGGGAAAGAGAGGGGAGTGTAGGGAGCAGAGGTAGAAGAGTAGTGAAAGAACAGTTTAAAGCAGTTGCTCTTCATAATCAGCAAAATTTGTCCAGCAGCAGCCAGCAGATATCCTCTGAGACAGTGTTTGGAGCATCTTTGTGAGTGGGTGTGAAAGTCTGCTGTTGAAATCAATCAGAAGTGTGCTCTCCAAGGCAACACAAATGCTATTTTTCTCTGAGGATTTTCACAGGTGACAATTAGTGGAACAGCAGCAGCACTGTGTGAGCCCTGAACCTGGCCCGTGCAGACATCTTTAAGACCTGAGCTTGACCCAACACTATAATTTTCTAATTTCTTTATCAAAAAGACACAGTTATGATTGCTTTAGACTCACTTCTCACATATGAGGAACAACTCATGGCCATAATATAACGAAGAGTTCTGCATAGAATAAGGCACAGCGGCCCACCAGCATGATGCAAAAAGACTTGTAATAGCCTATTATATAGCATAACATCACACAAATTGCAGCCAACTACCAGCTAATGACACTATACTCTCCTGTCATAATGAACCACCTGCCTCACTTCAATATCATACTCAACTCTTCCCAGTGCTGGTTGGATGATCACTCTCTTTCCCAGCTATACGCACCATTTCAAACTGTAATAAAAAAACAGAGCAGATATAAAAGCACTGTCCAGAGTCTCAGGTTGTAAGGTTGTAATGTTTTGACAAGGATGCCTCTGGACAATTTATGACTTTGAGAAGTTTTTAACAAGACTTTGCTCAATTTCCTTCATTTCTGACTGTAAGCTTTTTGCATACAGCTGCTGTAGCTATGTTTCATGGTATGCCTCAGAGAAACTAACAGACGTTATTTGCATTGTCCACTACAAGTGTCTGCTTATGGAGATTGTTAATAGCGAAAACAATGTGAAACAAGTTAAAAAAATGCTCCTTTTCCTCCTGAAACCTTCTGTTCATTGCAAATGTTTGCAAAAACATAAATATGGCGACAGCCTGGGACAGTTTCGTATTCAGTAATGAAACATTGCGTACCTTTCCACCATCAATCAATATCACAAAATGAATTTAAGACAGCTTTTTTGCTCATTTGATATTAGGTATGCTAAAGTAACACAAATGTACACAGACTTCTCAGTTAGTTATATTAGACAATTCAAACTAAACTGTCCAAGCCCAGCCCAAAACATGCCTCATGTTTAATGTATGTAGATTCATCAGCACTGCCAAGTTACATCTCAAGTGAAGCCACTTTGGTTTCTATGTGTGGATGTGTGGATATATAAAGGGGAGAGTTGGAGAGAGAGGGAGAGAAAATCTCATATCTCCAGAGGGGTGCTGACTAAGATATGACACCTGGGTCTGCTCCAACTTGCTTACTTTTTACATTGTAATCACACACACACACACACACACACACACACACGCACACACACACACACACACACACACACACGCACACCTCCAGATGGTGTGCATTTTCTTGCGTCTTGTCTGTTGTGTCCTTGTCCATCATTCCTTCACACCTACCTTAATTGTTGTGTTGTGCAGTGACTCATATGTTTTATACTGAAGTCAAATAAAAACCTCAGAACTCCAGCTAGTAATTCAAGGATCACTTATATTTGCATAATATGCATCGTACCTGTATAGAAAGCAACAGTTGTTCTTCTGTTTGAAAAGTCAAATAGCAGGTTTTTATCCAACAGTCAAATCTGTGCATTTATTTGGAAGTGTACTGTTAGCATCTTCACTGTGTGTGTATTTTGTGTCCCTCTGGATTCTGATTGGCTAATGTTCTATGTCCTCAGATATGGATGCCAATTATGGTGGAGGGTTGTTGGATATGGTGAAGGGAGGAGCTGGGAAATTCTTCAGCAACTTCAAGGACAACTTAAAGGACACGCTGAAAGACACCTCCACTAAGGTCATGCGTGAGGTTGCCACGTAAGTTACCGCTGAATTCACACACAATACACTTTAGTATAGCTTTGCACCCACTTTGCACATCGTGTGTTGCACTACAACTAAGTACTGACTGTAGTTTTACTTACAGTTTATTATACTTTGCAGATATTAGCATTCCATCACTTTTGGTTGGAATGACAGAGGTTTGGAAACATGAGAAGAGCCATGTCTGTAGTTGCGATACTAGAAGACAAGGCATATATATGAAAATATTTTATTTCAAACATAGCATGTCTAATGTTTAATATAATTAGAATTTGTGTCAGCAGTTCTGCATGTCTGAATCAAAGAGTAACATATCAAGTGCTGAGTGAACAGCAGTGTGATGAAGTGAGTTTAAGTGTCTAACAGGGTTCTTATACAGCATTTAGTCAGCCTACATTGCATTCTCTATTATTTCTTTTTCTTTCTGCCTCTACATCCCTTTTTCTTCAGATAAATAAAATCTGGTCACAAGCTCCAGCCTTTCTCCTTCATCTTCACAAATAAATCAGGACAGGTTGACACTGCCTCCTTACCTGCCTGGGTTACAAGTGCTATCACCTGTTATTTAGTTAGAAAGTGTGTATAAGTCCCAGAAGTTCCTGAGGCCAGAGCTCTGCAAGTACATGATATTGGTTGGGCCCAGTTCATATCAAAGACGCGGTGTGTTGATAAGAAAAGTCCTTGAGAGATTTAAGACCTTGTTACACTTTTCGATTGCGGGCTGTCCTACTGACAATTAAGAGAGAAATGTGGTGAAGTCTTTGGTTGTCAGTTGGAAAGGGTGATCTTAAATTGCACATTAAGGTGCGTACACAGACAGCCAATATAGTTTTTTGGTGATCAAGCACGCCTTGCACCAAATTTCTGACACTGAGGAACCCAATCTTCCAGTGTGACAGCTGCTACAACAAACCATACAATTAAAATACTACATGAAACAACCAGAATACACTGGCGAGGTAGCACAATGCTTCTGCTGAAAAACATATTTACTCCAACGCCCCACTACATAATTGGGAATAGCATCTGTACTGTCCTACTCCTCTTCTTCTTAGGCTTATTTTTGTCAGAGCCATGGACAACTTTGCATTTTCCAAACATGAGGGTAGTGATGATGGATGATGTGGGGTGATGACAGGTTTCTGCTGAAATCTATTTCTATGCCTCTGTGCCAGCAACATCTGTGACTGGAGGTATTATGTTTTCAGGTTGTCCGTCTGTCCGTCTGTCCATCCATCCGTCCATCCATCCGTCCATCCCTCCCTTTCTCACGAATGCCATATCTCAAATGCCCAGAAGGAATTTCTTCAAATTTGGCACAAATATCCACTTGGACTCAAAGATGAACTGATCAAAGCCGTGAGCTCATCCCTCTCATTCTTTTGAATATGATATCTTAAGAGAGCCTTGAGGGAGTTTCCTAAAATTTGATGAAAACATCCACTTGGACTCAAGGATGATCTTTTTAGATTTTGGTGGTCAAAGGTCAAGGTTTTTGCCCATAACTCAAGAATTCATACGCTAATAATGACAACATTTCACACAAATGTCTAACAGGGGAAAAGACAATATAGGGAAAGTAACGATATTTAACATCCAAAAGGTTCATTTCAATGTGACATAATAGTGTTTTGCAAAAACACTTTTCTGGCTTTTACTCAAGGTCATAATGTAGAAACAAAAGGCGAGACATTTAGTCAGACACACTGAACTGGTGATTCTAATTTTGGGTGTACTGGTTTGCTGCAGCACAAATCTTTTTACACTGCACAGTACTTACATTGGATATTATAACACTTGTGACTCTGAAGATCCCTAACAAGATATTACCATAACAAAGAGTTATAATTATGATGAACAGCTATTACTATGAATTCAAATAGTTGGATTTTGCACATGCTCATCAAATTATTGTAATATCAGATGTAGTGATTATTTTGATTTACTGAATGTTGTTTCAGCTGTTGACTACAATATGAAATAACTCTCAGTTTTAGAGGAGAAACAGAGCTGTGTGGCTGGAGGGAGAAAAGAGGGAAGCAGCAGAGTCTGGCACGGCTCGGTCGTCCCAGTGTGTTTGTGCACAGGCATCTGCACAGGGCAGCACAAAGGGGCCTCTGTATTGTCAGAAACACACACACACATAGCTCCTCTCTCACTATTGACTCAGCAAGTTTAATCGTTGTGTCTCCCCTCCTCTGCTGCTCACATCTTGGCAAACTCCCACTCTCCTGTCCTGTCATTCCCCCCGGTGTTTTTCGGCCGCCTCTCATTGCGGCTCCACCTTTCCTCCTTTCCTCTCCTCTCCTCTCCTCTCTTTGCCGTCTCCTCTCTTGGCTGAATTATTCATTGCGGTTCATTGTGCCAAACGGCCAGTGCACTGCTGATACAGAAGGATTCATTTCATTAGAGCCCTATGTGTGGTGGTGTGTGTTTGTGTGTGGACTGTGTATGTATGTGTGAGTGGGTGGTTGGGATAATGGGGCGGTGGGAGGCAGGCTACCGTGGCAACCAGCTGAAAGCCTCAGAAAGGAAAGGTAGATGGGCAGAGTGGTACAATAATGGGCCACAGTTTAGTGCAGTGCGCTTTTAAAGTGCTAAGACAGGTTTCTTTGACAATCCTATGACAGGTGTGAACTATCCTGCTGTGGTCTGACACACTGGAGACTTTATTGTGCTGCTGTATGCACAACACAGAAAAGATGACTGTGACGATAGAGATGATTTCCCAAGGTTGAAGGTGTATGATATAGTTTATTGCCACTCATAAATAAATAAACATCTTGTGAACTGAGCTACACGACTGACTATCTAGTACAGTAGATCTACAGAGCACTTTCAAGCATGATGGTAGGATTATATAGGTGTAGTATCATGATTTTCTGCCCATTGGATGCCATCAGCAGTTTCTATTAAAACTTGGAGTCAGCAGATAATTAGAGAGAGATACAGAATGATTAAGAGCTGCAGTTTCTAATGATGTATTCTTGAGAGGACGGAAGCTCTCTTTCACCCTGCAAAAAAATAGGCTGACCAGTCTCTTCCTCTGTCTTTCACTGGTTCTCATCAATCCTCTCCCAGTTATTTTTATTTTTTGTTTCTCATTTGTCCATTTTATTAACACTAAACTTGGCGGACATATTTCTTTGTCTATTTGTAATTCTTTCTCCCTTAAACAACAGTTTTCCCTTTCTTTTTCCACAGATCAAAATATATAACATCAGTTCAAAAAAGTAGTAGTATCTTATTTTAGGTCAGATTGTTCTCATGCACTCTTTGTATTTATACCTACCAAAACAATGTAAATTGTGTATGATTTGTATAATTTGGGCATTACCCACAAACTTGGGAAGGCTGTGATCACTTGAACAATACACTGAGAGTGAAGAAGCAAGTAGAGTGAAAATCTGTGTACATAGGCAGTTTTAGGTAGTGAATCGGTCAAACAGACACCGGACTTTCGCCCAGGAGGCAAGCGTTCATAATCATTCAAAAGCATAAGAATTATAAGTACGTTGTCAGCATTTTTATTTTCCTAAACCTACCCACTGAAACGTTCCTCAGTTAAACCTAACTGACATAGCGTTACGTTAAGATAAATCATTCGTGTGGCGCTCATTTGCTAGATACCCTCTGAACTACCGCATTGCTCTAAGGAGTGTTTTAGTGTCTGCAAATTCTATTAATATCTTCTACTTCTCTCCAGCACCAAACAGCGCACAACAAAGTTAGCGACCAGCTGGTAAACATAGTGGAGGATTTAGCAGCTTAAGAGTCAAACATTTCTCTTCGGAGTTGGTTGAGACCAAAACAGAGCTAAAAGAAGAATATTGGACTTACATTCATTAGGTGGAGTAAAAAAAATGCAAATGTTACTCAGTGTCTTATGAATGTGTAAATCGGCAACTGTTTGCTAACAAATTCACCATTTTAACATTGTAGGTTATATTTTGTCAGTGTTGTGCTGATAGCTTTTTATGCTTTTTTTTATTACCTTTAATATCACCTTTGTTTAAGCTTCAATAAATCTTTTGTATTCTTTGTTTATCCCAGAAGTAGAAATTTCTCTAGGTTACACAATGGTCTGCTTTGATATAGAACGGGACGTTTTTGCAGTTTTTTTTTTTTTTTTTTAGATAAGCAGACTTTCTGCCAGAGGTTGAGTATGTGTATCTTAAACAGTGTTTCATCCTACTTTACTGACTGTTAGAAGACTTCAGCAGAAATTCCCCTAAGCATGCCTGATTCAAAGAAAAAACCCCACAAGCTCAGTTGTTAACCAGGCCCTCTTTTAATACCCCAACTAGACTTTATTGGTTCCTCGCTGCTTCTGTCTCATCTATATTCCAGGCAAAAGGCTGTGGTTGAATTATTTAAAGCAGCCTGCTTGTTTGTTTACCTGGCTCAAGAGTTTTTGCATTGAAGCCAATCGGTCAGCGGTGCTCAGCTGTGTGTTTCTCTCCCTGTAAGAAACACAACAGAGTGTGGATGGCTGATCTGGTCTTTGTGAAAGGCACAGTGTCCTTAGTCTGCACTCAGACACCCTCCACCCTCTGCCACCAGACACACATTTCGCTCTCTCTCTCTCATTTTTATTTCTCAGTCGTCCCCATTTCATTAACACTAACACTTGGCTAATATCTCTTTCGTTCTGTGTGTAACTATTTCCCACCAAACAATTATTTTACCAAAATATACAAATTCTAACAATGAATCTATTGCTGGATTTTGATAATTTAAGTTTAAAGAAATGGGAGAAATGTGAAGAAATCACTCAGAAACATCAAGAAAAAATCTGGTGTAGTGTTCATTTATTTATTTTTTGAAGCATTTTTTGTTTGGAGTGAACAATGTTAAATCAGGCCCTGGGATCAGTGGGTCAAGTTGCAAATATTATATATCCAGTGCTTCTGTAATCTCTTATATTGGTTACCATTCTCTACTTTGAACTATCCATTATGATGCAGATATACCATAATAGTGCTGTACAAAGACAAAAAGGCTGTCAAATAGAGAATTCTGGAGAGAAGCATGGAGGAATGTCCATCGGGATCTAGCCCACTTACACTGTGTTTGTTTGAGTGTGTGTGTCAGTGTGAGTGTGTGTGTATAATCAGTGGAGAAACAGTCAGAGCACCTATCTGCTGCTGTAATCAGGCCTAAAATGGCTTTCGTGCTCCAGATGTTTACTTTTCAGTAGGAAATATAAACAACAGGCACTGTGGTGCTGGCACTTGTGGGCATCTGCATGTGTGCGTTGTCATTCTTCTGCCCTCACTGTGCATCTAAATACACTGCTATGTTTGAACACACTTCAAGTAAAGGTTAAAGACAGAAGTTTGACTAAACACAATTGTGAAACTGTGAAAACAGTATGGGAATGAACACTCTGTTGTGCCAAAATACTGCAGTTGCAGAATAGTTAAAGGATGCTGATGCTGTCTAGTGGCTCCTTCTGTGGGTTCTGCACATTTAAGTAGGCAAATCTTGATTGGCCAGCTACATTTATGCAAATTTGATCTGGTGAATGCATGCTCATGACAGACGGAGGATATTGCTCATGAAGTCCAGGATAGGGCTCTGCCAGCACAAATAGAACTAGAGTTACAATTTTGTAACCTTTGTACTGAACTTGGTATATTTTTTTACAGCACCTTTGCTTGTGATTGGAGGAGAGTGTTACCCATAGCTTCCAGTAGAGGGTGGAGCTTGTAATAGATAGAACAAGAAAACTGATTCTCAAAACTTGTCTCTGGCAAGGTCCCTCATGCTCGGAAGGAACAAACCAGTAAAAGGTCAGCATTAAAAAAAACAACACAGATAATCAAGTAAATATACACTGAACACAAAACTAAAAGTAAACATTAGTGCTTGACAGCAAGTATAGGAAGTAGCTTAATTAGCAGAAAGAAGAGACTTCCTTAGTGTCATCTTTGCCCTTCTTTCTAACCGCGTCCTTCCCCTCTGTTCATTCTCTGTGCTGCACCTTGCAGTACATTTTAATTGGCTTCAGCTCTAACCTCAAGAGGTCAGGGATTCTGCTCATTTGCATACTCCATGGCTATTGGCCACAGCCATTTAAGCCTGACACCTGACCTGCCTCTCTCCTTTAATAGCCAATGACCTATTTTAGGAGGGAAGCAGGAACATCTGCAGATTTGTGGAATAAATT
Source organism: Plectropomus leopardus (assembly GCF_008729295.1). Classification (NCBI taxonomy): domain Eukaryota; kingdom Metazoa; phylum Chordata; class Actinopteri; order Perciformes; family Serranidae; genus Plectropomus; species Plectropomus leopardus. The sequence continues at coordinate 13,235,479 of NC_056465.1, forward strand.
GCTGAGACAAAAGCAAAGGACAAGAGAAGATGGTGGAAATTAATGCAGTTCCTTAAAATATATATTTTTAAAACCTGGTTTGAGTTCGTCTATATGTGTTGGCCCTGCGATAGTCTGGCGAACTGTCCAGGGTGAACCCCGCCTTCCGCCCGATGACAGCTGGGATTGGCTCCAGCCCCCCCGCGACCCTTACGAGGACAAGCGGTTACGGAAAATGACTGACTGACCTGGTTTGAACATTTTACTATGTTATATGAGAATATACAGTCCTGATATTCTTCTTTAATCAGCAGTCTGGGATAAACACAAACTTGCATGAAAACAGAAACTTGAACTTTGGTCCATTTACTTTATTATGGAAAGCTTACAGACGCAAACTGCTCTGATGGATTTAACTCAGGTTGTTTGTTTTATTAGCAGTTGTTTATGCTGCGGAACAATATTGTGAGAAGAATTATGATATCCAAAAATGCATGTGTGAAACACAACAGAATATCCCAAGACACACTTAGGTGTGCTCTCACTCCAAAGCCAACTAGTTGAGTAGCACTGCATTACATAACCAGGCCTAGGATTGCATCAGAGCCATATGGCACTCCTCCATGACCACACAGAGATGATTGGCCCAGATCAGCCCTGCTTGGGGGATTTTCACAGTAGGCAACAAGTCAACTCAATCTGATGCACATTAGCCCACTAACGTGTTTTGTATGATGACTGCAGTGCAGTGGGCAATCAAACTGCGTGTGCTGCTGTTGGGTAAAACATTTTTATAAATGACTCTGCAGAACAGCCCTACCATTACAAGAAATACAACTTTTATGGAGTCATTTAACTCTGCACCTGCTTCATAGTACTTCATAAGCTCTGTTTTCCATCACTACCATGGTTCAGCAGCAGTGTATGACTTGTATGTGTGTGTGTGTGTGTGTGTGTGTGTGTGTGTGCGCGTGCGTGCTGCAGCTGCTCTCAGAGTTTTGAAAAAAAAAAAAAAAAGCCTCCATATGGAATAGCTAAATTTAGCAATGAAAGGCAATGATGCTCAATTGAAAAATTCACATATGGTATTCCTTTGATCCCGGGCAGTTCAGCCTGAAAAAGACAACTTCTCTGACAGCCAGACACATGGTAGCTTCTGCTTAAAGCCTGTGGAGTCTAATTACTTGGATATGCATGACGTGCAGCCCTTTGGATGCTGAATATGCATTGATTTGATATTTTTTAAGAACAGGGGATCTTTTGACTCTTCTGACTAAATGCTAATTGTCTGAAAACCATCCACACATAACTGCTGTGTAACAGTATACCTCTAATAAAATTCTGGGTGATTCTTTCTCACACATACTGTGCAAACTTTAGATTTTTTGAGGTGTCAGTGGAGTCAGTCAAATTCTTTGTGCTTGTAATATTGCTAAGGGTCATAGCTTTTGCTTGTAATTTTCTCTTTTTATCCCTCTCTCTCTCTTTTCTGTCATGTGAATTGCATGGAAAAATATATGAAAGTAATCCTCAAAGACATCTTTTTTGTTGCAGGTACACCAAAGGGGAGCTGGACATTGCCTACATCACATCACGGATCATAGGTATACACATTTGGTGTTAGTTTATGGACTTACAATGCAGCTCACACATGCACACAATTACTTACACCAAAAATAAGAAACCAGTGCCAACAAAAAATTATAATGTGAAACTGCTTTATTCAATTTTTCCAGTTTAATCACTTGGTCCGTTTGTTTTGGAGAGGAAGAGACCTTTGCGGATAATTTGGCTCTCAGTAAAAACCTCCTGAACAAAGTTTCAGCTGGTTGCAGTTCTGCAATTCTGAAATCCTCACCGCTAGATGCCTCTAAATCTCCCTAAATGTTACTCACTTTCAAAATTCAAACATTACTGAGTCCTGATTGGTGCATGGACATTCATGGCTGAAAATAGTGTGTTCATGTCGGATCTCAGTGCTCAGTGAGAGGCTGAGTAGGAAAATAGCTTTCAGAAACTTTAAACTTACAATGTAGATGAGTAAGAGCGTGTTATATCTGCATGATAAAGAGAATAAGAGTTCATATAAGACTGCATTAACATACACATCACAAACACATACAGATAAACAGATACTTGCACCCTCAGCTTTCTTTCTGTCCTTTTCTCTTATTCTCACATTGCTCCCAGCTTGACATGAATGTGAAGCAGCAGTGTGTCCTTTAAAGAACAATGTCAGCCGGACTTCTGTCACCTGAGGGCTTCTATCCCATAATGCTTTGTGTGTGGTTCCTGATAGTCATGCTTGAATGTGAACCTCCTCTTCACATTTCAATTCTCACTTATGGCAGAATAATAGAGCTGGAGGGCACTGTCAGGGTGTGATCATATATATTGTGTGTTTAAACATCTGCACCAACAATGCGTGAAACTCTTGAAAACATCCTGGATTTTATTTTCAGTGATGACCTACCCAGCGGAGTCGGTGCAGATTGGCTACCAGAACCACGTAGAGGACATTCGTTCATTCCTTGACAGCCGCCACGCCGACCACTACACTGTCTTCAATCTATCACAGCGCAACTACCGTGGCGCCAAATTCTCCAACAGGGTGAGTGTGACACTGCCTCATGAAGCCACAGATGATGCCATCACAGATTTATTAGTTTGTACTTAGTTGTTAGTGGTTGCTGCACCATTTTCACTCCCTGGGTTATTACAACACTAGAGTGAGATATAAGTTTGACGGCTATTTTTGGTCTGCTAGTTTTTTGGTGCTGCATCTGCCCATAAACTACGGAAGAAACCACAGAGAAGCCTCTTATTAGATTTCCCCATTTGGGATGATCATTGCATGCCTCTCTGCCATTTAAGCCACAATAAGTAATATTTTACACTAGGGGGCAAGTCGATGAGCAAGGCTGTAATCACAAACCCACAGAGAAGTATCACCTGAATCTTGTGAAACTGCTTTATTCAGTGTTTTACCTGTTTGTTTTGGAGAAGAGAAGACCTCTGCGGATAATTTGGCTTGCAAATAAAACCTAAAAAATGAACACTAAAAGAATCCCAACTGTGAGAAGTATAAGCTGGTTGCAATTTGCAATTAACAAATCGTTTTCAGGTAAACTAACTTTGTGGATGCAGCTGGAGGGACATTTTAGGATTTGGGGATGTTCTTGATTGATATAGCTACATAAAGGAGTGCATTTCTGCATAAACAGTAAGTCTTTTGTGCTATTTTTAATCTTTAAGAAATGTAATACAGAATTGTCTCAAAATAACAAATCTAAGTTATAGTTCACTAATTCAAGTGTCCCAGCTAAATTACCATTACAAAAACAGAGAATTCAAATCTGAATGCTCTATTTATTCTCTTATTCCATCTTCATGGTTATGACTCATCTCTGCATGGAGTCTTTGGCTCATGTCATTCAGCACTTTTGCACAGCTGGTTATGGATTCAAGTGGGAGGCACATGTGGGATCTCTATAGATAAGACTGCCACCCTCTGGTAGAAACATCTGAGAAAGCTGAGGAGTTAGCTTGGCCAAGATGGCTCCCTGTCTGCTTGTGCAGGTTGCTGTATCTAAGATGACTCATCACGACAACTGTTGTGTTGTGTGGCTCTACTGCTGCAGTGCTGTTGCTAACCTCGATCTCTCCCCTCTCCTCCCCTTCCTTATCTCTTGCACTGGCTCCTTTCTAGGTTTCAGAGTGTAACTGGCCCTCTCGCCAGGCTCCCAGCCTCCACAACTTGTTCGCCGTGTGTAAGAACATGCACAACTGGCTCAAACAGAATCCCAAGAATGTGTGTGTCATCACCTGCTCGGTAAGAAGATGCTCACATAAAGTATCTTCATCTTATCAGTCCCTATCCTCCATTTATTTTGCATCGATTGTCTGGATTCTTGAATACAAATCATCCTTGCTTTTGCATTGCTAAACTGTACATTTCCAAGTTTCATACAGTTTACTATCAAGTGAAGGCACATTTAACACATCACCGAGCTTTTGGAGTTGTGGTTTTATTGATCCACTTTTGAGTCTATGCACAGCACATGACAGATGCTGCCAGAGACAAACTGAAAGACACCCAATGCCCTGATCCTAAAAATCTTATCTTAAACCTCATGAAAAAAGGAGGTCTTTAACCGTGTGAAACATGGTAATCATGGTAACAGTTTAAAAAAAATGACGATTAATGATCAATTCAGTTCAAATGCTCAATTTTATATCTAATAAATAATATGAATATAATTTTAGATATAATATCACAGATCACAATTTGCCTCAGTGGACTTTACAACATATAACATCCCTCTGTTCTCGGACCCTCACAGCAGATAAAAAACTCCCCCAAAAGACCCTTTAATTGGGAAAAAATGGAAACCAGAAGAACAATTTTGGAGGGATCTGTCTTCAAATTGGACGAACATCAATAGATGTTTTGTGTGCCAAACAGATCAACATAAAATCATGTAACAACACTGCCACCTCTTTTTTCCTCTCCATGTGTAAAAATGAAAGCTGCAAGTTAATCTCCCCACTTTTCAAAAAACAAAGGCTACAAAACCACACAGACCAGGAATTATAACAAGTAAAACAAACCCCACTTTTAGCCTCTTTCCTATTTCTCTGCTCCTCCTCTCCTCCCAGTGTTGCCACTCGTGGATGTGGCAATGTTGGTCTGCCTTGTTTTATTCCAAATAATGTAAAACAAGAACTTGTCAAACGTCTTTTGTTTGTTGAAAGAGATGTTATCTTTCAAGAGGCGGACAAAGAAGTATTTGTGCCAACATGTACATGTATTTTGCTTGGCAGCAGTCAGTTTGGAAAACTCAACAAAGTTTCCTCAGCAAGTGTGCCAATGATTAACACTTTGATAATGGCAGGCACAGCTAAAACCCTAAATACAATACCTATGTAATTCAAATACTTTTACTTTTTTTTAATACTTTTTAAGTTTTTTGTTGAAACAGGCGTTCCTGCTGTAATTCAGTGACAGCCACACTGTACGCTGGCATGTGGCAGAGCATGTTATTGCCAAGTTACTGTGGTTTGGCAAACTGCTTCGTCTTGCATAACCTCCACCAAACGGTTCCTTTCCAACATCTTTTTTTCTCTGATTCAGATCAGAAGAATGTTTTTTGTCTCCCTGTGACCTGAAATGAACTCAGAGTAAATTTATAACAGTGAACTTATTCAGTGAGCGAAAATCTCTAGTGCCATTATATTTAGTGTTGGTTTGTTTTGGCACCTGACTTCTCTTTGTTTTGGTTATCTAAAAGCTGAATTTACAGCATGAATTCACAAAATTTGATTCACTGTTTTCCATCGCTTGATACATGGTCATACTTGCTACTGTCATAGCTGCAGTGCAGGGGTGAACAAGCAAGGCAGACACACATATTATTCAGGCTCTTAAATGCTCTTAAATAAATGTTGTTTTCTGAGCATTCATCAGTGTCTCCTTGTGTTTTTAGGATGGACGTGCTCCCTCTGGTGTTTTGGTTTGTGCCATGTTCTGCTTCTGCCACCTCTTCAACAACCCGGTTCCTGCCATGCAGCTGCTCAGCGCCAAGAGACCAGGTTCCGGCCTCTGGCCCTCACATCGCAGGTTTGTAATCCTGAGCGTGTGTGTCTGTGTGTGATGGTGAAGGAGAAAGAGGAGGAGAGAAAGGACAGGAAAATAGCATCGACAGTAGTAACACACATGATGTTTCGATTTCAGTTAAGGCTGAGTTGTGTTTGGGACACCATTTGTTTTCCTGCTTTTCTTCTACCACCGGATCCTATTGTTTACCATTTAATGAGGTTGCCAGAATTAACAGCAGAACTAAATAAAAGTCAGTCAGAAATATGGGGGATTGGTTTTCACTGAGAGACCCGATTCAAACTGATTTGATGAGTTTAGAAACCCATTCACATTATCAGCAGGCTCCACGATTAGGCATGTTTATTCTCATATCACCCCCTTTGGAAGGCATTCCACTTTTATATGCCTCCGTACCGGCAATAACTGACCAGAGGCATTGTGTTTCCAGGTTGTCCATCTGTCCGGCACATTCTTGTGAACTTGTTCAAATTTGGCCAAATCGGCTTAAAACTGCATGGCAGTATAATTAGTTATTATTCTAGCATATTTCAGACCATTTGCTGTTGTAGGGGATAGGCTAACACAAATAGTGCAGCCAGACCCTTAAGGATGGACCTTTTATTACCCTGCCAGCCAGTAGCTGTATTATTTACCAGTTCTTGTTAGAGCATCTTACAAGATCTCCTTCATGAGTCAGAGTTTTAGTGGAAAATGACAAAAAAAACCATCAGCCTCATCATATATAGAAACATCTGTGTAATGGATAGATAGCACGCATTACACAGAGAGAGGTTTAAAAACTGTCTTATATTTCTGTCTGTCCATGCAGGTACATAGGTTATGTGTGTAGCATGGTATCAGAGAAGCCCAGTCTACCCCACTCTAAGCCCTTGATGATCAAGGGACTCACCATGAGTCCGGTCCCCTGCTTCAACAAGCAGCGCAGTGGCTGTCGGCCCTTCTGCGACGTTCTAATCGGGGAGACAAAGATCTTCACAACTGCACAGGAGTACGAGAGGATGAGGTAGGGGCAGAGGCATCTTCTTTGAAATGTGTAAACCTCTTGATTTTATGCAGTAGGGGCGGACAGGATCGGTTGTAATATTCAGTTGATCTTGCTCCCTGGAGGGCTCTGTTAAAAAATGCTGGTACTGGAATTTTTGGAATTGGGGTCAGAGGTCACCTACAGGGTAATTTCTGGAGTAACACACTTGACAAATCCAGCTTCTATGTTTCTCCTTCAGGCTTTTACACAATGGGTTTATCACAAAACATTACCATTAAGAGGCATTATAGGAGAGGTACAGTAAAGAAAGTTTTTGTTTTAGCTGGGTGACAATACGTGGTTGATCGCTGAGTTGCTGGCAGAAAATCACAGTTGGGGTTGCTTGTCACATTTTCTGTGGGATTGGCAAGGTTACTTTTGAAATTTAATAGGTTACAGATTACTAGTTACCCTGCTAAAAATGTAATAATGTAATTTTAATTACTTCAAAGTGGTGCAACTTATTATATTCATTTACTTTTCTAACAAATGTTTTAAACAGGGCAATAAAGCTGAAAAGACCGAAAAACATAAGTGTATAAAATTTGACTCAACAGCTTTGCTGATCAGCATTGTCCAAAAATATGCCAAAAGAAGTCATTCTGAAACAGCAAAAAGATGTAAAACAATAGAATGAATGTTTTATTCAACATAAACACTTTTTACTGAAAATATATTTCCATATGCAACTCCTTTGTAATCACCAACATTTTGATTAAATTAATCACTGTAATTTAATTATATGTTTATTCCTGGTAACTATAACTGATTACATTTACATTTATCTTGTAATTTAATTACTTATTTAACTAGTTACATGTAACTAGTTACTCCCTAATACTGGATTGATTATCACATATATTTTTCTCTGTTCTTTGTATTGTTACATGGATGAAAAATTGACTTCTGGCCAATTCTTTTTCCCTATTATGATCTCTAGATGCATTGGCTGGTTAGGTTATTGCATTTCATTCAAACATTTAATTTCTGAAATTCTATTTTAAGATTGCTCCCATACTTTTATTTTTAAAATAACACAAACCAACCCCATAGTTTGTGACAGCCAACCTCACGATGGAGCTGCATAAAACATATTTGACAGTCGACATGTTTTGAACAGAATAAGCTTAAGGAGAGTAAAGTCAATCCATTTTCACCTGACACCAGAGGCCATCATTAGACATTTAAAGGAAATCAATTAACAGGGGTTCAATTGTTACGTCCAACCCTGCTCTCGCCTGTATTATATATATGATGTTGTGATTAAAGGATTTGAAACACATCATGCTTTTTTCTCCTTCTTCTCCACTCTTATTCTCTCTCTCTGCAACGTTTCCTCCTAATTTCCTCCATTGCTGCTCCATTTAATCTCTTCTGTCCGCGTTGTTTCTCTCTCCTATACACAGAGAGCACAGGGTCCAAGAGGGTAAGGTAGTTTTCCCTCTGGGTGTGAGTGTGCAAGGAGACGTGGTCGTTTCAGTCTATCACATGAGGTCAACCATTGGAGGACGTCTGCAGGCTAAGGTAAACTTCATATGGTCTATGGAGAATCCGACAAAGCCAATCACGTCTGCATATTGTTGAAGTCCACATCTCAATCAAACTTGCAACAATGATAATGTTGGAGAATTTGTGTCGGCACAAGATCATATTTGAAGTCAGCAATCAAACAGTCGTAGGACGTGGCTGCAACGTATCTGAGTATCTTGAGTCCAAACACAAACCCACAAAATGTCTGGAGGAAAGAAGTAGCAAGAAGTGTCACATTGGAGACAGTTTTTTAATTTTTTGAAATGTGCAGTTCATGGAAATAAGTGGTTTTCACCAGACATTTTACACATAGTTGACACTAAAATGGTTTTCAATAGCCTGGGTCTATTTTGGCCTTGGTTTCTGCTGGTTATTGTGTCATTTTACTTCCAACATGTATATAGATATAGTGGTTTAACCCTTTAAAATCTGAACAATTTGGCTTGATTTCTTTCAAAAATACAGGTTTTTAATTCACAAGAAAATGACCTGAAATTTAGCAACACACAAAAAAAGTAAATACCAAAAAGGTAACCACCCCCTAAAACAAAAAAAAAAAAAAAAAAAATATATATATATATATATATATATATATATATATAAAATAATTGATAATAGTCATCATCATCATCATCATCATCATCATCATCATCATCATCATCATCATCATTTTAAATTTTTAAAAAAAATTTTCTCCTTTTTTTTTTTAAAAAGGAGAAATTAAATCAATTTGCTCAGGTTTTAAAGGTCTAAATGCTTGTGAAAGGCAACTTAACTAAATGTTGAATGTTGAATGTTCCCATATCTCAAACCCATATTCCAGGAAATTATCTGAAAAAAGTAAAATGATGTCTTAGGATCGATCAAAAACATATAAATTTAGACTTCTTAGGGATGTTAAAGCAACATGCAGTTTCTCTGGGAATAATAATCATATAGCCTTACACAGAACATTGTGCTAAGTGACTGTAATACATGTGACTAGTGATGCAATTTGGTATGATGCACTAAAATATCACATGATCCAAACAAATATTTATTTATTTATTTATTTATTCTACTGTTGTTAGGTGTCCAACACCCAGATCTTCCAGATCCAGTTCCATACTGGTTTCATTGCTCCTGGCACCACCATGTTAAAGTTTAACAAGTAAGGACATTTCTTGTATTCAATCACTGGAGTAAATACTACTGTTAGGTTTTTATAGCACTGAGTGGTTTAGGTTCCAAATACATGTCTATGAACCACTGTGACCTCTCAGTTCTTGGGACAAATCTGCTTTGTGTCCCCAGAGTCAAGACTAAACTTTTTTTTTTTTTTTTTAAATCAATCAATTTTTTTTTCTGATTCATCCCATTTCTACTCTCAGACCTGAGCTGGATGCTTGTGACTCTCCTGAGAAGTATCCCCAGCTCTTCCATGTGATACTGGATGTGGAGGTGGAGGGGGTGGACAAGCAGAAAGACCTGACACCACCGTGGGAGCAGTTCCCCTGTAAAGACCTTAGTCCCAATGTGCTCTTCTCCTGCCATCAGGAGCATCAGGATGCACTGGCTGTTGCTGGTACTGTGGGGACGGGTTCACTGGGAACAAATACGACACACACGCACACACACACACACACACACACACACACACACTGCCTCTACTATTGTGCACTGCACTTATATGTTTAAGCCATAATACACATCACACTCAAGAGGAAGCGCTGTGTGTTTGATTCATTAGCTTTTTTGTATTTCTTTCTTCCATTAGCCTTTCTGAAAAGCTCAATAATGATACCAGATTTTTCTGTCCATGACTAAATAACATTTGGTATCCACTGCTCTATATTGACTACTAAATAAACGTCATTAAACACAGATAAAACAGTGATGGCTCTGACACAGAAGTGCTGTCAAAGCCTTGTGGGAGCTGTAGCTGTTAGAAAGGTAGCCTATCAGTTAAATCTTAGGTAAGTGATAAAAATGTCCAATTTTTAACACCAACTACATCAGTAACAGTAGTTAAGCTAAAAATATGGACAGAAAAGCCTTGTGTTAAGTTTTAAGCTCACAACCTCACTGAGGAACTAGACACCAGATAGCTGCTACAAACTAGTTAGCTAAGCTGCTAGCAATATAGCCTACCTCTGCTTGACTGCTAGCCTGTGATTTATTTCTATTTTTTTCTTGTATTTTTGAAATGAAAATGTTTGTGTAATACACACTGATTACTAAACAGCACCACAACATACTGTTATACACAGAATCAGGTATTTTTGAGCCTCCCAACCTGCATGTGATGTAAATTTAAATGCTAATGGTAACTGCTATTTAGCCTAATTTAAAATTAATCATAAACCTGAAGTAATCCACCAATTATAGCCCTAGACCCAGGGTAGGAAACCTGCAACTTTGGAGCTGTGTGTGGCTCTTAAGCCATCTCAAGTTGCTCCCTGTTAGCTTTGACCCAAAAAATGTGTATGGAAATAAATAAATAAATATTATTTTTAACATTTTAATTTCAATTTATTACTGTCGTTGGCGTAAATTGTAGTGTTGTAGTGTAGCGTAAATACATAATACAAAGAGTCCAGAGAAAACTGGGCCTAGAATATGTGTTGTAGCCTAGGCTACATCATGGCCTGGTGCCTTTTTCTCTAAATTTTGCCACACCTGTGGCTTTTCTTGAATCTCCTTAGCTAGGCTAGCTTTTAATTTCAAATCTGAAAAGGAAAAGTCTCAGAGGGAAAAATGATTTAATAATTTGTGGACAGATTTGTTTGCTTTAACCACCAATGCTGCAAAGTTAAAGTACAAAATAATCATAGATAGCCCTCTACAGAGTAGCCGCCTTGTAGTTAAATATAAAAGAAAGCTCATTTAGACCTATTAATAACAGGCTGTGCTACCGTCACGGTAACATTATGAGGCTCAAACATGTTTCGCAGCTCCAGACTGACTTTTTATTTTCTCCGGCCAAAAATGTCTCTTTTGACAGTAAAGGTTGCCGACCCCTGCCTTTACCTAAGCTTATGCTTATTTAAGCTAATACTTGTAAGACTGTCTTCGTTCTTAAAAGAACAAAACTCAGACAAAGATACAAACAAGTGAATATCCACAAGCACAAACTTACAAATCATTATGCATGTATACTCTCATTCACAAATTTCTATGCATTAGCCTACTGCACTGATGATAAGGTAGAATAATACAGTATTTGCAAAACCACATTCACATACTACATTTACATGCAGACACACAAACACACTAATAAACTGTCATTTTTATTCCTACAAGACGAGATGGAGGGATTGGATCTGGAGGGTAAGACAGTAGAGGAAACACAGAGCTGTTAGAGAAACTGTTCAGTACAGTGACATTAGTAAACCAGGGCTTGGTTCAATTCAATCATACTTTCTGCAAAATGTAGAGAGAGCATTGACCTTATTGACAAACATACATGCTATTATCAGAAAATAAACTTCTCTGTCAGCATTTTTCAATCTGTATTGATTGAATTGAAATGAGCCCATTCTTATTATGCAGTGATATCTCATTTTGGTGGAAGATTTTAATCTGTCTCTGTGATATACACCAATCATCTGGGAAACTGAATAAATTACATACTTATCACACACATCCACTAACATCCTTTATCCAGAGAAATGTGGAGAAATGGGGAAAAACACCAAAATAAGAATGAGGGGCAAACAGTGCATACATTAAAATGTTCTACCAAAATGAAATATTGCTCTAGATTAATACTTGCTGAAGTTAATGGCCATTTTTTAACCCCCACCCCTTTTTTAAAAGCAGACTGTATATTTATTGGACCCATAAATGAAAATTTATTGTGTATTTTTAGAAGTGATGTCCTCCAAGTGTAGCTAAAAGCAGCTTCTCCTTTGTCAAATTGCAAAGTGTGCAGCTTAGTGTATTAAATCACAAAGAGAACAGAGTCAGGAGAAAAGCTGGTGCTTGTAGCAGAGATGACCTATGTAGTTGTCCATTATTCAATCCATTTTTTTTCTCAGCCTACTCAGCATTTCTGTCTGCTTTGCGCTAATTAATTTCCTGTCTGCTTTGTTATTTCTCTCAACTTTCTATGCTTTGCACGCCTCTGTCTCATTATCTAATTCACTGCATGTTGCCTCTGTCTCTTTTATTTCCATCTCATCTTATTGCAGAGCCAAGCCGTCCCCACGGAGGTCCAGACGGTCGGGGCCATGGTGAGGAGAGTGAGCCCTCGGACGACGAGATGCTCTCTCTCTCCAGCCAGCGAAGCAATGCCAACACAGCCCCCCAAAAACCTGACCCCCCTGTTCCGATGCCTGACGCCCCTGCACCCGCTGAAGAAGTGGATCTTCTTGGCCTTGACGGGGAGGACGTCAGTCGTCCCACACCTCAGCCCCCATCCGCTGCCGCCACAACCACTGACCTCCTAGGGGACTTGTTCGGGGGCCCACCCCAGCCAACCAGTGGGGCGTCATCTGCCCAGTCCACACCACATAAAGTAGTCCCAAACACTGCCTCGCCATGTCCCTCCCCTGCACCAACCGGTGAGTGCTCCAGCTTGAAAGCACACTGGATTTGAAACACAGCCTTAAAACAAATCTATTATGTGGCATAGCACAAAGTAAGTTTAGATTGCTTGATCCATATTTAGGGTTTCAGTTGATTGAAGACAAGTCCCACAAATACCAAAGGAAAAAAAGATATTAGCAAAAAACATGGGACAATGTCCAGAAAACTTATTTGTATATATATTTTTTAAATGATTTCTTTCTTTTTTTTTTCTTTTTTTTTTACATTTTTTAAACCTTTTCTTAAGATTGTTTTTTTTGTTTCGATGCTTTGTTTTTGTTGCTTATTTTAAGGTGATGTTCGTGTAACTTTGTAATAATTCCTTACTCATTTATGTCAATTTATTTTTAAGTTGCTCATTGCCTCCTTGCATGCTTTTGAAAGAATTGAAACCAATTTTGCTAAGAATTCAAAGGACTCAAAGTTCATTTATTAGCTTTTTCTGGTGCTTTCAAATGCATCTCACAGTTTTCATTAGATGATGTGATGAAATGTCCATGGGAAAATGCAAATGAAACACAAAACCCTAAGGACAGCCCAGCTGCAGGTGACTTTGTGTTAAGGGGCTCTTTAAATTTCCGGCAGTTAAGTTTTAGAGTGCACAAAATCACCCTCAACAGCAAAGGACTGCACTGAAGTCTTAAAAGGGCCTCGAGACCAGAATGTGTGACTGACAGTGTTTGAGGTTTGCATTCAGCTGAGGAAGGATCAAAATACCCTGAGTGTGCAGCTCCTCACCTCTCTTAAGCCCTTAGAAGGGGCGTTGTCACAATCTGAGTAAATGCACCAGGGTGCTCTCAATTCCTAATTAGGAGTCAGTACTCACACCCTGTGCAACAGGTGATCTGAATGACCCTCTAATCAACTCAGGAGAATTGTGACATCCAGCTACATGAATTAAAAAAAGAAACATGTCAAGACGTGCCAAATACTGAGGAACTACCACAGAATACAAACTAATACATAGTGGAAATAAGTCAAGTCAGGTCAAAATGTGCTGTACTCATGTCTCATAGCTGAGATCTGCTAAATGGGTCAGAGGCCAGAGAAGGTCACAAAAACTCTTTAGTTTAATATTCCTGTGCAAAAAAGACTTGACTTAAAGAAAGGAAGAATAATATTATTTGGGATATTTCACAATATGTAATTCAGTTATTCAAACAGATATATTGGGAAATGAAAATGCAAGACAATAACATCTTAAGATAAAGCAGACAGGATTAGTTGAAAAGTATATTGGTATATTGTATGAAAAACCCAGAGCTACTACATACTCTTTTCTCGTTTTTTTTCCCCACTATCAAATTAGTTTCTGCCATACATTTTTTTTCACCATCTATTTTTTTTTCACCGTCTAATTTTTTTCTCCCACTTGTCCCTTTATCGGCTGTGTAGTTTTTACATATTTTAATCCATTATTTATTTACTCTGAGATGGGCATGTGTGTCGATAACGTGTGTTAAATCTTTAAGTGCAGTACTAAGATTTTGTTCAGGTGTTCAGTGTTCTGTTTGTTTGTGTATTTCTGGTGACATACATACATAGACTGGTATGTGTGTATGTGTTTGTCTTTGTTTGTTGTGGCTAAAATCAATGAATACATTGTTAAAAAAATGTGCAGTGTTTGTCCAAATAATTTTCTAGAGTAAGACAATAACAGCTGGGATTATGTTTGTTTCCCTCAGCATTCGATCCCTTTGGGACCGGTCCCATGCCCAAATCTCAGGATGTGATGGGTTCATTCCTTGGACCAGGTAACGTGGGGCAGCCAGACCCCTTCCTGCATGCTGCTCGCTCTCCATCACCCACCCTGCAGCCTACAAGCTTGGGTAAGGCATGCTTTCTGCTGCACACTCTCACAGCATCTTGGATGTAGTAAAATAGTCCATATCGGGGTAAGACACCTTAAAAGCAGTACCTGCAAGTCTGCTGCCACACCTAAAACATGCATTGTGATTGTCTCTGCACATCAACTCTGGTTAAGACTTTTGAAATTTTTTCCCACAAGATTCATTGTTCTGCACTGTGTTTTTAAAATCCCTTCCCTTTTATTTACATGACTTGTTGCTTGCTTACACACTAGCTTTGCAAGAATTAGTTGTTTTTTTTCCCCATTGCTGCTGTATATGTGTAAACAAATGGGTTTGCATGATGTATGATGAATCAGCCTGTCTGATAAGTGTTGTAGAGAACAAACAAGAACTAACATCTAGATGTATTAAGACATTCAACAGTCCTCATATTAATGCTTTTCATGAGACTCTGGCTGTGTAGCTTCATGGTGCTCAGGTCCCATTCACTGTGTGCTCTGTCTGTGACTAACCTTTACGTGCTTAAACAGGCCGGAGTTCCCCTGTGCCGCCCAACACCCCAACCGTCAACATTCAGCAGCAAAATGCAAAGGGAGGGTGGGACTGGAACAGACCTGCTACTACAAGCACAGGTAGAATCAGTGACACAAACTCACACTCTTACATAAACACAAACGCTGGATTTTCATCTAATACTTTCATTGAAGAAGCAAACTAAACATTTTTGTGTGTATTCAAATCAGTGGAAGCTGGTAGATTTGATTGCTGAATACCAAAAGAACCTTTAAGAGCTCAAAAATGCATGCATCACTTGTTGATTGATCCAGGAGGAGGCCTCGGTATGGGCAGTCGATCAGCCACTACAAGTCCCACAGGCTCCGTCCACAGCACCCCCACCCACCAAACCAAGCCAAACACCCTGGACCCGTTTGCTGACATAGGCAACCTTGGAGGTTAGTCACTGGAAATTTTCTGAAGCACGAGTCTTTGTTTTCTTCACTTTATGTCATAATCTTCAACCTTTCCATTATCAGGTTCTGGCTTCTCCAGCAAACCGACCACTCCTACTGGGGCTGCCCCTACCTTCCCTCCCATGGGCTCCCCATCGCGACCTCCTCCATCTCCACAGCACGGCTTCCCCTCGTGGCAGCCAGGTGCTGGAGGCGGTGGAGGATGGCAACCCCAAGGACAGGGTCCCACCCCGCAGCCAAAGCCCAGCCCCAGCCACACCCCCATGCCTCACACATCGCCTCAGAACCGACCCAACTACAATGTCAGCTTCTCTGCGATGGGTGGGGGATCACCCAGCGCAGGGGGCAAAGCACAGGCTGGCATGGGTGAGCCGCAGATGTTGGATTAGATTTAGGTTTTTCTGTTACAATGCAAATTTTCTGTCATGTTTTGAATTTGTTACATTCTTGTCGGCAGGACTTATTGACATACATGGCCATAACTGGCTTTCTTGAAATTAAAATAAATGACTTTTTACCTCTAAAGCAATAGTGTGTTAGATTTAGAGGGATTTAGTGGCATCTAGAGGTGAGGATTGCAGATTTCAACCAGCTGGAACTCTTCCTGGTTAAGATCTCTTCAGTGTCCATTGTTCTGGAGAATTTTACCAGGAGCTGAGTTATCCGCAGAAGTCTCTTCACCTCCAAAACAAACAGACCAAGTGATTAAAACCGCTAAAAAAACTCTGAATAAAGCAGTTTAACATTACAAATCGATGTTCTTCAATGCTGTCTGGCATGTCAATGATGAGCAGATTGCCTAGCACCTGCTACCTGTGCTCCCCTGTTTTCTCTGATAACTTAAGATCCAGATACTCAGGAGATTTTTACCACAAGTCACATTATCAGCAGAGCCCCCCCCCCCCCCCCAAAAAAAAAAAAAAACAAATAGACCATGTGAGTTAACTGGTAAAAACACTGAATAAAACAGTTTCTCATAAAAACATTTGGGGTTTCTCAGTTCTGCTCATCAAGGAGGGCCTGCTAACTGCAGTGGCCGTAGCAAAAAAGCGAAAACAAGAAAACGCAAATAGCCTTATCTGGAGCAAGCGTTTGGTTTGTCTGTTCTGGGCTACTGTAGAAACATGCCGGTGCAACATGGCCATCTCCATAGACTTGCTCCCCACATAGATATATGCAACTCATTCTAAGGTAACTAAAACACAACAATTCTTAATTTCAGAATTTCTTTAATTAACATGAAAGAAAACATACTTATTATATTATAATCCATTTCTGCCAATTAATCCCCCTAAACGCAACATGCTGTAAAAAAGTTAGTGGTATTTGGCCTTGAGCGTGTCATCTGACACATGACACACGAAGCACCAAATGATAAATTTAGTAGAGATAGCAGAAAGGTAGTTGTAATACTGTGCAGATGCTCAAAATATATTTTAAAAAAGAATGTGGCCTCTCTGTGTTCATATCCCTTTCTGCCAGGTTCAAAGCCCAAAGCTTCGGCCGCCAACTTTGATGACCTGCTGTCTGGTCAGGGCTTCACAGGGACCAAAGAAAAGAAAGGGCCCAGGACTATAGCGGAGATGAGGAAGGAGGAGATGGCCAAAGAGATGGACCCAGAGAAAATAAAGGCAGGTTTTTTTCTTCTGATGATAATAAGTAACATCTGTAAACTGATAAATTAAGGAGTGGTGTGTTGTTTTTATTTGCTGTTGAAGTTTCTGGGAGAAACATCATGAAGTCCTATGACTCTTGCATCACCACATCTGAGTAGAATTACAGTTTGACATCAGTTCGCTAGGTTTTTGTCATCTGTTTATTCATTGTTGCGCAATAGAAGCAGTGATTCCCAAAAGTAGGATAGTGCACTCAAAACCCTTTAGCTTCTAAAGCTTTTCTGTTTATTCTAGAATTAATGGAGCAACCAATGTAGGTCTCCCGTGACCAAACTTTGGTACTTCTAATTACTCCTTTAAAAACATTTCACCAGAGCCAAAAATCACTGAGAGCGTTTCTTCTAATAATTGTTCAAAATCACTGGCTAATGGTGCCTCCTCTCCTCTCTCTCTCTCTGCTGTTTTGTGACCCAGATTCTTGAATGGATCGAGGGGAAGGAGCGTAACATCCGTGCTCTGCTGTCCACCATGCATACTGTGCTGTGGGAGGGGGAGACACGCTGGAAGCCTGTGGGCATGGCTGACCTGGTTACTCCCGAACAAGTCAAGAAGGTCTACCGCAAAGCTGTTCTGGTCGTCCACCCAGATAAGGTGAGACAGATAACAACTGGTGGACTTTCTAATAAAAGTAAAGAGAGGATCTTTATTTGTATGCAAGCAATGAGATAATACTACATGTCCCTTCATCCAATGAATTCTCTGTTCGTTGGGGACATCAGTAATTAATATCATGCTTTGTTTCCATCATTTTTATGCCCTCATTCTTTGGAAATACTGCTCTATGTGTAAACACAGTAAGAATGTTACAATTTTAATCATTTTTTAATTGTTAAAACCCACTGGGCTTACTCGGCACAGAATATATAAATGACCTTAAAGAAGCGTTACTACACACAATTAAGGAAATATTTAATGTTTTATTTGTTATATATTTGGCACCCACCCATTTTGTTGCCAAAAAGTAATTTCCAAAGATGTGTACAAATAGTTTTTTGTACAATACTTATTTTTGGGGTCAATAACTGTGCTGTTTTTCCATGCCTTAATAAATATTTAGTGGCTTCTGCTCGAATTTTAACTGGGACAAATCATAGGTCACATATCACCCCAACTCAGAGGAAAGAAAAATAACTAATCACAAGAACAAGACACAGCTGGAGTAGGCAGGCCGGGCAAAGGGAGGGAAACACAGAGATTGGCTAACAATAAAGACAATGAGGGTGTGGTAGCAAACACTGGTGTGGAGCAATGCAAGACAGGTGTGTCTCTGACTCTGGAACAGGGAAGAACTAACGAGACTGATACAAAGCAGGAGTATAGGAAAACAGGCGGGAAACAATAAAAGGTAGAAGATATCACACATGAAAAAAGCTGTTCAGAATAAAACAGAAAAAAAGACCACACTATTTTACAGCTGAGACATGTGAAACATGTCATCTTTTCAAAGTCAAGTTTAGAAGCAATTCTCATAAATTTAGGAACAGTCGTGAAGTGTCGAATACAAAAATCTTTATTTATCAACCAGCACAAGGCCATTTTTACACAAGTCAAATTCTCGCAGGACTATTTTAATGTATTTCCTCATATATCTGAGAGGGGTAACGCAGGGTCAGCAATAGTAGGGCAACCCTGGAGACAGTTTGCTACCATACCACACTCCATACTTCAATACATGGACTTGAACCATGCGTCTGTCTCCCAAGAATGAGTTTAAAACACATTGTTACAGTTTTACTGTAATTGCAGAAAAATGCAACATTTAAGGTTAACTAATATTGGCAAAGTTAAAGAAAAATACCAGTGCCAAAGAATAGAGCATTGTTTTATGTTAAACTGAAAATTATTTTTTTCATACATGATATAAAGCAAGACATTACAACAATGAAAACGGCCAAAATAATGACCCCTTCAACAATGCGATAACTCAGGGGACCAAAATTAGGTTTCAACCAATCAAATAAAGAACTACTATCCTGGTGAACAGAGTTACCGGTGCCAATAAGATGGTTAACTATATCAGCAATGGTAGCATTGTAATCAGGCACATAGGTACAACATTCAGATCCAATAACAGAACAAGTTCCTCCTTGGGCTGCTAACAGAAAATCCAAAGCTGCTCTGTTTTGTAAAGCTAGAAGTCTAACAGAGGCGAGTTCACTCGACAGAAGCAGGAGAGCTCTACTTGTTTCATTAGCTATGACTTCTATGGCATGAGACAGATCTGCAATTTGATCCAACGCAGACATAATTCCGTAAAAAGGAAGCAGGGGACCAAGTATGTTCTTGAACGGTGATTGCTTATGAGTCCCAAAGATGTCTGAAGTTCCGCGTCGTACCCGTCTAAGAGGAGGTTTCTGGGGCAGGTATTGAGTCACTCTCATAGCCGGGATGACGTAAGCCAACCCGCAGCGTCCTTTGTAATCCACAGGAAGATACGGGTACGCAAGGTTTCCACACGCCCAGTACATTCCTACAGGAGAAGAGATGGAGCAGCTGGCAGTGCGCTGAGCTAGAGCCCTGAAGCGAGCCTGGCCTGCTGCTTCCAAACACTGCTGAGGTCCAGAATTTGGAGATTTAAACTCAATATTGGTTCGTTTTGGGTCCCATTTGAATGTATGAAGGCAGTCCGATTCTCCCACAGGTGTCCTGCCGTCATTCTGGAGACACCAAGAGAACTTCTGAGGGGTGAGCAGTATGGGAACAGGTTTCGGGGTTTTGCGACATCTGTAGCAGTTTGAATTTCCTCTGGAACAGTTAAGTGGCCTCATTTTGGAGAGACTGGAACAATCGTGGCGAGAATTAGACTGAGACAAAGGAATGTGCATCAGCTGGCAGGTGTCACAGTCAGAGATAGGTACGGCCATCAGAGGTAAACCATCTGCAGCTGTGTAGGGCATAAGGCCACAGACGTAACAGCTGGAATCAGGGCTGATATGGCTGGCTACTTGCCATGCAATAGTCAGAAAAGTATTGATATCATCTGTTCTTACGTCTGGTACTTTAACAACCTGTGGAGCTCCCATGGTGGACTCCACCAAAATCAGTGTTAAAAGGTTCAGGATCAGGGGCATTGTTGCACTGAATCACAGAATCTGGCTCCGTCCTTTTACAGTATGAATCACCAGGCTAGCTGAACATCAGCGGCATAATCAGATGTCTTGAAGGCAGTTTGGACCTGTGAATGAATACATACAGCGGACAGAGAATGACCACAGAGTTCCTCAGTGTCCTCAGCGTCTTTACAAATGGAAAGTCAATCATAACAGCAGCCAGTGAAATGACCTTACCCGTGCTGTCAGTCACCAGTGAAGTCCTTTTCTTCTCACTGTCAAGAATACTCAGCAGATTCAGGTTATGGCTCTGGTGCAATCATGGTAGCATGCATGCAAGGAGGAAATATAAGACTTCCCCTCCTTCCCCCCTCTATTCATCATGTCTTTAATCAGACCAAGAGCGTAGGCACAACCCAAAATGTACCCTATCACAGGGGTATAGTGAGTTAATCACTAAATCAGTAACCACTGATCAATCATTACAAGGTGGCAGGATTTAAATAATCAAAACAGGGCAGACTAAGAGGCTGCTTTATATCAGATATGGTTCAGTTGCATAATCTCACAAAAACATTTATTTGGGACCACTAAATTAGATACATTTTGGGACACATGCATATACTTCACAGTACAAACCCGAAAAAGATACAGGCATGCACTGTCACTCCAGATTTCTGTGATTGAAGCATGCATGCACGCATTCATGCACACACACACACACACACACACACGATTATTGTTATTGTAAATATAGTACATACAAACTTGCTCATGCAGTGGACTTAGTAGCTTCATAATAAAAGCATCTAAAGAAAGACATTAGATAGAGATATAATACTTAAAAAATGTATCTGAACAACATTCTTTCTTTTCATGAATGAACATGATAAAACACATCTGGTGCAGTGTTTGGAGGATGGATACTTAAACTGTGCAAAGCTAAATCAAATTATATTGGTTACACCCTGGTAGCCAAATCGGTCTGACTCTGACTGCTGACACTGCCATCACTGGGCCATTATCAGAAATGACCTGGCCCAAACTAGGCATGTGGGAATTGATCTGTATCTGGTTTGCCCAATTCGGCC
The DNA here is from genome assembly GCF_008729295.1 of Plectropomus leopardus. Classification (NCBI taxonomy): domain Eukaryota; kingdom Metazoa; phylum Chordata; class Actinopteri; order Perciformes; family Serranidae; genus Plectropomus; species Plectropomus leopardus. The sequence continues at coordinate 13,256,800 of NC_056465.1, forward strand.
TGAATGAAACCCCGGAATTAGACATAAATAAAATGTCCCAATTCTGGCTGCTGACACTGCCATCACTGGGTAATAACTGGGTATTTGGGCTTTTGCAGGTTTTAAAAAAATTTCTGTGTGTTTGAGAATGGTTTTAGTTTTTTTTTTGTTTTGTTTGTGTTTGCCATGTTTTTAGAACTGTTGTTTGTTTGTCACCTGTATTTTTCCCCAATGGTTAATCGCCTGGGGGTGAGTACATTGATAATGTGCATATATATGTCATGTTTTTTTTACCACAACCATAGAGTAAATCCACATCAAATCACATATGGCTTGATTTTTACATTTCATGGCTTAAGTCCAATTTGCTCCGTCATAGCAGGTGTTTTATATCCAGATGAGCTCCAGAGAGGAAAAACCTGCTTTTCATTGCTCAGTCAGGGGATTGTCCCTTGTGTTTAACAGATTTTTCTCTTCCCTTACAGGCAACAGGACAGCCCTATGAACAATATGCCAAGATGATTTTCATGGAACTAAATGACGCCTGGTCAGAATTTGAAAGCCAAGGACAAAAACCCCTCTACTGAATAAATAACGAGAGGGAGTAAGCGAGGAGAGGACGCCCCTCCTGATTCTGTCATCTAATCCTTAAAAATGTGTCACCACTTCTGGTTAACATACTCCAGCAGCACCCTACAACATCTGCCTTTATACCTGTGCTTTGACCCGTACTTCTCTTCTCACCTCACACAAACACAGAACCTCCAGTTGATCTGCAAAGATGGCAAGAGACGACAGAACAACAACAGTGTGACTGAACAAGCGACTGCCCGTAGCTCAAATGTACGTACGTATGTATGTGGTGCAACATTGTCCTTCCTTGTCGAGTGTCCTTAGCCCTGAAATCAACCCACCAATCAAAGCAGAGTCACCGGGACGTCTGGGAAAACAAAAGAAGCGCTTGATTCAGAAGAGAACGGTCAAAAGAGTGAGAGACGCAGGACATAAGATAAGAGAAAAACACATCAGGAAGTAAACTGAACAAGCATTTCACAGACTGCTCTAAATACGGGATTCAGGGTGCCAGATAGTCTGTAAGGCACAAATAAGCATTTAACAAGCAATCAAGCCATTTACCTACAAAACATCCTGTTGTACTTTGTGGGAAAAATTGGATCCAGGATCAGTTCTGTCATATCAAATCCATAGTTTTTCACACAATTGAATGTTCTTAGAAATATGGAAAAAAGCGGCAGTATGTTTTTAGCTGGCAAACCTGTTTTCCATCCAAAACAGGCTGTTTGGATGTATTATTTAATTTAGAAATTGTTATGAAAGAGAACGAAAGCAACTGCTATTACCGCTTTTGACACTGATTACAGGTTGGCTTCCTTCTCTATTAGCCTTTTTGATTTAGACTGCTGAGGATAATTTAAAGTGAAAATCAAGGGCCTCTTTAATAAAAACTGAGGTCAGAAGGCGGCTGCATTTTCACTTCCCGACTTAATATTCATATGATGGATTGAAAAAGAGCTGTTTGTACTGTCGGAGATGATTGGTGTGTCTGATGTAACCAAGCCTTGTGTGTTTCCAAGTTTGCAGGGAACTGAGGATTGTATACTGTATTTTAAGATTAGCACATGTACAGTTCCATACATGAAGCACCTCGAGGCCTCATGCACACTCACTCGTACAGTAACATATTTTTGCAAGGGAGCAAAAGCACAAACTTCACTTGGTGCAGCTTTGAAAGGAAAGCCATTGTTATTATTTATTCATGCGTTCATTTTTGTGTGTTTCAGAACTGCTGCATTATTTATGACATCTGCTCCTGTATGTTAAGGACATGTTTGGGATTTTTGGGCCATAATGTTTAACTCGGGCAAGTTAGCAAAACATAGGAATAATTTGTAAGACTATGTCACATTTTTTGTGTGTAACATTTAATAGTCTGCATGTTTTCCACAGACAACAAAAGGGGCACTAAAACTTAAGTGCTGCTCATGTAACTTTTCTTTTTGCCCCACAAACTTTCCCCAATGCAGAAAGAGTCATGGGTTGATTTTATAGGGGTGGAAAATGTTCTGAGAAGATGATACTAATGTACTTTACTGTATTTGACTTCTTCATACCTTAAATTTCAAATTTAATTCAGACCTTGCATATATCTGCTGTCATTACAATGATTTTATCAGAACTTTTACAGTGATTGCAATATGTTTTTTTTTTTTTTTTAAGGGGAGACACCCCAGGTGAAAAGGGTAAAACTAATTAACTAATAGTTATCACACACGCCGGGTTCAAAACTTGTTTTTTTAAATGTTGTTGACGTATTAAAGCCACAGGTTTTTATCACCCCATATATCAGAAAATACCATCAACAGTCATATGAAATCTGTTATTACTGTGTTTTTAGTTCTATAAATTAGGCAAAGAAGGATATATGAACAAACCCCTCTGTAAAAACTTTCAGAATAAAGATAGGAATAAAACTGGAAAGTTGGTAGAAAGTGAGGTACTACTGATTTCTGGCCCAGAGTATGAGAAAAAAAAACCTCTCCTCGAGAAAATGGGCTTTACAGAAATGTATTATAGAACTCCTGCACTTTTAGACAGAAATCAAGACACCAGGGGAAACATTTTAACTAGTTGATAATACCATGAAACTTCCCCAGCTGATTACTTGCATTAAAAAAGTTTCTGAAATTTCTGAAAGAAATTTCATTTCATGTTTAGATATACAAACTAAGCATTATCTAATTAAATATGCAATTTTGCATATATTTCTTGAACAGAAATCTAGACAAAAATAAACACCTAAATGTGTATTTTGGATGTTTTGTTTCCACTAGTCTGAAGAGGACATTTTAGAGGAGCAAAATAGCCCCAGATCTCAAAAGTTCATGAAAAAATTGTTTTTACCTAGGTTGTCTCGCCTTTACTTTATGTTTACATTTGTGAGACATTTTTGTCATAGCACTGACACTTTTATTTATAATTATCACGCAGCTTTTTGTCAGGGTGAGCAAAATTACCACTATTACATATCAACAGCAAGATGCAACACACATGACTGTACATGTTAAGTATAATCCAGAACAAATTTAAATTCTCTCCATATAATTCACTGTTATGGTGGCTAAAGTGATAGTTTCTCTGTAAAATGGGACTCCTGACATTGTCTTCTTGTGCAAAAGGTATTTCATAGTCCTGGGATGAAGTCCATGGACTAATGACAAACATATGCAAAATTATTTACTTAATGAAGTATTATTAGCAAACGGAAACTAAAGCAATCCTTAATTTCTTTAAGGGGTTTAAGGATTTCAAAGGATATTAGCAGGATCATGTAAAGCAGAGTTATTTTATTCTGATACTTGACCTCTGTTATCAAACGTGTATAAAGTCAATTTACACACACACACACACACACACACACACACACACACACACACACAAGAATATTTGCCTTTACATGCTCATGAACTGTTCTTTACATTGTTATTGTTGTCATGATCTCTGTCTCAGTTTTGGAGATGCAGATGAAGGATTAGATCATTTATTTGGTTGTCTTTAACCCTTGCTTACCATCATTATGTTTTTTGATCCATGCTGAGGATGTTAACTGTGACCTGTGGAGAAAGAGTGTGACTGCTATAACGTGCTGTTTCTTCAACTGGGTTTGGGACCCAGAATGGATCACATAACGAAGCGTCTTGACTGCAATGGGTCCCTGAGAAATACTTTGGGTCTCTAAAACGTTGGACTCTGATCTAGAGGCTACTGCTTTCTTTGGTGACTTACCAGAAACAGGAAGTGTGTAGTATGTGCTTCTGTGCTCTATTTACACCGAGGACCTACATGTGAAATAACCCTCATAAGCTCCCTCGCTGACCGAATTCTCTATCTGCAATCTTACGGCTATGTTAAAAAGCTAACCTCTATATTGTAGTCAATGGATGTGTGTTGTTTGAAGTTGTGGTACGTATGGAAGTGATCAGATTTGGATACAGACTACTGTACGTTATGTGTTTGCCTGTCTGCTGTTCAAGTATTACTAAACTGTGTACAAATTCTGTTCATGTGTTCCTTTTCAGGTCTGTTTACCATTACAGGATGTACATAATGATCAAGTGCAGTGCACACAAATAAACAGTAAACAGATCAGGTTTTATGTGTCTCTTGGTGTTTCTCCGTTTTGATCACTAGAGGGTAGCAGCACACAACACACTGTCTGCAATGATGTGTGCGCTGTTCTCACTGATGGAACAGGCACCGATCTGCTTAATTAAAAGTACATGTAAACAATTTAAAACTACCCTGTTACAAATAAAAGTTCAATACAAAATCAATTAAATAATAATAATAAAGTAAATACTTATTATCTGTAAAAAAGAATTATAGTATAAAATAGAAGAAAAAGTATAAGTACTTACTCAGCTAAAAAATGGCCCCTATTACTCATATATTATCATATAATATATTATTAGATTTATACTGATACATCAATGCTTAAGTGTGGTGTTATAATTGTAGCTGGTACTCTATACTGCTACTAGTTTTTTAGTCAAGAGGTTCCCAACCACAAGATGAATCTGAGGGGTCATTAGATGATTAATGGGATATGACAGAAGAAACACATTGTGTGTCCCAACAACTTATTAAAAATAAAAAAATGTTTGTTGTCTGTGGTTTGCTGCTGTCTGCTGCTTGGCATATACCTAAATGTCACCATCCTGTCCTCGTGATGAAAAAAAACTCCTAAACTATCTTCCTTTAGAAATGTTGATATGTTGCTACGTCTGAAACGTAGAACTGCACAATTTTTCCCTAAAAGGATCATAACCTAAAAGAACTGGCAACCATGAGTTTATATTTTACAATACATTCGATTTTATAACCTGGTTTAAAGACCTCAAAATTGTTCTCTTCTTGGAAAAAGTTCACTTAGTTAAAAGTAAAAACAGATCAAAATATATAATACCGCAGTGTAGAAATACTTAGTGTTACAATATCCATAATGTTTTAATCTCAGAGATGATTCCTCCCAGTGGAGGTGCAGCATTTCAACATTGATGGTAATGACTGTGACAATATGCTGCATTACAGTACTACTGTTTTTCACCACTTCATCATAAGCTCTGCTCATATGTGACCAGTTATGGGGTTGCCAAGTTTTTCCTTGGGGCTCAGATCCGGGAAAAGTAGAATTGCAGTCTCAGTGTTCAACGACCCAGGGGGAAATTTAGGGTAATTGAAAAGAACTCTGTCCAATCTGTGATTCATTGTAGAATAAGGTTACGACTGCACTCTTCAGTTTTTCCCCCCTCTAACGTGTGCTGCTGACGCACTTCCTGAGACAGATTCAGCTCTGATGGATGAAGACCATTAGCATTTTTTGTGATATCCTACACCATTAGGCCCACGACTAATATACCCAGACATCAAGCTGTTGCACACACCACACACACACACACACACACACACACAGAATCCGTTGTTACCCACCAGAATCCTTTACCAATTAATTTTTTAGTTTTCATTGGATTGTACAAATGTAGATAAAATATATCATATTCTATAATGTCATGAATTAATGTCAAACAGTTCCATGAAGTAATGTGAACTACACTGATATGAATATGGGTCAAATGTCCCTTTAATGGAACAGGAGAATACTTTGACTTGCTGATGGTACCAGAGGTTAAGTCAGGGAACCCATACATAAATAAATAAATTAATTAATCAATAAATAATAATAATAATAATAATCATGATAATAATGATGATGATGATGATGATGATGATGATGATAATAATAATAATAATAATAATAATAATAATAGTATTATAATCATCAAGTGCCATCAGCACTGTTGTTGAGTGATTAGTTGAGAAATGCAGTCATTGTAGGCTAAAATGCCAATGCAGATACACTCATACCATACTCAAGGTTATCTAGTGGTGAGTCTTGATATTGCTGAAGGAGGCGTGTGTGAGTCATTGTGTGAGTAGAGTTGCTGGGATCAATGGGGGTCCTTGACTAACAAAACCATTCATATTTTAGAGAGCTAGTTTGCATACTACAGACTAACAGTAATGTATTTGATGTCAAACTCCTGAGGATGAAGAGGCTTGATTGTGATTGTTTGATGTGAGAATAGTTTTATTATTTCTGCTCTCTTTGTGCTGAATTACCCACTGAACAGTATTATCACACAATTAAACGGACTTTCTCTGCCACCCTTTTGGAGCAGTTCAACACTTTTCTGATATAAAGTGCTCTGTCATACACTATACCATCTAAACTATCCTAACTACATGTAGTGACTTGATAAACAGAAACATTTTTGCTTCATGTCTGATGTGATGCAGTGATGCAAGATGCAAGAGTTATAGATATTGTTGCTTGGGTTTGTGTGTGTGTGTTTGTGTGTGTGTGTTTGTGCGTGTACGTACATTATCAGGAACTTGTACCTTGCATGCCAGTACACAGATATTGATGCCTGGGTGTGCAACTTTCACACAGGAAGCTCAAACAGAACATCTGATTTAGTTTCAACATTTCCTGCTCTATTGCTTTTTTCACAGATGAGAAGCAACAATGAGCTGATTTTCTGATATACATATCAAGTTTAAACCCTCTCGGTAAATCCCAAATTTACCAGCCTTTTTTTCAATAACCTCTTATTGGAATACAAGATCATACTTCCTACAGTAAGTGAAATCATCATGGCACTAAAAGATTTAACCCTTATATGCATACACTCAGGAGCCGATTAGATGATGTTCATTCAGCACTTTTCAAAGCAAAGTTACAAAGTGCTTTGCATGGTGAAATTAGGATTATATCATCTCAGGACTGCAAATAAAATCAAAAAATTTAATTTAATTTAATTTCAAATAAAATTTAATTACAAAATGTTTTATTTGCTATGGTTTTTAGAGCACAATATAGCTGTTTTAGAATAAAAAAAAAGCTATACAGTATTGTGCAGGGTGTGTGAAATAATACCCAACAATAATATAAAATTAAAATAAAAAAATAAAAAAAATAAAAAAATAAAACATGACATGTTGGAAATAAAACAGCTCGCTTGCATCATTTAAAAGCTTTAAAAAATACAAGAGCGCTTTAAAAGAAATTGCTAATTCTGCAGCCTCTGATCTGCAGGCAGCTAGGTCTGGATCTGAGGGCCTGAAGTGCTTCAAAGGTGATCAGTAAAATCTTAAAATCACATCTAACACTCACTGGTAACCAGTTTGTTGAAAGCAGAACACCTGCGTCTTGTACCAGCTTAAGGTGTGGGGTAGTTTTTTTTTGTCTTGAAGGAGCAGTGTGAGTAAGGGACAGAAATGTAATGTAATATTCATAAATATGTTTTTATTGATGAATAACCACCTGAAACTGAGAATCTTTTAGTCTCTGTTAGCTCAGGATGAGCCCTATGATCTAGATGGGCAACAAATCGTCTTCCATGGAGTCAGCTTTGTTTCTACAGTACATCAGAACAGACAAAACAAACTCTGACTCTCACATTTTTTACGTTACCTGAAGGCCACCGTAGATTCTCTACAAAGTAGGTAAGGGATTCGTGAGCAGAGCAGTATTTAGTTTGTTGCAATCTACAACCTCACTGCTAGATGGCACTATATCCTACAGACTGCTCCTTTAACCCGTCAAAACCATGAAAACAATCTGACATAATATGAAAGAATAAATGTCATATTTGAGATCAGATCAAGAGAGCAAAGACCTGATATTTCAAGCTGCTCCTTGAGCGATAAAAACTTTTCTTACTTATTTTTCAAATTAAACGTTATAGTATTGCTACACCCATGTTTCTGGCTGCTGTTTTGACATTTGTGGACAGGAAGCCAAGATGCATTGGTGACAACCCTTTCTTTATGTCAAAGTATCTCTTTTTACCTTTGTTTGAGTTGAGTTTTCTGTCTGTCTTTATTTTGTACGGTAAATTAGACAAAAGGATGGCATGAAAAATGTGTAGTTTGTTGCACACACACAGCCATGTTGCAATGATCACAACACAAGATCTTATTTGTGATTACTAAACTGATTAACTTGTGTTTTGTGGGCTACGTGCAACACAATACAATATGCAGGCCCTATGTGGACAAAAGCTTTTATAGGGCCATTTGAAAGATTTGAGTTTTTGGTTACTTGAGTTTATAGCTCAGTCTGGGTTTTTAAAAGTGATGGGTGCCTGATGAACTGATATATTTTTATCAGAAAATCCATGTATATTAAAATAAAAGCTTTATGGTGTTTTCAAACCACTTCAAGTGTCATGCAGGTCAACTTTCCAACTCTCCTGTTGTCAGCAGAGTTTTGACATCTTACTGGCAGTTTAAAAATAGCGGTGTCCCCTTTGGCTCTGCCACTTCACAAGCATGGATTAAATCTAACTGCAGCTGTGATGGAAACTAAGAATGGCACTATGATAATAACTTTTACATGCATTTAAAATAGAATATCTGTTGTTGGGGTTTGTTGCTATTCGATCCTGAAACTGTTCTTCACTTCTTATTCTTTTGGGATTTATTTGATTGTCAAATTCAATGGCAGGTGCAGCTCAGTTGATAATTTTGGATGCAATGATAGAAGTTTAACCTTGAATTGTGATTTCTTTGCACATATAAGCTGCATTAACTGTTCTTTGGCTACTTGTGCGCAATGCAAAAAGCTGTAAACTCAACACCGTCATCCTTTAAAGTTGTTGTAGTAAACTTTTCAGTGAACAGTTGACTATTTACACATCCAGCATACAAAGCAACATTCATTTAGAGTCATGTTTCTGGCCACGTAAGTCCAATATCCTCTCTTTTAGCTCTGGTTTTGGTCTCCACCATCTCATGTGGAAAATATCTAGCTCTTTAGCTTTGTTCATCAGATATAGCTGTTGTTGGTGTTTAGCAGGTTGTGTAAAAGAGCTGCATGATGAGATGAAAATGAGATTATTAGAGTGGTAAAAGTGAACCAAATGGTAAAAATGCTGCCCGAAAAGACAAAACAATGAGACAAAAGATGCTGTAGAAGTGCTTTGTAGAGATAAGGGGATAATTATCTGTGGGTTCATTGCCACAAGCAACTTCTTTCAATTTACTCATAAGATAACGGCTTGTCTTGGACATGCCTAACAACGTCAAAGAAACACTGACTTTTGATGAGAAACTGCTTTATTCTGTGTTTTTACCAGTTTAATAGCCTGATCCAACCGTTTTGGAGAGGAGGAGACCTCTGGGGGTATTTTGGCTCCTGGTAAAAACCTCCTATACAATGGACACCTAAGAAATTCTAACTGGGAGAATTTTCAGCTGGTTGCAATTTCCAGTCCTCACCACTGGATGCCCCTAAATTTCCCTAAAAATGTAAGCCAAAAGATGTTTAAGTGCTCTGTAGAGCTGAGGGGGTAATTATCTGTGGGCCCATCACGACAAGCAACTTCTTTTAATTTACACATAGAGATCAGATCTATTGTTTACAGAAAAAAATATTAACTATGGCAGCTTTAACTTTTGCGTTGTTATGTGCGGACTCTCAGTCCTTGGTACAGGGGCTGCTGTGAATGGTGTGGCATTGCAACTCAAAGGCAGCTCTTGGCAAGAGTGCGTCAGAGGACTTATGGGATCAAATATCATTCGTCACGTACGGTGCGCACACACAAACACTGGCACACAGAAAACCCCTCTGTTCCTCAAATAGAGGGGAAAATTTGAGGCGACCACTGACATAAGGGGCTTGCCACTATGCTCTTGTTGATCCAAGGCTCTGTGAAGTCCTTGCTCTGCCAACAGCTACAAATATACACATCCAGTCCACAGTGTACATCGACACAAAAATGGAGTTGGCTTTCATCCAATAGGCTTGAATCCCCATACAAACATTACAGTGCACACACACACTTGCAGATACACAGAGTAGTACAGACACATGCATGAACATCCTGGCCTGTGTGTGGTGTTGTGAGTGATTGGTGTGTATTTTGACACTGTGGATCAGAAATAGCCCCTCATGCCCAGAGACACACTGCTCCACATAAAGCTCTGTGTCTGCTCCTACAAATGTTCAGGATATCGCTCAGAAGGCAAACTTTATTTCCCATGGTATCCTCCTGGAGGTCTGCTGGTGCGGCACAGCCGGTGAGTAATCTTCCCTCAGTACTGTATTACAACATTTCATTAAGACATAGAACAAAAGTGGTGAAGTGAATGACAACCCACGCAAGCTGCCCATGGTGACTCACATCTGATTTGCCAGTTATAAAACTGAGAGTTTGATTATTTTTTTAATACTGAGGCATTGATTTAGTTTTGCTGTTAGTATGCAAAGAGGAATAATTAAAAAGGCGCAACCTTGTGTCTCTCTTTAGTCTGTGTCGTCTGTCATATCGAAATGACAGTTTCTACACCCACAGTCTTTTGATATGTCTCACCCTTCCGCTCTCTTATTAATTACCCAGAGATGTTTGTCACAGTCTATCTGCTGCTGTCTTTTCTCAACATTGTCACTCCACCTCCATATTTTTTATGTTTCATTTTTTAATGACGCAGTATGACAGGAAACACAGAGATAATGAAAGTTTTGTGTCTTTTCCTAATTTCAGATATCAAAACTGAGGTAGGCAAGGAATACTTTTTTTATTGTAATGAATTGTTTCATTTTTCTTAAAGAGTTCCTAAAAATCCATACACTAAGGAATACTTTACATTTTGGGAATTTGGTTATTTTCCTTTCCAGTGTAAGATGAAAAAATATCTATGTGAAAGTTGAAATGTTTAGGATTTAAGTAGACATATTGACAGAAATGGAATATAATATGATATCAGTATTTTCTTTAGTGTATAATCACCTGAAAATACGAATTGTTATCTTAACGTGAGACGTTTATGGGAGCAGGTTCTCATCTATGTTGCACCACAATGTTTCTACTGATTGGACAAACCAAATACTGGCCCTAGATAGAGCCATTTGTGATTTTGTGATTTTGCTTTGGCTTGCTCATAGTAGAAATTATTAACAAGAAAGCAAACAGATTTCCCAAAATGTGAAAGTATTTTTTAATGTTGTGAGATGATGCCAATATTAATATTGTCATTTTACTCAAGGCACTTTTTACTATTACTATTACTCTTAGACACTATTTACCTCTACCGATATCTTATCTAATCTTAATATAGTTCTCTATAAAAACAATAGCCTTATATAGCCTAATATATTTCAGGCCATTTTTTTCCACAATTGTGTAAATAGCCCTAATATTCACACTGCAGTGTCTGAGGCGAGCGGGAATCAGGAGCTTTGGCCGCAGACACATTTCACGAGCCTTGGGGAAAAGCTGATCGGTCTGGCTTCAATCGACAGTCCAGTGCTAAATTCTCAGAGGTCAAGACTGTGGGTTTTCGATCTGTGTCAGACCTAACAGCCATTGTCATTTCTCAAGAGGTTAATTATGCTGTCAATTTGATTTATTCAAACTAAGAGTGCAAAAGGTGAGCCTCTCATGACACAGATCTCCATGGTGATGAGTGGGTTGTGCACTCTGCTGTTTGCTCAGTTGGGCCTTCAGGGCTGAATTTACACAGGAGCTGAAAGTGTAAGTGATTATTTAACCCTGTGCTGTTGATCTTCATGTTCACACTTAAGGCTGCAGCCTCCATTAGAGACACTCAGGATTTGCTTCTGGGACTTGTGGTGTTAAGTAACCTGGAGGGCATGTTACATTATGCAACTGAAAACTTAGACCTGCATACTCTCCTTTTAGGCAGAATATGTATATAATATAACCTTATAGAGTTTTTCATTAGATTTTGGATTATTGGAAAAGCAGTTTTGTGGCAAACAAAAGTTCATGATACTTACATGTTTTGTCAGTCAGTCATTTTCTGTAACCGCTTGTCCTCATAAGGGTCATCAGGCGTTACATGTTTTGTTGAGCAATAAAATCTTTACAATCTGAAATCAAATGAACACTGCTTTTAGAGTTTCGATTTCAGAAGTTTTGATTTTTGAAGCGTAAATGCAATCACTAGAGGTAAAAGCTAACATTAGGCTATAAACAAACTACAGCACACCACATTTCAGGAATCTTAAAAAACAATTCACTCTAAGACAAGGGAAGCGGGAATGTTAAACTGCAAACTCATTTCTGTGTTTTAGGACTCATTCCTGCACCAGTCTTTACTGATAAGAGGGAACATTGAGAAAAAGTTTGTTGAATTTCCATGAAATGACTCCTGTTATATAAAGAATAAATCACTTGAAGGAATATAAAAAAAAGCTAACTTATGAAAAAAGAAATCTAAATAATAGAAAATATTTAGAGCATGTCTTTTAGGTGTCAGGAAGTGTGTGGGCAGTCATGAGCACAGTTATTTTAAAATACTGTCTGCGGGTAGAACATCCAATCAGTTGGAAATCCAGTCAGATCCGTTGTTTGATGATTATTGATAAATGTTTTTCCATTATTCATTCAATCTCTGTACCTGCCCTTTGGTATTCAAGGTCACAGAGACCAGGGTGAACACATGTTCATTCACATTCAAACATTTAAGTTTCCACTTTGAGCTATATGTCTGTAGACTGAGTGCACTTTACCCTCTGACAACAAGGCCACAGTTACCTTTAATTCAAGGTTTTAGGTTTTACAGAGACTTTCATAGTTGAATGTTTTTGCATGGTAGCCTATGCTGATGTTTTCAGTCTCTCTGGTCTCCTGTTGATCACCATATGCTAGTTTTTTGTAATTAGCACATCATGACCAAAGTCTGTCAACAAACAACCTTGCCTCACTTGTTGTTTTGTGCTTTATGGTAATAATGCTTTTAGTGGTACAGCAGTGCAAATATTCTAGGAAGACTTGACCTGATTTATTAGTAAATATCTAGTCAAATGATATTCTCCACTTTGGTTGATTTGCTGTCTTGCTTCCGCTCCACTTTTCTCATTTTCTGTCATTATCTCTGTCTCCACTTTATTGTTTACGTCTTTATTTTACCTCCATATACAAGAACTCTGGTTATTCCTGTTTCTCCCATATTAAATCACCCTCACTTCCTAGTCAGGGTTGATTATTGTTCTATGCTGAGTTTTGTGTGTCTGAGGTAAACTGTTTCATTAAGAGAGAAACTCTCAACACAGAAATTCATGCATGCATTTGCACACCCAAAAACCGAGTGCTCCTCAGTCATAGTGCTCACTGAAAAGGTCAAGCTGGAAAAAAACAAGGCTGGGCAAACAAGACTGTTTCAGAAACATAAGATGAACTAATATAATGGCATTTGTATGGCTGTTCAATTTTCTTTTTATAATGTGTCTTTGCAGACTTTCTTTTTAAACTCCACTTTTGTTAACCATCAAACTTTTCCATGTATAAAGCTAAAATGTCTCCTCTAAGCCCTACGGCAAGCTGTAGTGCAGAAGCAGCTTGATTAGAAAGAAAAAAACAAAACAGTCAAACATTAATGTCTTCAGGCTGCAAACAAACAAGTCAAACCGTGTTTACAAACCCGTTTTTTTTGGAAAACATTTGAATGAATGATAAAAACAAAAGTTATTTGATGGTGGCCACCAGGGGAGTGATTTAAAAATGACTCAGTAAGAGCACATGGAGTAAATTCATTCAGAAGAACACTGCACTGAGCTTTCATTTTGAAATATAAGAGTGTTTGAATTAAGCAAGGTGCTGAAGTGACGCTCTCTTCACTGCAGAGAGGAGGCAGGGAGACATTAAGGTAGAGATCAGAAGTGTGACTCAAAGCTGCGTGGATCTTATTGCCTGTTGCTTGACTGATACAGTCTGCTTCAGTGTGAATGGGTGCTGAATGAAAACATTAATTCATGCACACGGACACAAATGGGTGGTCGGGGAATTGAGGGCAGTTGCGTGTTGGATGTTAATGAGTTGGGTGTACTGGATAGGTTACAGAAGTGGTTATATTCCCCTATATATTCCAAAGGCTTTTTGGCTGATGGGTAGATTGTATCCAATCAGAAAACGAGGTAGGTCCTTAGTGTATATACTAGGATTAGTTTTTGGAAGTGCACCATTTTTTAACCAAACAAAATCTAAATTGCATTATTTGTAACAAAACATTTAGCTTTTTTTCTATCTGTGTTTGTTACTGTCTGTTTACTGGTATTATAATTCTTGAAAGCTCCTGCTTTATCTATATGCAAGGTGAAGTCCAAAAACTACATGAAGTGCTAATAATCAAAAGTTACAGTAATCAATACAATTGCTCTAATTTGTCACTTTTACTCCTCTGAAACAATCATATAGGTCTTTCCAGCACCCAAAGGTCCTTCTTGTGTACTATGATTTTGGTATTGTTGAGTTATTACATTTTAACATGGGTGGATTATGACAAAATGGGACTCTGGGCACCCAACCTCCTCTCCTACATAGGAGCAAGACACACACACACATCAGCAGGCCCATTCAGTAATCCATCACACCTGGCAGTATGTGAAGACCCCTTATTTGCATATTTATAATCAGTGTCCAACTGTGTGTGACTTATACCTTTACTGATCATTAAGTGGGCTGACAAACAACTATGATGGATACATTTTCAGTTTCATTTAGTGCAACTTTTGCCAGTAAACATTATATTAAAAAAATATAAAAGAACAGCAATTAACACATAAAATATAGTAATGATGGAAAACTGACACTAATTCGCTGCAGTGGTATTTTAAAAATCCCAAGCTTCGTTCTCTGAGAAATATCTCTCGATCTGAAAGTAGGACGTTCCATCAGAAGCTGCAGGGAGTAACAAGAGGTTCAATTTGCTCACCATTTCTTCTAAATCTGCCAATCTTGGAGCCCATCGGCTATAGGTCTGATGAGGATAAGCCTCTAGATGTAGAACAGACAACATACAGCAAGCGGATATCTGGGCTAAGACCTCTTCGTGTGCCACTCATTCCAGCTAATCTCTTTAAAACAGTATCTGCATATGAGTACAGATCAACTTTTTCAAAAAGCTAGCCGAAGGGTTCTGCTGTTCCATTTTGGCCAGTGCCTTTACAAACCAATGTTTGTCTGTCGCTCAAACGTAATTGGCCAATACTACTGGGACTACATCTGTTCATAGAGATCACAGCAGGACAAACACAGTCTCGATCTACCACCAGATGACAGTCCTGTACTTGACGCTGTAACTACTTTTTTTATTGTGCTGACTGGGAAGAGACGGCTCACTAAGTTTTAGATAATAAAATCTGATGACGCACATGTTCGGCACTGGGACTCCTGAGCACTTTCTCTCTCCCTCTCTCCTTTCACCATTTTTCTCTAACTCTTTCCATATTTGTTTTTCCCTGCGAAGATGGAAAGAAGAGACATACTCCCTTATAATCTTACTTATTTCCCAAAAGAGAGTGTTTGAACACCTAACCCACTTAAAGTGGAATAAGTGACAGAACAGTTGAGTGTGTGTGTGTGTGTGTGTGTGTGTGTGTGTGTGTGTGTGCAAACAAGGTTTAAATTGTAATCCAGGGATTCACTTGTGGTTTTATGAGTGACTCTATCACGGTCTGCTGATGTGGTTGATGCAGAAAACAAGCTGAGAGTCAATACTGTGCTGTCATTTCATCGCATCATAGCGCACACATTGCTGCAGACTGTGTGGTGATGTATGTTCATATCAGAGTGTGTGCAAGACAGAGAGAGAGACAGAGGCAGAAAGACAGACATACCCACAAAATGAATAAGAGATGCTCAACTCAGCCCTCAGGCTCTTTGCTTTGTTCTCTGATGCTCAGTATTACCCCCACAAACCTTTGTCTTCAAGCCTTGCTGGTGTCACTGCCAGATGTTTTCCACTCACATCTGGCACTAATGTGTGTTGCTCACATGTTGTGCATCCAGAAAGCCCAACAACATCTCCTTGTGTTTCCAGGCTTTTTTTTTTTTTTGCCTGCGGATGAGTATTGGCACTGATAAGTCCCATTGAATCTATTAGCTGTGGCTGTCTCGTTAACTCCTGTGAGACCTGAGGGTTGAACTCTCTCACTCACACACAGACACACACACAGACACACACACACACACACACACATGCACGGTGGCCAGGCTGGGTGGGTTTATGGTGTAATAAGTGCGCACCTGACCTTAATTCAGCTGCAGTTGTTTTGCAACAAATGGGCAGATGTCCATGAGAGAAGGGGGGCTGAAGAAGGGAAGCACAGGGGAAAGAAAATAGTGTGGAAGGCAACAACTAGTTATTGTTTTCAATACCAGTTTTCTATTGTATTTTCAATTAGTCAAGAAAAATGTAGTCTATAAAAGGTCAGAAATTAGTAATAAATCAAGTTGGCATCTTCAAATTGCTTGTTTGTGCAACAGTTCAAGCTTCAAAGGTATGTTACACTAATTGAAAACAGAAAAAGTCAGAGAATGTTTGCCATTTTTTGCTTGACAAATGACTTTAAATATCAAAATTGTTGGATAACTTGGTTTCAATTTATTCAATTAATTAATTAACTTATGACAAAGAGCACTCTGGATGTGAAGATAAGAGGGAAAAGTAAACAAGAAGGCAAGATGTCTGTAAATTTGGACACAGTCTCAATGTTTTTCTTTTTTTCCCCATATGGTTCCTTGGGCACTAACTTGACTCACTTTTTTCCTCTCTGCTTTTCAGACACTTTCCCTGTCTGTCTCTTCTCTCACAGGACTTGATGTTTGGCAGGTGTTGTGTCTCACATGCAGCTCTGCAGTTGGAAATCTTTTTCTCTTTTAATTCAATAAACAGCCCCTGAACAGTGCCACCATTTTGCCTTTCGTTTGTAAAATGGTTGTCCTTATAGTGCAAAATAAATTAAGCAGAAACAAACATCAAAATTAAACAATGTATAACGGCAGTGTGAAAACAATGTGAAAGTAATCACTCTGACTGATGAACCTATAGAGAATTAACAACCAAATCTGCAGCTCTCCTTGGCCCTCTGCATAGCGATTTTCAGCTCATTGTTTAACCGTTCAGCCTGCAACTTTACTGTGTTGTTTCACTCCTTGTCCCACTGTACACTACCCTGCTCAGTGTCAAACAGACGACAAACACGGTTAGCGACTAACTAGTGAACATAGTGGAACATTTAGCAGCTAAAGAACCAGGTATTTACCTCTTTGTTTGTTAGAGACCATAAACAGAGGTAAAAGAGGGTGAATATTGGACTTACATTCATCACGTTTGAAAAATAATGATAATGTTGCTCTGACATTGCAGGATATGTAAATATGCAACTGATTGTATGTTGGGATTAGCTAGAGACCAGAATACATATTTTTACAAGGCTGTAAACATATTTATTTCTGCAATAACGTTGTTTTGGAGCCAGCCTCAAGTGGCCAATCGATGAACTGCTGTTTTTCACACTTCTACATTGGCTTGATTTTTCAGCCTCAGAGGTTGTTGGTTGTAGGTGACACAACTGAAAAAATAAGCAATATTTTTGAAATGTCAATAAAACACAATTGTGAGATGACTGTGTTTCCACTGAGTGATGTTATGTGACTATTCTCGCGATGTTATGCACTTCTCCTCTGGCGATATCATTCTAAGGAGCATCGTTATGGATGTTCAAAACATCAGCCGTTTTTTTTCTATTTCAGCCACTGCACTCGCTGTCATTGTTTCCAATTGGAGGCGATGTAGATGTGTTATGCGAGCGATAATGGAAAGACAAGCGCCTTATACGTGGGAGCATCCACGTATTAGGGATTTCTGGTAGGTAATAGTTCACGATTTCACAGAGGAATTGTGGATTCAAAACATCCAGAAGATCTACTCAACTTTTTAAGAGTTATGCAATGCAGTAATCTCAGTAACCTCTTGTAGTGCCTGCTGCATCATCCCCAAGGGAGCCAGTTCCTACTGATATGTGCATAGCATTAGCATCATGTGACCTATAAAAGTGAAAAAAGTATTTCCATTGCAGTTTTACGAACACTGGCTTTTCTATAATTGCCTTAAATACCACCTAATGCGAGCGTAAAAACTTTTTTTGTGATAAATTGGAGTTATTTTTAAATTGACATGTTCCTATTAAACATATTTTATATCCGCAATTTCAATTTGCGCAACTTGAGGGTTAATGGAAACCTGCCAAGTAAGGCCAAGCAATGTCCCGTTCTATTTGAAACTGAAGTTAACTCTTCACTGGCTTTGATGCTGTTGCCAAGAGTGACTGGGAAACATTTAATTACTGTCTTAAAATCAATGAAAACTTTGCACATTGAGGTCTGTGGAAAATCCTGATATCAAGCCAGGATGAGTATGTTTTGTAGCCAATTGCTCTGCATTTTGAATTGTGCTAACCTGTGTGAAAAGTACTATAACAATAATGTTTGATTGATTGAACAAACAGATGTGGTGGTGTGTCCACCACTTCTTGCTCCAGTAACAGACTGACAAAAAGCAACAAGCAGAAGCTCAAATTCAGGCTTAAAACCGTTTCTTTAGAATCTTATTTACTGCCTACAGCCAGCGTTCTGAATATAACCTGTTGGCTAATGTTGTCACATGATCAGCAGGTGGAACAGTCTGTACTGTCATTACATAACCAATTTGTTGTAAGACTGTTCAATTTTTAGATACAACTGCCTTGTGTCAGTTTACAGAACTGCACACATCAGCATATTTTATTGTTCTTTGGCTGATGGGTCCAGACTTTTTGGCCTGCTTTTTTTTAAAGTGACTAGCTGCATTAAACAGAAATGCAGGGTCAGCTTGTATTTTAGCAGGCGTAGCATTCGAGGAGACATGATACAGCTGTGCTCTGGAAAGGACATCACACTTAAACATTGTCAGCACACACTACTGCATATATGATCATGCATGACATAAACAGTCAATCAACAACTATGTCTTTCAAATAATTTTTAAAAAGAGGGGAGAGACAAGAAAGCAGACAGAGCTGTTTGTTTGGTCCATTTTCATGTTTCCCCCTGAACACTCTCTTACTGTGGCTGCCAAATTTCTCAGTAACATGGATATTCATAGTGTGACCCTGGGCATGATGCCAGAGGGAATAAGGATGTGCAGTATGTGGGTTTTCCACAAATGTGAAAACGCAGATACAAATATTTTAGCTATGTATGGGAAACAACAAGTCAAGAAAATTCAAGGGAAGGCCAGATAGGGAAATATATTCCAGTAAAAATGAACTGAGAGTCTTGACAGTGGCACAGTAACAGAACTCATGATGAGTCATGTGTCTCAACCATCAAAAAAAAAAATCCAATCGACCTTTAGAGTGAAAACAAATGTTTAACTTAAACTTAAAAGAAAGTTGAGATCACTTCATGATAAGTAGTCATTGCACCCTGGCATAGAAAGTTTGAGTCATGGGCCCAAAGTCTAAAAGTCTCTTTAAAAACTGAACATTTGCATATATGTACCCTGTAGATGGTCTAACTAGTGATTGTGCAACTGCTCCATCAGAACATATGTGGTGCTTCGATTAGCATGAAAAGCAATTTTCATTCTAACTGTTTCCAGATGATACAGTCATTCCCATGTCAAGGTACCTTTTTCAGACAGGAAACTAAATTTGAAGTACATCATATTTGGATACATTTTCAGTAAAAGCTGCGACATTTTAATAGGAAAAGATCAACATAATGTGTGTTTGGAGGATAAAACGAGAACATCAATATTAGTTTTATGTCTGCGTTAAAGGCCTGACACACCAAGCCAGTGGTGGGCCGTTGGTCCATGTTGGACCATCAGTGAGCATCTGATGCCCTGGTTTTTGTGATGTATGTGTTACATTAGATACCATTATTTTTCTTCGCCATTAAGCTTTTTAGCAGAAATGGTTTTCTTTGTGTTATTGTTCGTCAACACACAGTAAATACAATTTGTTCTTTCATCATGTTGTTAATATTCTAACTGGCTGACTAGCATTTTGAATCTGCTCTGTTAGTCTTCCAGTTTTTCTTTCTGAAAGACTGCTGGTATAGAGAGTTGTGTTCTTTCTGGTGCAGAATGTACATGCTAGCTGATGGTCAGCTATTGTCTTTGCGGTATGTTCATGTGCAACATTTGTGCCTAGACACAGGCAACAAAAGGGGATGCAGCAACCGGCTATTTGGGCCTTAAAGGAATACTTTAAAAATTTGGGAAATATGCTTCTTGCAGAGAGTCAGAAGAAAAGGCCTCTCTCATATTTTTACACTGAATATGAGGCTACAGCCAGGGGACCATTAGCTTAGCATTAAGATGGGATAACAGCTAGGCTGGCTCTATCCAAAGGTAATCCACACACACCCTTACGTGCTAGTGGCTTCCTTGATAATTCTTGCATAGCATACTCTCTGGTCCTTCAACTGACCTCATTTCCCACTTTGTTTCCTCCCTTTCACAAAAGATCACTAATGTGATAAGAAAGACATGACATTCGCAGCTTATTATGTAAAACCCAGTTACATTGCATCCTTCAGTGATCAAAGAGATTGAATCTGCACGTGAAATGGGGTGTCGGCTGAGGAATCACATTGCAGCAGAATCACATATTCATTTAAATAAAAAGAGTTTACATCATCCCCCACAGTGACATCATCCCTCCCAACCAGTCTGCAAGCATGACATCATCCTCTTGGTATGTGATCCCCCCTGTGAGGTTTTGTACTGGTGTGCAGAATGTGATTAAGTATTCATGAGCGGGTTCCCTGTTTTGAGTCGCACAGACACTGCAGGGCCCGCGAGGCTGTTTATTATAGGGAGTCAACTCACAATGTTGATAGAGTACTAAAACCTTGACTCATCTACTGAAGTGATGATACTGTAGCTCTGCCATAAAATCTACTTACTGGGCAATGATGACATGGGAATAATGACGACGAATCATGAATCATGTTGGTGCAACACGTTTGTCCTTTTGGCAGGGACAGAGCTCTCTGAACCTGGGGGAAATCACACACTTCTTTGCTGGATGGTATTTGCTGGGCCAAAGTGGTGAATTTTGTCAATATAAGAATTAGGCTTGTAGGCACAGAGTACTCATACATACAAGGAATTGGATCCTGGTAACTCACAATCTGCTTAGAGTAAATAAACTGAGATACTTTTCCTATACTTATTTGTACATTCATTAATTACGACCATACCGGGCCTGTAACCCCTAATACATCATGTTTTAACTGTAGGTGGAGGTAAATTAATAAATAAGTAAATAAATAAATATGTGCA
The DNA here is from genome assembly GCF_008729295.1 of Plectropomus leopardus. Lineage (NCBI taxonomy): Eukaryota > Metazoa > Chordata > Actinopteri > Perciformes > Serranidae > Plectropomus > Plectropomus leopardus. The sequence goes on from NC_056465.1 coordinate 13,277,998, forward strand.
CTTAATGCCATAAATGTATTAAAGAAGATGTGTACTTAAGCCAGTGAAGACCAAGAAATATTAAAATACACATCAAGATACTAAGATATAGCATTTTAAATCAATAACAACAGCTGAACAAACACATATTAAGCGTTATGTTATTTAAAACCAGACATGTTGCTTAAACCTACAATAATAATCTTTGAATTGTCTATGACTGATATTTGACATATAGTTATCAGATGTAATATATGCCCTTTACTAGTCTGTCATGGATAAAGATCAGATTTTATCATTTCTTTATTTGTATAACTATCTTTTTTTTTCTGCACCACAAAATTATCCTTATGCGAGGATTACATACCAAGAGGGTGATGTCATTCCTATCACAGGTTGGGATGATGTCATTGGAGGGAATGATGTCATCTCTTCATTTTAAATGCATACTGTTGTAGGTTTCTGCTGCCGTGTGCTCTGCTGCTCACGCTCTCTTTCACATCTCTCTCTGATCACTGAACCGAACATCTTTACTTGCTTTTATAGTCTGTATAGCAGCAAGCTGTGACTCTTACTTTGATACTGTGCTGTTAAGGAATGGAAAACATTCCCCAAAACAGGGATCAAGGGCAGATGAAAGTGCTTCAGAGATCTTGGTTTACGGGAATAATCTAATAAGTGATTAGCTTTGGCAGCATGTTTGTTTTTTCTTTCTTTTTCTAGAATTTGAAGTATGTTGACTTTATGAGTAATGTCGGCAGTAGGTGTGAATAAGACTCTGTCTCCATGTTTTCCACTATTAAAAATAGTTCCCCATTTAGAGCATTTAGCTTTTTTTTTATATCAGGTTCTAATTTCAGTTTGTGTTTTTTTTAATTACTGATTTTTAAAATAATCAATCTAGGCCATTCTGTCATCACTGCCATTTTTTTTAGTTTCATCCAGTTTGCTGGTATTATGTAAAGCAGCTGACACTGGTACATGTTTGCAATCAAAAGCCACCTGGTAATAACATGACTTTAATCGGCAAAACTAACAAAAGAGAAATGACGGCAGAAAAAAAAAACCTCATCACATTCGTCTGCTGATGCTTACGCTTTCTTCAGCTCTGTAAGTATTCTGGATGTGTGTGAAACCAGACGCTGCTAATCCCCAACAGTCATTGCAGCATTCAGTGACAGAGTGAAACCACACTGCTGACAATAACAAGCAAAATCTACCCTGATAAAGATTAGTGGGCTGTGAAAGTGAAGTGATGTTCCTTCATTATGACGCAGATCAGGAATATCCTTGCAAATGAACCCCCCTCCTTCACATATGCAAATTTATGCGAACACAGTGACGCATCCTTTCTACGTCATAAAGTTTGATCGTGACTGCAGGCTGTGTCTCACGCCATCTCTCTCACAGACACTCTCAAGCCAACCTGTATTACTATCCTGTTAGGGGATTGCTTTGCATCCATTTCCTGGAAGCTTGCCCTAACTTTAATCCTATCCGTTCCCTAACCTTAATGTATCCTCAGTCCAGTTTAAACCTGGAAAGCATAATAATTTTGCGGTTGGCATCCTGTAAGAAGGCCCTGAGCCCAAATCTGCCTACCAGCTGTGTTCATTTTGGACTGCATGTTTTCCCCATTTTTGCAGATACTCCAGTTTCCTCTTACAGTCCAAAGGTATGCAGGTAAGATGAACTGGAAACTCTAACTTGCCCACATGTATGAATGCGACTGTGAATGCACGTGTAAATGTCTGTATACATGAGGCCTCTTATGGGCTGGCAACTCTTCCAGAATGTCCACTGCTTCTCAGTCACTGTGCAGTATTATAAACTGTATGAATGGATACGTCTACCATTCACGCATAGGCAAATTATGAGACTATGGGTCCCTGGGCGCAGATTTGCAAAGGGCCCCACCACCTCTCTCCAACATAGCAACAAGATACCCAAGGTTTATGGTGTTTTGTGTTTCTTTGTTGTCATTACACATCTTTTTGTGTTTTTTTTGTCTCTTTGTGGTCATTTAGTGTTTCCTTTGGAGGGTATTGTGTCTTTCTTTAGTCGTTTGGGTCTCTGTGAGGTAAGTTTGAGTCTTGTTGAGGTAATTTTGAGTCCTTTTTGGTCATTTTATGTCACTTTGTAATAATTTTGAGCCTCTTTGTGGTTGTATTGCTCATATTTGTAGTTGTTTAGTGTCTCTTTGCAGATCCATTGCATCTTGCTGATTTTAAGTCTCTTCCTGGTCAGTATGTGTTAGTATGTGTGACATTTTGCAAGTGCAGCCAGGGGGCCCTCGAACATTTTGGGTCCCTAGGCCTGTGCTTGGTAGGCCCATTCAGTAACGTAAGCATGCCTTGAACCTATCTTGTTATCACGATATTTACTTATCCTGGCTTATCAGTGTTGCTAACACATGACACTTCACATAATGCCTATTATTTAGGGCATTTTTTATTGCACAGTTCTAATTTGTGCTGACCCCAGTTGTTGGTACACTCATGCAGACTGCTACTGACGTAAACAAGCAGTTAGATGTGTTGGGAACATTACATTGAACCTTTTTGTATTGATCTGTGAGAGAAGAAAGAGAGCTGGCACACCCTGTGAAACACTGGGGGATAAATAGTAGTAAACAAGCATTTGTAGATGTAATTAATCCGCCTTATTTAATGAATGTCTTAATGTGCTTCGGTCAATTTGCAGCAATGCAATCATTAGTTGCCACTGTAAATATTCCATGTAAAGGCAATACATCCATGGAATTTTTATTTATTTTTTTTGTCTTTTTTTACTCTTACAATAACTATATACATACAGTTTAAAGTGCAAATCTTGGCAATCTAATGTATGAATCCAATGCTGTTTGAAGAGTCAATATAACAAATAAATATCAAGCCAGTGGGAAACACTGATAAGCCCAAATAAGCATTGCCCTATTCATGCATGTTTCTGTCAATGTCCACCTTTACTTTCATCATACGGACAATACCTGTGTTTTCCATTGACATGAACTATCTAAAATGCGATGTTCTGTCACCTCTGTTCCTATCTGGCTTTATGCTCAGCATCCGCAAGTTACTATTATAATCCTGACAGCGATAGTGGAGCAATGTATGGACACAAGGCAGCATTACAGTAACAATCTGTATTCAGCTGGTGTGCCATGGAAGTTTAGGTAAAGTATAAATACAACATGCAAATTTCAGGCCACATCTTCAGGACAACACATTCATTCAGTATTCATTCCTCTGGAGTTCCCTGTATAGTTAATACAGTCACAGACATATTTTCCATTCAAATAACGGATTATTGAGTGGACTGTCTGTTTGGGTTTGGAAAACTAGGTTGACTTAGTGGCGTGGCCAAGGATCCACATCTGGATGGAGACTTTTTTCCAGGACTAAAACAGTGGGCTTTTTGGGATAATTTGAAAAAGTTGAGTGTCAGCTGGAGCTGCATGAGATCACTGTACACTACTAGACTGTTTGCACCTACGTTTGTCCCCATTTTGCTGCAATCTCCTGATTCAGATGAATATAGGGCAAGTTTGTGTGACTGAGCATCTGGGGGGGGGGGGGGTTTAAACTGACAGATGCAACTCTGTATTTCCCAAGAAGTCTTTTTATAGAGGCAGACATACAGGGAGCAGAGAGGAGTAGTATTCAGTGGAAGACGGAGACGCTGGGGAGCTAAAAGCATTTTGTATTATGTTGGCTTTCATGTTGCCAGCAGTCTACTTATCATCACATACAGTTTATGATAAGTGGGAGTGGCCATCTCTAGTTCTATTGCAAACTGAAAGATAAGCAAACGGCACATTTAGGGAACAAATTTCATAATACACTATCAAAGTTTTGCTGGCAAGGAGTGCCTGTGTGAAAGATGATCTTTTCCACCTTTGTCTCATGGGTATGGCCATCTTAAAAAGATGGCAGAAATAGTGTTTCACTTCTTAAAGATTGTTTTAAGAATATATTCACTTGTTAGCAGCAGAATAATCACCACAAATTCATGTGACCAGCTGTACACTTATTTAATTGTAAAAATGCTTCTCCAGAATAATAAGTCAAACAAGATAGGAAGTTGCTGGTCCACAGAGATATTTGGTATGTGTACAGAACATTTCTGGCGAATAGCAGGGGTGGAAGGAAAAAACATGGACAGTTAAAAGTGAGACATTCTTAAGATGACAAAAACTGGACATACAAACAAATAAATAAATAAATATTTTGCATGTTATATTGCCTGTGTGAATCTAACTGTGATTAAACCTATGTTAAAACTAAGTCTAAATCTAAATGAGACGGAATTGATGTTCCCAAAAGGTAAATACAATGATGAATACATTGCACACGAACAAGACAGCACTGACAATAATATAAATTTGAGGAATAAAATAAGACAGCAAAAAACAAAACAAAACAAAACAAAACAAAACAAACAACTGGATCATCTCTCTGATTTATTAAAGGGGACCTATCATACTTTTTTTGGCTTTTCCCTTTGCTTTTTTTGACTTGTATAGCATTTCTGTGCTTGTAAAAGGTCTCTTAAGTAATAAAGCTTGGTGATATCACTATGTAAAAACTACAATAGAATGTGCATAGAGAAAGCCAGCTGACCAATCAGACAAATACGATCCCAAAAATGAGCATAATAGGGCTCCTTTAAAATAACTAAAACCTGCAATATATGAGTAGTAGTTTTGCATTTCTTTGTAGTCATTATACATCTTTTTGTGGTTTTGTGTCTCTTTATGGTCATGTTGTATTTCCTTGTGGTTGTTTTGTGTCACTTTGAGATCATTTTGTTTCCAAGTGGTTGTTATATGTGTCATATTTTATAATATATCATATAAATATTAAATCTCAATCTGCAAAACTAGCTTTGGATGTCATGTTCTGACATGCAACTCTTGTGGAGCAGAAGTAGACTTTTGAAACACTCAAACACTTTAAAACTGCACTCAAATATAGAACCAGGGTGGATATATCTTACTGTAAATTTTACATCTGACATGCTGCTTTTTTTTTGGTCCCGAACATTTGATTGTTCCAAGAAAGCTGCAGCGTGCATGCTGAGTGGTAGGATTTCCGGAGGTGTTCCTGAACGCACCACGGTGGGCTGGACGCTGTTGTGTCTCTCGGAGCCTCTCTGTACTCTCTCTGCTCTCTCTCTCTCTCTGTACTCTCTGTCTCTCTCTCTCTCTGAGTATGTGCGTGCTCTCTCTCTCTCTCTCTGTGTGTGTACTCTCTGTCTCTCTGCTCTCTCTCTCTCTGAGTGTGTGCGTGCTCTCTCTCTCTGTACTCTCTCTCTCTCTCTCTCTGAGTATGTGCGTGCTCTCTCTCTCTCTCTGTGTGTGTACTCTCTGTCTCTCTGCTCTCTCTCTCTCTGAGTGTGTGCGTGCTCTCTCTCTCTCTCTCTCTCTCTGTGTACTCTCTGTCTCTCTGCTCTCTCTCTCTCTGAGTGTGTGCGTGCTCTCTCTCTCTGTACTCTGTCTCTCCTCGCTCTCTCAGCTCATGCGTTCAGTCTCGTTTCTTTACGCCGGGGGGCTCGGCTGGTCTTTACGTCCGGGAAAAGAGCGTGAGAAAGCGAAAAAGGTTCTCTTAGGGCATCGTCGTTGTTGGTCTGGGACCCAAACATGGACAGAGGACTCTGACAGAGGTGCACAAATCTTAGCTGAGGATTTAAACTCACCTGGATGAACTCCGAGTCGGACAAAAGAAAACCTGAAAGCGAAGCCAGGAGAAACTTCAAGGAGCGTTGTAAGGAAACTTTTTGTCACTAATTTGTTACTTTTAAGGCTTTTAGAAGCACGTATGATGTACGTGCCAACATTCTCGTGACCTGTCTCTCTTTCACGCTTAGGCGGTGAATTACTCACCCACCTCTGTTAAACTGTCAAACTGACAGGTCTGTCATTTCTTTCAATTTAGGCTCCACTGAGAGCCTTAGATAGATAGATAGATAGATAGATAGATAGATAGATAGATACTTTATTAATGACAGTGGGAAGATGCCGTGCATTGCCTGTTGGTGAGTTTAGCCTATATGAACTTTTTTCAGACTTTTTTTGCTCTTGTTCATGATTTACTTCTCATCATGGGAAACAAGTGTCATAAACATAAAAAGTCAATGTAAATGTCACATAAATGTTACATGCTTGCTTTTTGTGTGGAAACTTTAAAGAGAAAGAAAAGCAACTTGATAGAATAAGAAATATGCTGCTGATGGGGGAGGAACAAGCCCCGGCGCGCCTCCTCTGCAGAGCAGCCTGAGACTGGCAGGGAGTGACTCACAGCAGGATGAATAGCTGGCGAGGTGGAGTACTTGGAGGACACGGAGCAGAGGGGCAGAACTTCCTTTTTGGATGTGGAAAATAGTTTCAGATGGCTGTCTTGATCCTAGCATAATTGTTTCCAAAGAACGTGATGGAGCAGAAGCAAAGATTGCCGCCAACTTTTCATTAGAAAGATAATATCAATCATTGTTGGTTCTTTAGAGAGGTGTAGCTTTACCTCAGCTCTCAGTCTGTTTTTATACCACAACAAATGCTACAAGATAGTTAAAAACAAACAAACATTCAGGGTATTTACATAATCTTTATTAATACAGTGATATAGGTTAAAGTCAGGTCATGTGGGACATCAGGTAATAGGAAACAAAGATTTGACATCTTTTTAAATATCAGCAGCCAAACATGGTATTGCCTTTATTAAAATGAAATAATCATTTGGATTGGTCTGAGATGACTAGGATGGCAGAGTAAAGATTACAGAAATAGCAGGTCTCAGAACTTCAAAGGTAAGCTGTTTGTCATGTTGATTATCACTTTTTGGTACTAAGAGTGCTGCAGCTAAAACCTCACATGGAAAAAGGTCCTGAGTGAGTGTATTCAAGTGAAATGGGACAAATAAAAGCTAATATGGGGCATTTTACTGAAGTGAATTTTACCTTAGCAGCTGAAATATTTTACCTGAACATGTCATCAATATGAAGTAGGGGTCCTTGATGCCTTTGAATTGCCAAAGTGTCTAAATTATTTTATTTGACAACTTAAATGCAATTTACAGGTGACAACTTAAATTAATTGAAATGTAACAGTGATACATAACACACTGTAAAAGTGACACCTAAGGTAGTCTTCAGAATTTTAGGGGCTTTTCTTGGTAACCAACCAAAAAAGTCTGACTTTACCCTAGGCATCGGGGCAGTATGTCATGAAATGTTTGGCTCCTGTCCAAAAGTATTGAAAACTGATCTTGTGAGAATATGTAGTCCACTTACAAGATGTATTGAGCATGGACCTCATTCGTCTCTTTCCTTTGCATTGTATGCCTCCATGCTGGTGACAGCCATGGCCAGAGGCATTCTGTATTTGGGTTGTCTCTACATCCTTATGTCCTGTTCTCAATATTTTAATACCAACGTAAGGGAATTTCTTTAAATTTGGCACAAAGTTCCACTTGGACTCAAAGACAAACTGAGTAGATTTTCAGTGTCACAGTGACACTGTCTTTCTCATTTTTATGAACGTGATATCTCAAAATGACCATGAGGGATTTTTTTTTTTTCAAATTTGGCAAAAACAGCCACTTGGTCTCAAGGATGAATTGATTGGAATTTTACGGTCAAAGGTCAAGGTTACTGTAGCCTCACATAACACGCTTTTGACCATAACTCAAGAATTCAGAATCTAATTCTGTCAAAATTTCACACAAATGTCTAAAAGGTTAAAATGATGAAGTGATGACATTTTATAACCAAAATGTCAAAGATCAGTTTTACTGTGGCATCATAATGTTCTGCAAAACACTTCTCTTGCCCTTATCCAGTGTCACAACTCAGAGACAGAGAGGTAGACATTTGGTCAGATACTGAATTGGTGACAATAATCTTTGGAGTCTACTTTGTTCATTTGTCCCACCTCGGTGACTGGCTAACTTGTCTTTGGAGCATCCATTGACCTTCTTAGGGCAGTTTTGTTCAGAAAATGATTGTAAGACTAGAGTTACATCAACATTAGTCAATTAATATGATTTGAGTAATGATTATTATGGGCTCTGTGGTTATGGACCAGCAACAACAACAAAAAAGATAATCTGGTTACCAACCAGTTAACTCTTTAAAGCTTGAAATTCTAACACATGGTGATAAGTGTAAGTGACATGTTTTTGGTATTACTGTCTCTGAGATTTTGATTAGTCCTTACAAGACTTGGGAAATATGATGATGAACACTATGACATGATATGAATTTGATGGCATTTATAGTGTGACAGCTATCCTATAAATATCTCTGATTAGATTAAACCTGTGTAGGCAGCGGTGCAAATCTGTGAGCAGGATTGCCATTTGGCAATGTCTGTAAAGGTGGGAGATTATAGACATTCCTGTCTGGTGATGTTATCCATGAACAGTTTCTAAATAGAATTCTCACATATTACACTGTATGTTGATGGCATGATATAAAATCACATTTACCATGATATTTGATTTTATCCATATCGTTTAATCATTGTCTCTTCTCAATTTCCAATCAGGAATTCAATAAGGCTTTTCTTACCAGACTAACTGGCTTTAATAAAATAGAGGCTGAACGCTTTTGTGCAAATAAAGGACTCAGGATGCTGCTCTTTTGCCTGTAACATGCTAATGAAAATTGGTGTAAATCCTTTTTACTAAGACCTGAGGCTAGTATTGACATTTCTGCCTGTTTTTCTCTCATTTTTTTTAACAGCAAAAAGCCAAATTTGTGTTAAAGACAGAATATAACAACTTGTAAGTATGTATTTTGAATTATTTCATTTTTTTTAACAGCAAAAAGTAAAATGTGTTAATGGCACAATAATACCCTAGAAATATGTATTTTTAATTCCTTGGTTTGACGAACTGTAAATATTTCTTTTTTTTTTCGTCTAAAAAAGTCCACCATGACATGCTCTATGTTAAAAAATAACACAACAACCTTACAGCACACTCAGACATTAAAATTACAGTGAACCTTGCAGTTTGAGATTTTCAGTTAATCACTCACAGTACGGCGCCCTAATTAAGATTTCTGCTTCAGTATATGTGGAAACCTCTCTTCCTGTCAGTATTTATAGATAGATAACATGGAGCGCTGCCTGGCAAGAGGAGCTTCTGATGCTGTCATGAATTAGCCGTAATTGTTGGTTTTTAACACCTTAAGTTGGCGACGTGTGTGCAGTGCATGGGAACAGGTGTATTTATATACATGAGATCTTATTTTGTCCTGCAGTCTGTCCTTACGCTGATGACACCTCTTTTTATCTCACAGTTAACTGATAAAGTGTCTCTTGTTTGCAATCAGACTGTACAGTTTGACGGCTGCTTCTAAACACTGACGAAATTGAGTACACATTTACAGCTTGATTTGCAAATGATCACTTATTACACACACGCTGAGCACAAAGTTCCTGGCAGGAACACATGCATGCACACATACGCACACACACACACGCACACGCACACGCACACACACACACACACGCACACGCACACGCACACGCACACACGCACACACTTGTCCATGGTGCTGTTTTTCACTGCATGCTGCGCTCGTGTTGTTCTAGCATGTCAATGAATTAATGAATGTACTCACTGGCTTGTGTGAGGTACCAATGTATAAACCTAATGCCCTGCGGCTCTTGTTTAGCAACGCAGCAGTGTCATGAACATGAATTAGACAGGATAAAACAAATATTTGAAAATAACTGAAAACACTTTATGGGTAAAGGTGCCTAGAAAAAAATGAAAGGTTGCAAAAAACTAATAAAATACAGCAGCATCTGTTAATCGAACTGTGCGGGTTGTTGTTCTAGGAAATGGTTTTGTCATATGATAATGACTTCTAGAGTTTTTCTCTAGACGTCCCTCCTTGTGTTCTTTAGTAGCTTTTATCATAAATGAGCAGCAATTCAGGAGTTTTTTTTAATGTATCAGTAAATACTTCTCAGTGCAGACCATTGTTTTGTCATTTTTGCTCTTTTTCCTGTTTTTGCGGTTACCAATCTCTCCTGTTATTTCAGATACCCTGTATGCCCCACCTGCCATGTAGCTTGAGAATGGTGTGTTCCCACCATCTCCAGTCACCTGATCCCCATTCATGCATTCCTCTTTGCGTATTTACCAGTCCTCTTCTCCCAGATCATCTAATGCATAAACCAGTCTTACTTGCCTGTTTCTGGCTCTGCTTATTTGTTTTTTTTTTTGCTCTCTCTGACTGATAACCTTTTTACCAAACTAATTTTCTTACCAAGTAAACCCTTGATTGCTTTCAGCCGCTCTGCCTCTGAGTCCTATTTTCCGGTTTCTTTAGCGTTGCCGAAGGTTGGAGAAGGAGAATGGGAGGCGCTCCTATCAGTAAGAGATCTGCCTCTGAAATAGGACTCGTCAGAGAAAGTCTTTTAATCCCACCACCAGTAAAATTACCTTTGCAGTTTGTCTGGTTCGACCCTTGCCAAGAATTTAAAATTTTCTTTTTTTTTTTCCTTTCATTAAGTCGTTCCCTCATTCATTCCAATCACGACACGTCTTCAGTCCTGCTAGGGTCATATTTGACTTGCCTGCAGCGCTTCTTCAAATCCCTGAAAAACTTCTTTTCTCTTTTTCCCTCTCCTCAGTGAGATTCACTCCAGACAAAGCCCAGCCAGGCCATGCTCACGCCATGACCACTACAATGTAAGTACTGCAGTATATAGATGAAGGTGGTATGTGAATGTGGATGTTATTTAGTATCATCTGACACACATTATGGGGGAAATATAACGCTAACATTGTCCAACCTCAGAAAGATGGATTTGAAGCGGCTTTGTAGAGTAGCTCATGAATTTAAATCAACAAGTAGGCAATTCGTGATATCTCAGATGAATTTCAATATTTCGTTAAAATCTGACAGTCATCAAATTGTAAAAGAGGAACTTTTTTTTTTTTTGCAGCCAGGAAACATAATTTTGCAGAGATTATGGTTTAAGGTGAAGTGAGGGGATTTCAGGGAAACAAATAAATGAAAAAGGCTTAAAGGTCCACTGTGTAGGATTTAGGGGGATATATTGGCAAAAATGGAATATAGCATAATAAGTATGTTTCATTTAGTGTGTAATCATCTGAAAATAATAATTGTGTTTTTGTTGCCTTAGAATGAGCCATGGGGAGCTGATCCTCATCTACAGAGATCGCCATGTTGCACTACCATGTTTCTACAAAAGCCTAGCTGATAACAGCACAGTCCAGTTATTAGTAACTGGACATTTTAAGATGTCAAGCTTCACTTTTATGTAATTTATAGTGCTGAATTGCATCTGGTGCGGATAAAAGGGTAAAGGAGCTTGTTTCATAGGGAAGTGGTGGTGCAAAAGGAGCCACTGCTTTAGGATGAATGAAGTAACAGCCTGAACACCAGTAGATGCCAAACTCTTATGTCACCCTTTGAACTGAGGACCCAAAAGCAGACAGACAAACAGATGTAGTTAAAAAAAGAGTTCTTTGTTACAGTAGTGAACTGTGTAGGAGAGTGATGGACAAGATGACTGGGTGAAGTGAGGGGTGATCTGTGTTCCTGTGGTTATCTACTGCTGGAGGTGTGGACAGGATGGCTGGCAGAGAACACAAAATAGGTCTTAGAAAAAAATCAAACAGGCAAGCAGGCAAAGAAATGGAAAAGATCAGAAATAGAGCTGGATTCTTGTCACAACAGTGTTCAGCAGCGACCCGACAAGGAACGCCTGTAGAGCTGGCTCTCTTGTAGGTTGCAGGCTTGATGGCAGGCAGGTGCGTTGATTGATGAGTGCCACCAGGTGTGAAGAGTGAAGGAGCGCAGACAAGGGGTGGCAAGAGAGCAAAGGAGGGACAAAACCAAAACATAACAGGCAGGCACCAAACACAAAAGTGACTGGAAAAAAAACAAACAAAAATCCCACTCACACAGACACTGGAGTCAGCTGGGACCGGCTGTGACACTCTACTTTTAATGTGAACTGCTGACCACTGATTTGTGTTGGGACACTTCACAGCAGAGAGTTTGTCTGTCGTCTAATGAGTCATTGTAGAGAAGTTGGTCCACCAGTTCTTCCACAGTGCTGTGTAACTGTATCAAACCCAAGTTTCCCAGCACTGGTATTCACTGTAGCAAACACCTCCCTCGACTCTCTCATGATACAGGTTCTGTTGTAATCATTATCAGATTTGGAGATCGTAATTCATTCTTATTTTTCATTAAGTATTGGTTGTTGTAAGTCCTTTAAGTCATGCATAATGTGCAGATCTTCTGCCCATTTCCAGCTAATTCTAGATGCGTCACAGAGGATCCACAAAAAAACCGAAGATTGATTTTATCTTTCCAAACCAGTCGGATTTTTATGAAAGATATTGTTAAAAATGCATTAAATGCTGAATGCGTTGGGCTCTCATTTATTCCTGCATTGTGTTAAAGTTGCAACCATAAATCAGCTGCTACTTGTCTTGATACCTGACTCACTCAATTTATATCATCAATTGTGCCTCTCATCTCTCTCACCATCTCTATTGTTGAGATTAGTGCTCTCTGCACAGCTGCAGTCTTGATGTTTTTTCTTTTCTCTGTCTCTCGACAGGGTTCGGTCTGTACTGTTGACAGTCCTGATGCTTATTTTCCTTGTACCCCATGGTGAGTTAAGCCTCCAGCAGTTGTAACCTCTCAGTTTGTACAATGTCTTTGTTTACCCTTTCATGTCTTAAAAACAATTCATTTTCACATTTGGAATAATCCTTCCTCCCGTACTTCCCGGTCCATTTGTTCGGCCGACACACACCTTCAAGCTTGGCTGTCATTTTTATTTCAAATAGACACCTGTAAATCTTCAAGATGTCATTTTGAAAAGGTAACACACTGACAAAAATCTGTTCCCACAAAGACAGACTGTCAGGCAGTCAGACATAAAACCACTTGGCAAGTGTCTTCAGGACCACATTTCATCATGATGACACACCAAACACAGACTCATAAGGTGAAAACAATACCGGCTGTCCTGATGTTGTTGTGGCTGGTAATGAGTCATGCACTGTGTGTTGGACTCTTTAACATCAATGTGACGTGTTTATTTCATTTTTTATGTTGTTATAGTTGACTGATATTAATAATGTGTATGAGTGTATATATTGACATTCTGAGCGGGACATGGTAGTCATTAAAAACTGGAATCCCTTCTGCTTGGTTTCCAATTATCAGTAGTAGTTTAAGATTGATTTCAGCTTGGAAGTGACATCTCTATTTAGGAAATACTCAGGTGACACTGGTCACGATGTGTAAGTCTAATCTCCAGATACAAAGAACGCATCAGCCTTATACCAGTGTTGACATCTGAGATTACAGCTGACAGATTTCCTGTGTGGCGCTCATGTGGTGTCAAAATGAAAACCATTGTACTTTTCTTTGACAATACTGTAGTAATGCTCTCCTCTAACAGTTGTCAAACCTACATGACGAGTTTCTCCTGAACTGAATCAATATCACCTCAGGTGTACACTAACAAGGTCTTTGTGCTCCTCTCATGTTCTCTTTCTCTCTGTCATGCTCTGGCACATAAAATGAGCATATGCCTTGTTTTAAACTACAAAATGACATGCAAGGTATCTCAGAAAGAGGTGTTAATATTGCAAAGTTTTGGGGAACAGAAATGAAAACCACCCAATATTGCCTTCACCAAAATTTAACCTTCTTTTCTTTTCCATCAATTCTACCATTTGTGCCTTTTAATCCACCTGCTCTTCCAACTAAGCCACTGGGTGCCCAAAAAAACAATATTTCATTAAACTTGCAAGACACACAGAGGAAAAGAAAACAATTTAAGTCTAATATTGTCATACATTTCAAGAAATATGTTGTAATGTTACTTAATTTTGATTAAATGCAACTTTATACTCACAATATTATGACTTTTCTACTTAAATTAAAACTTAATTCTTGTAATGTTATGGCTTTATTCTCAAAAGTTTCTTATCTTAAATGTGGCAACAATACTTGTTGGATAAAGGGAAAACCTGTCCATGTGTCAGACCTGGGTTAACCGTCCTGCCTCTCTCTGAGCAGGTGCACAGTGTTTAGAGCCTGAGGATGGAGCCCCTCGTCATTCAGGTGCCCTGGACCTCCCGTGGCAGGATGAGCTGTGCTGTGACTCACCCTCAGCCCACCTCCCTCTGGAGCAAGATGACACTCTCACACCGGGGACAAACCGCTCTGAATCAAACCTCCCACACAATCCCCTGTGCAGCTTTAAGGGCTCGACTAGCGAATCACATCCACGTGGGCCCTCTGGCGGTAAGAATTTATTCAAGACTAGCATCCAAAATGTTTCTTAACAAAGAAATTATTAATTTAAAGCTAGTCGAGTTGCTCCTGTCCAGGTTGATAGGGTACTGTTGAGAGAGTCAATGCATGGGAAGTTATGTATTTCATTGAAATCACCCATTAATATCAAACTTTGCTTGCCAGCTTTTGCAACGGCTAATTCAAATAAACAGTCCTCCTCACAACCATTCGATAACATGCAGAAAGTACAGTTAAAGTTCTGTCTTATATGTTTTCTCCAGCTGCAGTAATGTGAAAATGAAATTTCACACATTTGCATTGATTTGCACCTCAGGAGCTGGACTATCTAGCGATTATCTCGACTCACATGCAGTGTTTTGATCCAGGGCTTTGTACTCTTGTATCTGTGTTACATGTCTCCAAAAAGACAATTAAACACAAACATTTATTTTTCACATCGCGCTATGAAGTTGGAGGTTAGCCCCTTGCCTTTTCCTCATTAAGTCCAAGATTTTTTTCTTTTTGTTGAGAGAATCTGTAACTGACAACATGCATTTGTCATTTATAGACTTGGGCTCATATACAGTGCAGGATACAGGAACCATATTGTTACTGCACTTTTACTTGTTTTCAGACTATTTCTAGGAACCTTTAAAACTACTGTAGAGGAGACACGATAGTTAAAAGTAACCAAACTGTCACATAAAATTAGGCTTCTGCAGTTTGATCGGCAGTCAATAAAGTCAGTTTCTGAGAATTCTGCAACACATAGTTTATATGTAAGGACAAGGTTTTGTTTTTATTTATTTTCTTTAGGCCTAATACTACATGGTTAAGGTTACAGAAAGATAGGGATCATGGACAATAAACTATGGTTAAGGTACGGTTAGGGTTAGGCAGCAAAACTTTTTGATATGGTTGATAGAGACTGTGGTTATGTTAATTAAAAATGTTATTTGCAGGCATGTGATTTGATGTAAATTCTCCTGCGTCAAAGTCAGTCTTTCCACAGGCTCATCCACCATCTTTTAGTTTCTCCCTGGCTACATTTAGGGCATGCTACTTCATGCATTGGCACTGAATGTAAGCATTGGTCAAAAATTGTCAATATAGATCAATATAATAACTAAGATACTGTGCTGGCTTTACACACTGTAACTGAAACTGGTATTTTCTACAATTTAAAAGTGCCCTGTGGAAGTTTTGACCACTATTGATACCACAAAAATGTGTTTTGATAAGTGGAGCCATGTGATGCTTTTGCTCTCACAGTTTCTGCCATTCCATGCTTGACATTAGACAAGATGTACAGGTCATATACTACTTTGAGGCATGAGCATAACAGTCTGATTACAAGAAAACACTCATGAGATAGACTTGTGATCCCAAGTAGCAATAGGGTAGCTATATGATGTGGCTCCTCCTCATCAGAGCAAACAGCAAGACAGAGCCTTGTGATTCTCTCTGCAGTGTCGTCACTGATAAGGATGCCTCTTAAGATCAGCCTGACAGGCTCATTACACTTTAATGGCCTTTCTGTTGGCATCCCTCTCAGCCTCTCATCAGAGTGGGTGACCATGTGAGCCCTATGCTGCCAATTCACAAGATAGTAGTTAGTTTGGCTCACAAAGATTGTCTTTTCTCAGCACAACAGAATCAAATTAGCTGTTTCTCTTTCCATGAAATCTTTGAGCACCACTGCTTTCTAACTAGACGGGAAAGTACAAAGAGTGGTTTGTCTAAGAGCAAAGGGCCACTACAAGGGAGTCATAATTATAAAATTCTCTCGATGTTGTCGGTGAGGAGGTGATGGAGGTGAAGCAATATCAAGACATGAGGGAGGTGAGGAGGATGTGTTTGTTTTGATCGATCTGTGAGGCGCTGTGACGCATCTGAATCAATGGTAATTAGCTGAGACCTTCCAGCTTTGTGTGAGGTTTAAGGCCTACACAGTGTCTCTTGACAGATTCATGATGTGTTTTGACAGCCAAAAGTTTGAATTTAGTTCCACCGTCCCTTGCTATTTTGCTCATTTGCGTGTTTGCTTGTTAGTCATACTTATTTTATTTGCGTCTTGTTGCTTTCAACTTAAAAAATGTCTTCAAAACAGGTGTGGGTTAAAGATTGCAGAAGACTGAACAAAGAAACACTTTCGTATTGAGTACATTATGAGTATAAGGAGGCCAGGACCAGTCCTGCTGTAGATGATTGTAGCATGCAAAAATGTCTGACATAAATACTAAATTCTGTCCTGTTTGTATGGCAATATATACCTTCATCTTACAGAGTACCTGTAAATTTTATCCAAATGAAAGACATTTCACATTACATATAAATAGCTACCTGCTGGAGTTTCCCTCTAATCTAGCTTACAAACATGGACATGCATGTCTTGTCCTGTGCCTTAGCTAACTAACTAAGTACTAAGTACTATCAGTGTCCAGGCTAGATAGCCAATTAGCTGCTTGGCTGCAGCACATTAAGCAACATGCAAATGTCATATGGGTTCAGGTAGATGCTGGTGTGATTCTTACTCTTTAATACCCTAGTAACACGCACATGTAGACTACAGCTTTGTGTCTCGTTCCTTAAGGTGTAACATCAGCAGTCTGGCAGAAGACACTTGAGCTAGTTACAAAAAAGGAATGACTAAATGTGATTTCATCTGGACTTCAAAAGGCAATGCTGCTCTGTTAGTGTACATCCTTGCTCCAGAACTGTAATATCTTTGGTCACTTTTCCCTTATTTTTTTTCCATTTGGCACCATTATCAGACCAGTTCTGATGTTTTCAAGTTTTCCATTCATCCCATTCTCGTGAACCTGATATCTTAAGAACACCTTGAGGGAATTTCTTCAAATTTGGCACAAACATCCACTTGGATGCAATGATGAACTCATTAGATTTTAGTGGTCAAAGACAAGGTCGCTGTGACCTGCCAAAACATGTGTTTGGTCAAAACTCAAGATTTCATAAGCTAATTATAACAAAATTTCACATTAATGTTTAACAGAGCGTGATGATGAAGTAACGACATTTTATATGCAAAAGGTCAAAGGTCAACTTAACTGTGTCATCATAATGTTCTGCAAAAACACTTCTGGCCATTATTCAGTAACAGAAGGGGACATACTTCGTTAAATTCTTTCCAGTATAATTTCTCCTTCCTTTTTTGGATGATTCTTGAAAAACATATATTAAAACCCTTTACTTAATCATAAATTATTTAACACCATAACAATGAGCTCTAAGCTAAGACTATTAAAATCCTCCCTTTCCCTCTCATGACTTCGTTTCCAGGCAGGGGCCTTACCACCATATTGCTGCTTGCAGCTATAATATTTCACTCTGTTTAGCTTAATAGCAGAGGCTTAGTTCTCAGAATTTGAAGCTAGGCCATTTTCTCAGAATCCTTTGTTTGAAGGTCACAGTCGTCTGTTGTAAATGACATGTGGAGATGCCTCTGATCATACAACTAACATGAAATTCTGAATTCTTGTCAGGCACCTGTTTGGATATACTTTGCAGAATTGATGACAACTGGGAAAACTTGTCATGTGATCTTCAGTCTCATGGTTCACCATCAACAGCGCTGGATGCTGGTCTTATGGCAGTTAGCTTACAGCATCTGTTGTGAGTATGGAACTTCAGTCTTGTCCTGTTTGTTTGCATGTGTGTGAATGCATGTGTGTGTGTGTGTGTGTGTGTGTGTGTGTGTGTGTGTGTGTGTCTGGTCTGAACCTTTCCCAACTGCTCAGCGGGTGGTTAAGTATGTGTGTTTATTTTGCAAGAGGGGGAAGCTGCATGCTATCGCACTGGTTCCACGCTTTCATTGTAGTGAGGATAAAGAGGACAAGACGCTTGAGCACACACTTGATATAAGATGCCAGACATTGTGCAGCAGTTGTACACTGCTCTGAAATGTTTGCTGTAAATGCAAACAAAATTTTACTAAATTCTTTCACCTTAAGTTCCATTCATTTCTGGAGCTTTCAGTCGTCTTGTACTATCTTCATGAGAAGATAAAGTTGACATGGAATTATGTTAATAGATTTCTCATTTACACTTACGAATGTTGTCATTTTATTTTTGACTTTCAGTAAAACTGCAACGTTTTTTCATATCCACTTCTCAGATCCCAGAAAGACGACACAGAGTTGAACGGTGGTAACACTTCACCTGATAACCCTGTCATCTGTGAGGCAGAGGATTCCTTCATGTGTTCAGTCGCTCTTGACTCTAAGACAAGCTTTGTCACTGCGGTAACCGTCAGCATCTCAGACGCTGTCGCTCCTCCAGTTCTACTCAGGATTCCTGCCCGACCCGGTAAGAGAGGTTTATCTTGTCTCATTCTTTGTTTTATATATAGTTGAAAGAGTCGGATATAGGGGAGTTCAGAGAGACTTGTTTTCTCTATGGACTGGCGTCCTTAACTGGAAAACACTTGCTCCCCTATACTGTAGGGGTTGCATTTCTGGAATTGGTAAAATATGAGGACTGCCTTTGTTATCAGTCAAATTATTTAAACTACAGAGATGACAGATGCAAAACTGTGTGTTAGTTATTCACTAATCTATATAAACTGATGAAGAGATATAGGGTTTCAAAATGGTCAGTCACTTACTCACTGGGAAATTAGTTTTAATTTGTAGTATGGCATATTATATATTATGACCTTATGTATAAGTTGTAACTAATGACATTGAATTCACAACCTGGCAACCTGAAAGTTGTCCTTTTTAGAAAGCAGTACTGAGAAAAGTTACTTTCGTTGGAGAGGAGGGATATGCTATTTTACAGTAAGAAACAAAAAAAGGCCAGTTCCCAGGAAGTTTCTCCATTACTGGCATTAGCGAATAAATTTAGTCATGTATGAAGACGATGCTGTGCTCATCAATGTTTAAAACACAACCGTTTTTCAACGTCCATCTTCAATGGGATGCATCTGGACACATAAGGAGAAGGAGTTTCATTCAGTTGTGATTGGCAAATGTGACTAGAATCGCAGTGAGAAGCCAGGCCACGGTCCTGTGTGTGTGTGTATGTGTGTATTTGTATGCGTGCAACCACACCTTAGCTTTGAGATCTCCACAGTGATAGACGAGGACTTTCCATGCTGTGTTTGTTCAACCAGACCTTTTGGGTTAAATCGACGGAGCAGAACAGAGCCTGCGTAGTGATGGTGTGTTATTTGTTATGTTCCTCACTCTTCAGTTTGCTCCTTTTTACCATGTCCAAGTTACCGTGTCGTTAGTAAAGCCTTTATTCTTCTTACTTTGATTTTTGTGCTTTTAACACAAAGCTTCTGTCCATCCAAATCCAACCTTTGGATGGAGTAAAAGGATATTCAAGGACTGTCAGCAGCGGCCTTGAATGCTGCTGGGAGGATGATGTGTGTGAAGCATTCATGTTTACACAGACACGGATGTAAACTGTAACTGCAACCTAATTGGTTGCTGATGCATAAAACCACAAGGTGTAACTCTAGCTTCTCACCACCATTGTTTTCAATAAACATGTTTTGAGCTACAGTTCCCATCAAGCTTTCAGGTATACAAGCAGGAATTGCAGTGTTGCTGTAAGAGTTTGGCGAATTTACATCATGAAAAGTCATGCTTGAAGAGCAATAAAAACGTATTTGTTTTGAGACCATGAAAACAAACAAACCAGCACTGAAAACTGTGTAATCAGATTAGGTTATGACTGTAAAAATGTAACTTGTACTATGAGCCATCATTTAGAACTGTCCAGTTGGAAGAAACTTGTTATAAACAGTCAGTTATTATATCATGACAGTAATCAATGTTGCTACTCTGCGAGTAACATCTTAAATTATACTTTTAGTAGAAAACGATAAGGCTGGTTTCTCCCCTGATGTGAGAACAGTCCGGAAAATAAATTGTTGAGCTGTTACTCATAATGTTGCGTCATCTCTGTTCTCCCTGCAGGCATCTTTGTGGTTTTATGAAACTCAAGTATCTTTTTATTTGTCATAATTGAGTCTGTCTCACTGGAGTGAATAGAAGTCTGGATCTACGTCTCTGAAATCCATCCGGAAATGAAACGAGTCCAAATGTTATACTCAATGCGCTGCATAATTAATGGGATATCAAAAATGCACAGCTACATGTTTCATTGAAAGTCCACTCATTATAAACTGACAGATATGCACACAAACTTCATATATATGGAAAGGCTAAAAAGCACAAAGTGAATTTGCAGAAAAATCCAATCCTAAACTGTCAATATTTGTATTAACTGAAGAAGTCATCAGTTTATTATTTAATACTGATAAGCCCTAGAAGATTATTGATCCTGAAGATGAGTGCATGAAGATAAGTTAATAACTTACCCAGATACCAATCATAAAATACCACAGATATTAAAACTAAGATATTGTAATTTCATTAGTTATTGTATTGATCCATAGGATTTAGTAACCTTTGTTCAAATGTCAATTGAGACTAAAGCAGTATATTTATTGTGCTTTGATTCTACTCAGCATGTGCTTTTTTACTCCTTAAAAAAAAGTTCTTTTAAATTGGGTTTTACTGGATTATACAATGTTTGTATCAAAGACAAATACACCTCTGAAAGTGTGCAATCAGGGAACATAAACATGCATTTTTACATAGAGACTTGTCTGAACATGTGCTTCTGTTTGTGTTCCTTTTCTGCAGTGAAACCCAGTCCTCCAGTCAACCTGTCACATATTCAAACCATTGAGGCAGAACTGATTTTACAGTGGGACGACCCGTCCGACTATGACACGGGCCCGCTGAGATATGAAGTCCGACACACATCCAACACCACTCATCCAACCTGGCAGGTAACACCAAGCACTGATAGGACTCATAAGTGATATTTTAAGATTTTGCCACTGTACCCACTGGGAGTCATATGTTCTGAAAATGTATTGGTACCATTTTATGAAAAGGCACTTTTCATAAAAGGTTTGTATTTGTGTTATTAGGTCACCTTTGAGCTATAATGCACAGGTAAATAATGAATGATTAAATTCTTATGGCCATCTAGTCTGCAGTTATATGTTGAATTATTGATAATGTTTTATTAATCCACCAAGTCTGCAGTCACAATTTTTTATGAATTGAATTTTGTCCAGGGGAGTGGTCAAACAGTCAAATTACTCACAAGAGTTGTTCTTAACAATGGCTTTTATTTATCTATAAACCATTTGTAGCCACTAGTTATAATTATAAACCCTTAATGAGGGGTGCCTTTTTAAAAAAGTGTTACAATGTTACAAAAACACAGGTGCCTCAGTGATGAGCGTCATATATTTGGTTTAAAAAAGGAAATGTTAGGTGCAGAGTGAAAGAACGTCTCAACTTTGAGTGCAAAATATGCTTCAAAAAGAGAGGTGAAAACATGCTGTCAGTGGTTAAATAAACTACAGAAGGTTACTATAGAGAAACAAGTCATGCCTTGAGTGAGTCACAGATACACTTACTGTATTTGCTCTTCACTGCAGCAGTGCTGCTTTTTCGCATCACAAATTTCCACTGACAAGACAACATGTTTATTTAGTGCGACTTGCTCCCAGTCAGTTGGATTTTAATGGCCTCATACAGTGTACTTAGTGTTCAACAGTGCAGTCACTGTTCAGATGTGGATCACAAGCTCCAGGGGCTCACCCAGGGCTGGAACTTTAGAACTTCTGTTTAAGACTCCTATGAACAAAAAAATAAAATACTGTATGGTGTCACTTAAAATCTGTTAGTTTGGGACATATAGTTTTTGATAAAGTGTCACACGAGAAATGCTCAGAATCAACAGGTGTCAACACATATACACACACACATATATACACACGCTCACACATTCACACACTCACACACTCACACACACACCATCCAGTCATTTCTGTATCCTGCTTGTGTGTTTTGGTAACAGTTCCATTTGATGACACATCAAACAAAAACCGCAAGCATGTTGCGATGATGGATTTGATTCAGTCATCATTCTCACATGCAAACACACCCAACTATCATGAAGTCAGTTTGGCGTGTGTACGTGTATGTGTGTGTGTAAGTTAATTCTCTCTGCTGTCTGCAGGTGGTGTCTGCACCTGGAGAGCCCAGATTGTCTCTGGAGCTGAAGCCCAGACTAAACTACACCATCCAGGTTCGCTGCTCCAGCCTGGAGAACCCTCCAGTGTGGAGTGACTGGAGTGAGCCGCACCACATCTACCTGGACAGTAAGAACTGCTCCCTTTCAACAGTTTATACAGAGACAGATAATGTGAGTAATGCAAAAGACATACAAGATGTTTTTGGTTATTTTTATTTCTCCGCTCCAGGCAGGTGGCATTATATTATCAGTTTGTCCGGATTTTTTCAAATTGGCACAAATGTCCACTTGGACTCAGGGATGAGCTGATTAGATTTTGATGTTTAAAGGTCAAGGTCACTGTGACCTCACAAAGCACGTTTTTGACCATAACTCAATAATAGACATGTTAATTACTAGAAAACTTGGCACAGATGTTCTAGAATGAAAAATGATGACATTTTAGATCCACGTGACATCGATGTTCATCAAAAACTATTTTTTCTGGCCATTATTTTGCGTCATAACTCAGGAACAGAAGGGTCGACATTTGGGCGCATACTGAATAGGTGACACTAATCTTGGGTGCCACCTTGAAGATGTCTGTAAAGCATGAACATGCAGCATCTTTGCAGCAACAAACATTATCGAAGAGTTCTTGCAGAAACTATTGGGGTTCATTGAATTTATTCAGTCAGTCTGTCTACCGCTTTAGTGAAATACCTTAGTAACTCCTGCCTTTAGCACCACTATCAGGTCAAAGTTTTAACGTGACCCAGAATAGAAGTTATTGTCATAACATTTTTAGGGAATTTTAGGTAAATCATTGAGGAGTTGAGCATTGATCAGCTAAAACTTGATAACATATGATTATTAAACAGCCAAAAGCATTTTGCAGTCTGCAGTACAGATTCTTTTAAAAATGTTTACAGTACAATGCTTCCTTGTTCATCTCTTACTAGTTGTTGTCTGTCAGTCTGCCTTAAATATTGCATGTTTATTCCTCTGTTTACTTATGAGGTATACTTTGTTTCCAATTGATTTAACTGACAAAACAGCCAACTGAAATTTCTTCTCTTTTCCGTTAAGTTTCGTTGTAGGATAAGAATGCACCACAAATCTGGAATCAAAGTCAAAATACTCAGTTTGTGTTTTTTCACTGTAACAGCTGGACTGAGTTTAAAGGTAATTCGGGAATTTGACAGCCCTAAAATTAGATTACATAATTTTACCTTTTTCCTATGAATTTGGCCAGCTGACATGTTAAACCTGTCCTGGTGGTTGGAATTCAGCTCTCATTGCTGATTAGATTCCAACAACTGACCTCATTATCTCACAGGTAGATTTATGTCGATGCAAAACTATTAAATGGAGTCCAGCTCATTAGCTATTAATAAAGAGCTCATTCCAATGTGGTCAATGTCTATAGACTCTGCGTCATACTTTGATTTGTAGCGGCACATAGCCTTGAGAACCTCTGAATCAATGGCTTGTGAAAAAGCTAAATGTGAGAGCTGAGCATGTTTTCAAAATGATGAAACTGAAAGCTGAGAAATGAGAGAGAACTGTTTGCACACTCAGACAGATTCTTTTAAACTGAAGACAATAAATAGCTCATGTTGGCTGGTTGTAAGTGCTCTGCAATATCAGACTGCTGATTTAAAAGTTGACAGCAGAGCTTAGGTCTTTAAACAATAAAACACGCCGCTGAGTCCAGTATCTGGCAGTGCTTGTTTGTGTTGCTGTGTACAGCATGTTGCTCTTGTACTCTGCATCACATGAGGAAACTTAATCCTGGAGCAAAAATGTGTCTGTGTGTCATGGGGTCAGCAGTTCATGCGACTCAACAACTCTGATTCATTACACTGAGGCGAGCTTCAAAAACTTCACTTTTGCAAATGAAACTTACAAACTTAGAAAGTCCTCCAAAATCAGCAAAGTTAATATATGACTAGGAAAGTTCTATGTACATCAGCAGTAAAATACAATGAATACAGATGATTCTTTTGTTGAGTTTTTTTTTTACCTGTTTAGTACATGAGTCACATGTCTTTTGTTTTTCTTTTGACTCCACGCAGAGGTTTTGTGTGTCTGCGTCTGACGAGGTGGTTAGATGACGATCCTCCCACCTTCACACTCATTTTAGACCAAGTCCTAAACAAAGAAAAGTTTTCAGAATCCCTGAAAAAATTGTCTTTTGTAAAAAAAAAATCTCCATACTGCAGGTGTGTGGGAATGAGTCAGGCAGTTGTTCAACTTTGAGTTTTTGTTTTATTCTTCAACTGTGGCTCTTTGTTTTATTCTTCTTTATTACATTTAATGTGTGTTTAGTTCTTCGTTCTTAAAGAAAATGAAAATTATAAAACAAATAATCTTAAAAGATTTTTAAAAAACAAACCATATCATGTTTCTGTGCGTTTTTGTGCAGCGGTGAGCTACATCCCTGAGAAAGTTGTGGCACGGCCGGGGGAGAACGTTACAGTGTACTGTGTGTTCAACGACCACACAATCAACGCCAGCACGGCCATGTGGATGCTCAACTTCCAACACCGGCTTCATAGCAGCCAGTATCACCCAGTTAACCAGTGGGTAAGAGGAAAAAAAAATAAAAATACTCTCCTTCCAGACTTTTGTTTCTAGGAACATTTCCAATAAAGTTGAATGACTTCCTCAAGTATTTTTAGAAAAGTACACTCAATGTTAATAAATTAAGACATTCCTTTCCCAAACAAGGTCAGCCAGATCACAGTGCGTCCTTCAAAAAATCGGATGTACGATCTGCTGCAGTGCACTCCGGAGTGGACCCTCCCCTACAGCCAGATCTATGTAGAAGGTGAGCTTTGCTGCTCCTTAATATCACAGACAGAAACAAAACCATCACCACACATCTTGTATTCACAGTGGAAGACATGGACGAGCTATTTCCACAGTGAAAGTCGACATTAACATTTCTCGTCTGGTGTTTTAACGTTACTGGAAGTGTCTTTTTTTGCGTCAGCTTTCCGCCACAGTGGACAAAGACAGGAAAGAGACTGGCGACTTGTGACCGCACAACAATGTGAACCAAAATAATCCCTGTACACCAAGGCTATCTCAGGTGAAGTTTGTTATTGTGACTTAAATGTGAGCATTTCTTCCTCTGTGTCTCAGGAGCGTCCATTGATATACACTGCGAAACCAACGGTGACATCGATGCGATGGACTGCAGCTGGAAAAACACACAGTGGACTAGACCCAAGTTTAGATCCAGGTAGAACGATTGCATTTTACGTTGTACTTCATAGTAGATTGTATTGAGATGTTTTTGCAAACGGTGGCATTGTTTATGAAACCTCAAAACTTAGTGTGCTGAAAAGCTGGAAGTTACTGAACACAGTGTACCAGGAGGCACATGTAGGAACCCTGGAAATAGTTGTGTGAAGTGATACCAGGAAGTTTATTTCATCGGCGAACAATAGGTCAATGTGGTTTTTGACCTCACAGCAATAGAAAGTCTCTGCACTATAAAAACCACAACAATGAGGACTGAAAAAATAATGTAATGTTTTATAACTCTTGTGTACAACTGCTTTGCACATTACTCCAGTTTCTTCTTCTTTTTTTTTTTTTTTGCTTTTCCTCTCATTCTGCGTCTTTTAAAATAGATACGGAAAAAGTATAATTCTGGTTTATTACATAAAGCATTATGAATGGATTATAATTCACTATGGTTGCCCTCATAATGCATTATAGATGTGGTCTTCATAGAAGGTGTTACCATGACAACTCATGATACTACAGGGACTGTTATAGCATACTTTTAGTCCCTACTACAGTTATGTTGATGTGTGTATAGATGAATAATTATTATGCATTATAAGCCCCATCAGTCATCCTCTAGTTTATAACTAGTCAAGAACATCCATATGACACTTGATACTTCTATAATCTATAATGTTTTATGATTGTTCATGTTTTGCATCAGTAAGCATTATATATGTTTATGAGTTAAGTCATAAGGCATTATGTATGCATTATAATTCGCTGTGAATGCCCTCATAATGCATTATAGATGTGGTCTTCATAAAAAGTCAGAGTTAAAACCAGTTCTTATTAGATATATTATATGCGAATGTTACTAAAACTAAAACAGTTTTTTTTTAAGTGTAGGTTTCTTATGAGTGAAGAATACAACTGAAGTTGTAACAAAAACAATTTACCCTTTCTCTTTGTCTGTATTGTTCAGTAGTAGCGGGCGAATATCTTTTACTTCAGTGAAATGGGCAATACCATATTATAGAAATATTGTAGTACAAAAGCATAAAGTGTACTTTAAGTACCAAAGGTGATGTGTTATATATAAACACCACTCTTACATTGCAGGTGCCAAAGTTTTGGCTTGATTGTATATCTTTTTATTGATATTCTAAACCTTATTGTTTAAATGTAGTGGAGTGAAAAGTACAGTATTACCCTCTGAAAGTAAGGCACCTTAAATATGCTCACTATCCACCACTGTTGATCAGATTACATAAGGTAAAGAAAAGACCTATGCTGTAGGAATATCATGACAAAATTTCAGGTCTCATTTATTATTAATTATATTTTCTTCATGTTAGGTGGGCTCACCTGACATGTGATCTGATGGAGGAGAGGGAACGAGCAGGGGAGAAAGTGGGGGAGATGGAGCCTGCATGCTTTCAGGTCCAGTCCAGGCAGAAAACCTGCACCATCCAGCCTCTGAGGATGAACTGCTACAAGCTGTGGCTGGAGATCCCATCCAGACTGGGCCCCATCAGGTCTAAACCCATCTACCTGTCACCCATAGATCATGGTGAGCAATATGGGTTCATGTGCATGAAACATAATACAACTAAACAAAACAATAAATTGACAGAAAGTTGTATACAGTGTACTAAACTAAAACAACACTTTTTTGCATTTAAGATGAAGTATATTTTATTGTCCCAGGAGGAAAAATGACTTCATCAGTGTCTGCATAAAGGTTTCTTTAAAGCAGTTACACAAATTGTCAGTGATTCACAATGTATTGCTTTAGGCCACTGAGAATGAAAACTGTCCATACTTTTCCTCACTACTTTTAAAATCTGTTGCTTAAGTTTTATAGATCATTCGGGAAAACTCTCATCCATTAAAGGTGAATTGCTCATCGTCATAAGTTATGAAAGTTAAAATCACTTCATGTGTGTTTTCAAAATAAAATGTGGAAATATCTAAAGAATATTTATCTCTTGTTTAATTGAGATATTCTAGAAAATGTATCTAGTTGTGTTTTTCAGGCACTCGGGTATATTGAACTTCAAAAGAAACCACTGCTACATTAAATATTCACAGTGAAAGAGCTGGTTAGAGAGAACCTCAAATATTGAGGTTAAAGTAGTTATTAATTGACCACAGGAAAGGTGAAAATGACATGATGTCAGATAGTTGTTAAGAAATTTTCATCAGGTTTTCAATTCCCCGTGATCATGTTTACTAGATGTTCTGAATGCGACAAGCTCACACTCCTCCGTCATTGCATTTCCCCTGCAGTGAAGCCCCACGCACCCACCAATGTGAAGGCAGTGAGCCGAAGCAGCGGGGTCCTGATGGTCACATGGGAGCCTCCATCTCTTCCGGTTTATGGGCTCCAGTTTCAGTTTCGGTACCACCTGCCCTCAGCTGTGAGAGCCCAACCGGAGTGGAAGGTGAGTTGGTCTGTTTGACCACAAACATAGGCTTAACATACAGTTATCTTTCCAAAATGTTCTTCTTTGTTCTTCGTCTTAGAAAGATGTTTATCAATTAAGAACAAACATATTAGAAGTGACTCAGGTCTGGGATTCGGCCGTTAAACCAATCTCTTTAAATAACACAGGATGCTTTGACATGGACTCAGAGAGTAAGGTTGATCTGGTACTAGACCGTATTCCTCTGATTGAAGAGTTCTCTCGGAAGTTGGACTTGTTCTATCACAACAATGAGAAAGATGAGGACATAGTTTTCTCTTTGTTTGGATGAAATGGAATGAGCGTAAAAATAGATGTGCATCAGATATTTTCTATTTCCTGTATCTAAAAAGGAAAATGTCATGCATACAGGTCCAGAGTCCAGTGCGAGTGACGTGGG
Organism: Plectropomus leopardus; assembly: GCF_008729295.1. Lineage (NCBI taxonomy): Eukaryota > Metazoa > Chordata > Actinopteri > Perciformes > Serranidae > Plectropomus > Plectropomus leopardus. The sequence continues at coordinate 13,306,462 of NC_056465.1, forward strand.
CAGAGGTCACGGTGTCCGACATGTGTCGGGTGTATGTGGTACAAGTACGCTGCAAGCGCATCAACGGCACCGGCTCCTGGAGTGAATGGAGCGATGCAGTCTACTCCACACCCCAGAACAGCAGAAGTACAGCAGAACACTTTTAATTTCACTCTTGATACCTGATGTGACCTTTTTAATCACACTTGACTTCTGATTTTAGCTCTAATGGAAAACAACCCACATGATACACATCATACCACAAACACAAAGGTAAAAGGTGGCATGTGATGTAATTGTCAGTCTCCCCCTCAGCTCCTGAGCGAGGCCCTGATTTCTGGAGAATTCTTCAAGATGATCCATACAGAAACCAGACAAATGTCACTTTGCTTTTTGAGGTATGTAAACTAAAATATAAACATTATCAGGCTTATGATAAAGACTTGATGTTAAAAATGTTTGCTTTTTTTTTTGCAGCATCTCCAAATGTCAGGACGTTCTTACTGCATTGATGGATTTATAGTCCAGTACCAGGCCTCAAGTGGCTCTGTGATCAGAGAGCAGATCGAGCTGGCGTCCTCCTACAGCTTTGAGTGGAACCAGGTGCCCCAAACTGTGACTGTGGAGGCCTACAATAATCTGGGCAGCTCCGCTATTAACTTCAACATGACGCTGGAGACACAGCCCAAACGTGAGTGAGCTGAACAATACATTGTACTTAAAATAAATTTTATTGTTAGAGGAAATATTTAATGTATTCTCTCTCACAGATGAACTGAATCTATTCTACTGTGAGGGCATGGGAGTTAAATGGTTAATTAGCCTCTCAGTAATGCACGGCTTCTCTGTTTGTTATTCTCAGTATTACACAAGTATTGCAGGATGTTTAAAACACTTACTTTCACTGTTGGAGCAACAGAGCAGTTACAGTTCGCAGTGGCACTGTGTGTCTCCGACAAAGACCTTATAGCCTCTCTCTTGTTCAGCAGCCTGAAGTCTCAAGGATAACTAATCAAGGATCAAGGATAGCTAATCAAGGATCAAGGATAGCTAAGAAAGGGAAGGACAGCATGTATGACGCCCATGAACATACAAAGTTGACAAAAAAAATCCTCAGAATTAAAATAAGTCATTTAAAAAGCAAAAATGCCAAATCACGTTTTTTCGAGCTTTGAAAACGTGATTCTTTGCCACAGACTGTATAAATCATAGATGCAGCTACTGTAACATCACCCATTGGTTTGTGGACTGCTGTTTTTAAGGGATGGACCAATCTGACTCACAGACTGTTGCAGTGACTCAGACAGCCTGTCATTCAAGTAGCCCCGCCCTTGAATATGGATAACTTTAGGCCTTAATAAAATGTAAAAGGATGAGTTCAAGAAAACTTAACCCTGTACAAATGTCATGAAGGGAAAGACTAGCCATAGAGACCAAAACTGTTTTTGTACCACCTTGCTAAGATGTTTATTTCTGCTGTAAAGTTAGGAATTTTAACACTGGGGTCCATGGAGGTTTACTTTGTATTGGAGCCAGCTTCAGATGGCTGTTTCATGAGTTGCAGTATTTGGCACTTCCACGTTAGCTTCATTTTTTCAGCCTCAGAGGCTGCCGCCTGGTCTTTGCAGCTCTTCTTAGCTGCATATCATTTGGACTATTATTAGGAATTTCAAGATATCAACATTTTTTGCTTTATTTTTCACATTTTTGGGTATGAACCATTAACAAAACGACAAGTTAGGGAGAAAAATCAAGATCAAATGATAATGGAAATAATAACTAGCTGCAGCCTTAGAGTATACAGTAGCTTTTGTATCATTTAACCTTTATTCAAGCATGAATTACTCATTGAGAGTGTATGGCAAATATTAATAACAATGAGTTACAGACAAACAATATAAGAGAATGGACAAAATATGCAGAGTCAGAATTAAATAGAAAGGTGACTATTAAATTATGAGGGCTGGTACAATCATATTAAAAGACTTCATCCTCAAAACATCCTAGGATTTGTCTAAAGCCATAAATGTAACTTGGATCAATCTTAAACAATTTAGGGAGATAACAGAGATTCAAGCAGCCAGAAGAAAGAGCAGCCAGTTTTATTTGAATTCTGTAACATACTGTTGCGTTCCAGTAAAGATATTATATAAAATGTAGCTGAGATCAAAAAGGTTTGCAGTTAGGTTTCACTGTGAAAGCGGAGGTTACAAAAGTACGATGTAGATCTGATTGAGGGTCAGTGATTCACTGAGAGATGCAGGTGCACAAGTACCGAAAAAGGAAATAACAAGGTGTTTTCCAGTAATGTTTTCTTTCTGTACAAACTGTGAGAAATGCCAACATGAAAAAAATAAACTAAACCGAACCTTTTTTTTTCTCAAATTTTGTTTTTCAAATATGTATTTCTCGGAAAACAGAACTTTGGCCACTGTTTTTGAGGCTGTTGAGTTGAGACCTGTTTTTACCATTTTAACAGATATTTCTTGTTTTTTAATTTGGCAATATGACTACACAACACATTACAAAAAAATGCATGTCAAAGCCAGGAACATAAATAGCCATCCATTAGGGCATGACACATACTAACAAATGTGTCTGGAGAGACCATGAGAGTGCTGATTGAGGCCCTGCTGCCAGTAGCTTTAGTGTAGTAAACACTATTAGTAGCCTTCCAACAGAGATAATTTGAAATGACAATTCTCTGTGTACAGCCAAAAGTTAGCTGTGTGTGTGTATGTGTGTTTGTCTTCGCCTCCCATTACTCATAATTTAGCGGAAAGTATTTTCATGAAACTACTGGCTGGCAAAATCAAAATGCATTCCCATGACGATGGCCTGTTTTTGTTACTTGTTTTAGAAAGCTGTTTGTGACACATTTTCTCATAAGTATTCTGAGAAAATGTTTTTAGCGTTATTAGCAGCTAAACTAGAGCTTAGCAACTGATGTTGGCATTTAAGGGCTGTACAATAGCTTCTAATTAACATCATACTCAGCAAACCATTAATGGACTTCTTTATGGAGGCATCTGTATTTGTTATGTTTCTTTACTTGTTTATTCAGATTTTTTTCTTCATCTTCAGTCTGTATATGAAAAAGCATGCTTTTTTAAAGTGGCTATTATCAATATTTTTATACTTTATCTTCTTATGTTATTTTATTGTCTTTTATTGCATTCATTCTTATATTTTTCTAAAATTTAAATTAATTTAATACTTTAACTGCCTTTCGAGATCTGCCTTCTACAAATAAAGTCATTATTATTCAATGGATCACATGACTACATGTATGTCAGGGGCTTCACACTGAAGGATGATTGTCATCAGACCCCACAGTTCAATTGTAGGTGACGACAGCACACAAAAAAATGAACAGAATGAATAAGAGCAGACACCATTCAGGGTGCAAGGAGTCAAAGAATTTGATATATATATAAGAATATTTTATTTTGCCTTTACTTTCTTATGCAAGTGTAGTAGACCTTAAAGCATTATATTCATGCAGTTTCTTCCCCACTCTGCAGGCCGCTGTGTGCGTTCTTTCAGCGTGTTAGTCATCAACAGCACCTGTGTGTCTCTGTCCTGGAGTCTGCTGGACAACAACTCTGTGCCTCTGTTCATGGTGGTCCAGTGGTTTCCACAAAGGCAACAGGACTCTGATCATCACAAAGGCCGGAGTGGAGAAACTTGGGCCAGACTGCCCTACACTGACCGTCCCATCTATCTGAAAGGTAACATGACTTCTTCTCTGTCTGTTCTTTTTATTATTTTATTTCTCAGTATTACTGTTATAAGTGTGTGTTGGTGCAAAGAAATAGATCTACTCAGCCCACATTATTTCATTGTATCATTTCAGGTGATTTCTTTGGCTCTGAGGAGTGTGGTTTCTACTTATACCCTGTGTTTGCTGATGGAGAAGGGGAACCTATGTACGCTACAGGTATGCCCCATGTGCAACATTTTTCTGGCTTTTGTATTAGTATTAAAGTTGTGACACACACAATTAATAATAGGCCTGATGTGTATTTTTCCAACTGTTAAAGCTACCAGAGGAGACCCTGCAGCCTACATGCTGCTGATGATCATCTCTTTCCTCTCCATTGTCCTGTTCGTCACCCTGATCCTAACCCAAAACCAGTAAGAGACTCATGTTCAGTGAAAAAATATATTTACAGAAATTATACTTAAGAAAAATATTCAATGTAAAACTGTAAAAGCATGTAAAATTGTTATTATAGGGATCTGGCCTGTTTTAATACAACAACAACAACAACAACAACAACAACAACAACAACAACAACAACAACGTGTTATCTTATTTACAGATATTGCAGTTTTATTTTTAATATTGTACCAGATACTAATTATTAAGCATCAGTGTATGCCAGTTTATTTTATTTTTTTACCCAGACACCTGTAAAGATGATTAATGACAGAAATCTCTGGGGTGCAGTCTAATTTAAGGAGCAGAGACACTGACTATGAAGAATTAAGAGTGTGACATTTAACAGGTCACATGGTGTAATTACACTTGATGCTAGCAAATGGAAGTTGAGGGAGGAAAGAAGCAGAGAAAAAAAAACTTTAGTCAGAGATGAAACCTGAATGTGTGCTGCATTTCTTTCCAGGATGAAAAAGTTTGTGTGGAAGGATGTACCCAACCCGAACAAGTGCTCCTGGGCCAAAGGACTTGACTTCAAAAAGGTGAAAAATCAACATGGATCTAACAGGGTTTTTATTTCTAAATTATGATTCAACTGATTTATATGCATTTAGTAACTAGTTTTATACATCGATTGCTCATGAATGTGCCCCATTTCTATGATTGTTTACAACATTTGGCACTCCATATTAGACCTGGAATCATTAAAAAAAAAAAAGTAGCATTTTGGGAAATTTGTTTTTTGCTCTCAAAGTGAGATAATATTAACACCACTCTCACCTCTGAGAATGTTTTCTTCTCAACTGACAAATTTTAAACCATGCATCTTTTAGTATGTTTTGTTTAGGATTGTCCGTCCATCCTATTCTAGTGAACATATGCTCAAGAAGACCTTGGGGAAATTTTGGGAAATTTGGCACCAACATCCATAGAGATTCATCAATGAACTGATTAGATTTTGGTGGTCAAAGGTCACATCCATCTCAGTCTTCTGAAAGTGGTATCTCAACACCCTTGAGGGATTTTTGGCCTTGAGGGAATCTCCTCAAATTTGGTACAATTGTCCACTTGGACCAACAATGAAGTGATTAGAATTCGGCCCCAACTCAAGAATTCGCATGCTAAATATAGCAAAATCTCACACAAATGTCTAACAGAATGAAGTGATGTGCTATCATAATGTCTTCTTACTACTATTCAACATCATCACTCAGGAACGGAAGGGGAGACATTTGGTTAGATATCAAAGTGGTGACACTAATATTGGGCGTCTACCCTGACACCATTGTGATTGTATAGATCTTCTTGGTTGAAAATGTGTGAGGCGTCCACGTTTTAGACAATGAAATAAATAGACACTTTGTGCTTTTGCATGACTTTCTAGGCTGACACCTTTGACCACCTGTTCCGACCTCCAGAGAGCCTATCAGCCTGGCCGCTGCTTTTGCCATCTGAGAATATTTCCAAAGTTGTCATAGTGGACAAAGTCGATCTCTCAGCTCTGCATACAGCTTTAATCCAAGTCCCATGTGTGTCCCTAACTCCTGACCAACCTACAACCTTATCTGTCTCCCCTCCTCCCGGGTTTGACTCAGAGGTCGACCAAGCCCAACCCATGGAGAGTTACTTGTTTCCAGCTGGAGCTCCTTCTTTAGCCCTTGATATAGATGCTTTAACCAGTTCAAGCCCAACAATAGACCAGTCACAGCTAGTTGATGCACCGGCAGAGCAGCCCGGCAGCACTGACAGCTCTGCTCAGTCTTCAGTCACATACGCCACTGTGCTGCTCTCCAATCTGAAGCAGGAGCAGCAGCCCATTCATCTCCACTACAAGGATGGCAGTGGCAGCAGCTCCAGTGACGAGGGTAATTTCTCTGCCAACAACTCAGACATTTCTGGATCTTTTCCTGGCGGCCTGTGGGAGCTGGACAGCTGTCGAGGTGGAGAAATGGATGATCCGCGGCGCTCCTGCTCCTTCAACTCAGTGGAGGAGCTCTCTGAAACATCAGAGCCAGAAGATGGAGAAGAGGAGGTGAGAGGAGAGAAAGACTTGTATTATCTAGGAATGGACTACCCGGCGGAGGACGAGGAGAGCGAGGAAGATGAGAAACAGACAGAAGAGGAGACAAATATTGAGCTTCTTAAAAATGTTGTTTTGAGCAGAGAGGACTGTTCTGTGGAGTTGCACCCTTTGCTCGGCCCTGAGGACTCAAGCAAACCGCTGTTGGCACCAACACATGGCTTTTCTTCGCTGTACCTGCCTCAGTTTAGAACTGCTCCGAGCACGAGGCAACTCACAGCTCAACAGCAAGATGGCAAACCACAGCAGTGACTCTCACAAAGAACACATTAAATTAAAATGTGCACCTTTAAATCCGTCGTGCTGCATGCATCATGTTTCAGCATAAACCAAAGCGGATTTACATTTTGTGGTCCTTCAGACACAGTGAGGTATGCAGAGGAAAAAAATACCTTGACTGACGTATGATTGCAAATTGATGTTCATCAATGCTGCTATTGTGTTCTATTGGACATCAGGTGGGCACAAGCCTCAGTTATAGGCATTTCTTTCTTTCTTTATTGGGCTTTGAAGCCTAGATTCTGCTGTGCCACATGGCTCCTCTGCAGTCGGTTACTGATGCAGGAGCACCTGCTGAGAAAATTGACCTTTCAATGGAGGTAAGGTTACCAGAGATGTATACATTTTTCACAGAGAGTAGTAGGCAGTCTGCAAAAGCACTACATTGGTCAGCAGTAGGAGGGTGAGAGAAGTGTTCAAACATCCTGTACATACAGCATATTTCATGGGTGGTCATACCTTTGATGCATGTTAAAAAAAATGTGGTTATGCTGTCTGTGCCTACATTCACTCATCTGCTGCCACTGTAAAGTAAACAAGTTGTCTTTTATTCTCTGCTGAATTATGTTGGATACATTTCAAATGAACCATGGAGGAGATTAAGAAATAACCGCACAGATAACAAGAGAGAAAAGACCTTAAATCTGCAGAGTTTGGCTTCTTCTAAGCACATTAGACTGTGAAGTGAAGACAAATCTTGGATTTAACTTCAAAGCTATCAGTGTGACTAACAGAAATGCAGATTTAAGATGAAAACAGATGTAGTCTGAGTAATTGCAGGTGATTTTATGACAGAATTTACTGCATTTGTAGTCAGCTTGTGCAACAACATCTGCATGCACTAACTCACTCATCAACCCAAATAATGTCTTTGTGCTGTAATGTATTTGAGACTTTGTTACAGTTTGTGAGAAATGTGATATCTATTTTTATTTTTGTGTTTGGCCATTAATATAAAAAAACACACTGTCTGGTGTAAATAAAAGACTAAAGAATGTATCTTTGAAACCAGAATAAGACAAAAATGAAAAGTTATGAAAATATTTGTTGAAAGAAATTGTTATTTGTATACTGAGATATTTTGTCTATTTTTCATGGTGGAAATAAAGTGTTTATTGTGAATTTGTGTGGTTTGTGTAACAGGGATTGATACAGTCAGTGACTGTTTTAGACATTGGCAGAAGACCTCAGACACACAACACAGAAGAGCTTGAGTATTTGGGATTTAGAGTCTTCATCAGTTACATTGCTTAAAAAGTAAAACAACCAGTTTCAACCTCAACAGGCCTCCCTCAGACGAAAGACACTGAGCCTTTTTGTTCTTTCACTCAAGGTTGCATCAGCATCTGTTAATTAGGACAACAGGTGGAAGATAATGGTTGTAATTCAGGCCAGATCTCCTTGTTTGAAACCATGTCACAAACTCTTTTTTTAATCAAGTGGGCTCAGTTTCTTCAAGCGCACATGCCTTTTGTTTGTTGGTAGCATTTTAAGATTTCCCCAAAACACATCACTATCTTTTTGGCATTTTCAAGATCAGTGAACTGATTTCCTTTAGTTGTGACACTTCTCCATAAACTGGCAAGATGTGATAAACCATAGGATAAAGCTAATAAATATCAACATGTTTGCTTTATATAATGTTTAAGTTAAATCTGTATATACCTACTTTGCATCATTACTATTTTTTTTATTATGTAGAGGGTGCATGTTCAAAATCACACAACCTTTGAAAAGAAAGAAAATATATTGACTAAGCAGATAAATGCAGTCAGAAGAGTGCATCACATATGTGCCTGACTTGCCCAAATTACAGTACTATTCTGTCAACTAGTGGCTGCAAGAAGCAAATACATCCGAACTACACTGTATTGCACTTCAATGTGTGTGGCAAATATAAAGATGTGAAAACAATATTCTGGAATAAATTAAATAATTAAATAATTTACCCTACAAAAACACACATGCTTATCATTATTATTATTTTAAACTGAGTACAAGGTCTGTCTCTTTTTTTTTTAAAGTTGGTTAAATGCCACTAGGTGTCACCATAACCAAATTTTAAACTAAACCTTATGCACATAGTTCAAACAGTATTTTAACTTTGTATTACATTTTTCATTATCTTCATATTTTTGAAAAAAAGGGGAAAAAAATAGGATTTATGAATAACAAATGTAAAACAGACTGCGTGATGATGTTCCAACTACTGTATACTATAAAGCCAATTCTTTTCGCGGTTTTATGTACACTATTATATGTAATTGATTGTGTATTAGAAAAAGAACATGATTTCAGTTGTACTTTTACTGCAGTGGCAATTGACAATGATATGTGTAGGCTATTACCACTAACTGATACTCGTGAGAAGTACAAATTAAAGTGGCCTTTACTGGGAATGACAAAACATATCTACATGATGGACATTCTTGCTTTCCTTATACAAAATATGGAAATAGCAAAGGAGTAAATTAATTTGGAGATTTGGAGAAGAAAATGTGTTTCCTTTGGTGGTGAATCTACTCACCAAACTGAACCATGGCTAATCAAAAACAAGACTCACAAGCTTCATATGATGTTATGAATGACATTGTAAGAGTGTAGGATGATAAATCCATCCATGATCATCCAAATATGCCATAGATGTATTTGCATTTTGCAGCCACATGGAGACAGGATAGCCCCACTTATAATGTTGAGTAAGACAGCTTTTTTTCCAGTGATATTGAGGGAGTTGTATCCTTAAAGGCCCTCTGTGCTGGCTCTCTTGTATTTGCCAAAGAAGGATGTGATGATGCTGATAGCTGCAGCTTTGGCAAAGAGAGGTTTGAAATCACAGAGGCATGATGCCAAGCTTAGGGCTAGATACTGTAACAGAGAGGTGAAAACACCTCAGAGAGGACAAGAAGTTGTGTTTATGGTTATAGTGCAGGAGCTCAGGATTATATTTTCTATACTGAGAGGTCTTTTGTAAGGTGATAATGACTTCAAGGATCCCAACCTGAAAGCAATCACACAGATGTTTCCAATTAAGTTGAAGACAAAATTACGTCCAATTCATGATCAAAAGGATCCAAAAATCAAAAAGCAAGCTTTCAGAGTGATGCCATGTCTGGTCAAGTGACCCAGATTCTTCCAGAAGCCCCCCAGCAGCAGACCTTATACCTGCTTCCTGGTCTGCAAACTGAGCAGCTTAACACGGGGTCGTGAGATAAGATGGTATGCGAGGGAAATGCTGCACATGTGAAAGTTCTTTCATGCTCTGCTGATCTCTCAGCTGTGACAAATTTGCATCACTGAGGAGAGATTGAGTTTCAACCAAACACTTTGCCATAAACAAACATAAGTATCTGTGAAATGCACTAATCTTGTTCTCAAGATTGAGCTTTTGTTAATTACTGGCGAAAGAGTGACTTTGGTGAAAGAATACGATTATGCATATTAACTTAAATGTTCGTTTTGAAGTACGAGCTCCTGATTGTTCCTGGCACAAATGATTTTGTACAAAGCAATGAACTTTGCCATGATCTACAGGGAATTATACTGTGGAGGCTAAAGAGTGCACAACAGAACTGTGAAATGTTCAAACAGAACTGTTCACAAAATCTCTTTTCATCGTGGCAGAGATGTAGACTAAAGTCACAGGACTTGGACTTGAGTCTGACTCAAGTCACAAAATAAAAAATACCTGTGACTTGTGAATTTACTTGAACTTAAGCCCTTTTGACTTTAAAATACTTTATACATTCCTTCAAACACAAATATAAAGAAGTGTGTTATTTAAAGAGTGTGTCGACACAGATTCACTGACTTTGAACTGACAGCATGCAAGTAAGAAAAAAACAAATAATGTGTGGGTCGAAAATTCTAGAAAAATGTCATTGGTTGTTGTTCATATTGTATTTAGTTAAGAACGCATTATGTCTTATTTAGGGATTGAAACTCAAGTTTTGCACTTGGGTGCATAGATATTAAACTCATTTTTGACTAGTAGAGCAATGAGTTGGTCCTACATCTTCCTGTGGTCACATGTTATTACCTGAAGTAATAACTAGTTTTGTAATCTTAAGTAACCATGAAACATCTTTAGTTCAAACTCCAATATTTGCTATTTGCATAAATATGTAACAGCCATTGTTGCATAAGTAGAAATGAATATACATTTTAGAAATCACAATGAGAACAAATGCTGATCAATGAAAGAAACATTTGCAGTGGTATCATACAAAAATATTTGCATGAGAATTTAATTACATTTATTTATTTTCTTCACCTTTTTCTACCCCCTAGTCCCCGTCCCTGTCTCTGCCTGGATCCATCCATCTGGAAATGGCAGTACATCGCCTCCCAGGAAATCTCTCTCTGGTTTTGCAACTTTCTTCAAAAACAAACCTGCATAAGCTGACTGATTTATCTTTTGGATGCTGTTGTCATCTGGAAGTGATTGAATCATCACTGGGAAGGAGGTGGGAGTTAGAAAAAAGAGAAGACAACTGAGGAAACAAAGAAGACAGTTCAGAAAAGGAGTAGAAACAATATGTCAGTACACAGCTCTGCTCTTGTGGCAGAGAGATAACAGGTAAAACTTTGGTTTTAAGAACCATGCCAGTGGCTTTGTGTGTTTTTATTTTACATTTCAAAACAGTCTGAAGTCCATATTCACAAGGTGAGGCTATTCTTACCAGATGTCTTGGTAAGGAATCAAATGACATCAAAAAACTGCATGGGACAAACATAATGTGGGCATGTTTTTAGAGGGGAGACTCATGGGGACCCACAGAGCCCAATTTCATTCAGATATCTTTAAGTGAGGGTTCAAGAGACCCCTGTGAAATGGCCATACCATTTTTTCATTGTCAGAATTTAGCTTTGGAGCGCTGTTTAGCCCCTCTCCTGAGGTCTTTCAGTTTCATATGACACCAATATAATTACTCTAGCTTTAAAACTCAGCCCGGTACAGTCTCTTGGATGGAAATTATGGCAGGCAATTAAAAGGAAAAAAAAGTATTTTGTATGGACCTTATTCGCATTGCGATTAACACAGATATATATATATATATATATAATATATATTAGTGCCGCTTTAAGAGCAAATATCTCAGGAACACACGGTCCTTTAAGAAAGATCAAGATGACATCAGCAACCTGGGAGGGGTTGTCACTGGTTAGCTGTGGTTATCCACCAGAGTAACATTCATCACCACTGGTACATGTATCATTTATCTCAATCCTCTCCACTCTCCAAAACATAATGGTTAGAACTGGTGCATTTGTGCAAACCAAACCTGATGTGCTGAAAACAGTGTGGCCGAGAAACACCATGTTTCCACTCCACTGGAGCTCCATAAAAAGTTTAGCCTATTTCTAACAAACCACTGTTACTATGGTACTCGGGTTATAGCGATTGTGGTGAATTTTGTAATACAGCCAAGTCATCAGCCAGCTGACAACTTGACCTAAATGATGAGTGCATGTGTACAGCAGTGTTCATGCTCCAACTCTTGCCATCAACCCTGTTAATGTGAATCAGGAGAAAGATTTAGCAGCTTGACATTGTAAATCCTTCATTGATCGCCTGGCATTAATTCGTGAAGCAATCGTGAGGGGCTTTAGCTACTGATGTTTATCCACGTCAGGCTTTGAAGGCCTTAACATCTGGGGTAAAGGTCAGATTGTGGCAAGTTCACTGCAAAACTCCATGGCCGCAAAGGAAATGAAGAAAATCTGCCTTAGCTGGTTTGGAGCTGCATGAGCATGCTGCATTTGGCTGTGCTCCCTGTTTCAGTAAACAGAGGGCAAGAGAAGAGAAACTTGGTTTGGTTGCCAGGCATCACAGCATGCTGCAACTTTGATGGATTTGGTTCTCTGGAAATGTAAACCCTCTCTCTCTCTCTGTAATCTTAGTTTAACTGCAGCTTAGCTGTAGGGAAATTGATGTCATTAGGATTCATGAGGAGAAGGAGAGACAAAGAGAGAGGAAACTTATGAGAGAAAAATATGAGAGAAACTAGTGGAAAGGCAATGGAAAAAATGTGGGAGGTAAACGTAACAGCAGGTGGAAGCGAGCAGAGCAAACAGAGGAAAAAAAGCATGTAGACAGAAGCTGTGCTGACCTCTCTTGGGGCCCTTTCCTTGCTGGAGGCCTCTGAAGGATTTGGGAAGACATATAGTATTGCTCTCACCCCACTTTTGTCAGACAGGGTTGTAAATACATGAGCCACTTGAAGCCTGTTGAATGATTTGTATCATCAGACACCTGGCAATGATTCATCTCAGACCAAGACTTAAGTGATATGACTCCAAAAATTGTTGGGAGGTTTTTTATTTTAAAAATCAGGTGATGAGACGAAGGAAAGATGAGTGAGAAAGCAAGGTTTAAGATTTGGTCCAAATTGCTGTTTTTTTTTTTTTTTTTAAACAAATAAAGATCTAGGCCACAAGGCCTGTTGTAAGTATTCTGCGCAAGCAGTTTATCATAATTAGTGACCTCTGCAAAGGCATAGGAAGACGTCAGGTGACTCTATAGCTAAAATAAAGAGTGACAAAGTCCACTAACAGGACTCTCACCCACAACACCAGTGTTTGTGTCCCACGTGAAGCCAAAAGGTCAATGTGACAATATTTTAATCCAAACAATTATCTTTTTTCTAAACCTAACCATGTGGTTTTGGTGGGTAACTGCAACCATTTTACAATGTTAAGCATGTGTTTGAAAATAGAGACCATTAGCCGATATTAGTAGCCTACAAGTACATACACCTGTCACTGGTACTTTCCAACAGTCATGTCATTTTGGGACAGTCATAGGCTATTGTGTCATTTTGGGATTCACTGGCAAACAGCCGTCTGTTTAGGTATTAGGCTGTGTTACCTATGCTGCCTTACAAAGGCAGACAGCAAAGCAGTAACAATACTAACAGTTTATTTGAGAATAAAGGGTTTGTACTCAAAGCAACTTACCAAATTATGTAATAGTTATATAAGCTGTAAAACATTTCTGCCTTTACAGGCAATACAATAGTTATTAGGTGAAACCAGACATGTCCTTTGGACAATCTAAGGGACATGTTTGCCAGGCCAGTTAAATTTTAGCATGACTATTTTGCTTCCAGGTCTTTGCTATGGATTCTGGGTTCAACTAAATTTTTGCCAAATAATTTTTACTTTGGCTTTCAGTGATTTCCATCTTGCTACTGTATGCAGATCTTGCACTTTTGCGAGTGGTCACTGGAGCACTTGCCTATCATCGCAGCTGTGAACCATAGTAGCAGCAAGGGCTTTTAAAAATGCTTTGCTTTTTGGGGAAGCGCGTTGCTAAACATTTGCCAACCTGGATTAGATTATACTGCCCATTCACAAAAGTAGAAAAGTATTCTGTGGCTATGTTCAACCCACTGATTAAAAACCATGATAATACCTCACAGAACATTTTTAGATTGTTGTTTCCTGTTGATTGAAGACAGAACTGGGTTGCCCGAGTTTGATGGTGACAAACATTCATGCTGCTGTTTGTATTATGCCATCAAAGAACTCGTCCCTGTCAGTTGTGACCCATTGTTCTGCTTGTTTACGGGAGGGAAAGAGAGCCATTACCCCACATATTTATAGGACACAAACTGACATTCAACCAAAACCATTAACCCAATTCATTTGCATGGCAAAACCCATTTGTCCACTTGTTTGTGGGAGAAAACGTGAGATGCACATGAGTCTTTGAAAAGGACCTGCGGCGGCTTTTTTCCTCTAAGTGGGTCGGATGAACGAAATGCCTCTACATCAGTCGGTACGTGTGTCACAAAGCATGCTTGTCTCTGGCTAACAGGGTGAAAGGGGCTCAGCTCAATGGCCCCCTTTTACTCTGACACTCAATTAAGGCCTAATTGGTTTGAGGTCCACAACAGGCATGTGGCAGGGCGACACCCCAGGCTTCTGTGCACTTGTTCACTATTTTCTGACTGGAAATATTCCTTTGATCTGTGAACAACCAAAGTAGGTTTTAAGCCAAGGGGCTGATAGCCTCTTTGAACATGTGCAACAGTTTTAGACAATTACTTGGATACGTTTACAGTTCATTTGACCCACAAATGAAGTAGCTGCTGAGGGTGGGACACATGACAGCATGGCATACAGTTGAGTGCAGATATGGATCCATTTGAGTATGGATCCATTCATCTTTGCAATGAGTCTCTGTGTGTATGTGTGTGTTAAAGAGAATATATGTATGATGGTATGAATGTGTAATCGTGCACGTGGATGTGCAAGACATTTCCATGAGCTGTGTCAGCAGTACAGAAGAGCATCTCTGTATGGTGTGTTGCACTCCTTAATGCATTACTGGAAAGCTTCAATCACTGCTCTCCAGAGAGCCCATACAGCCATGTATTTCTTCCCCTTATATGCACTATAGGTGTAGTCAGGTACATTTCTAAATTCTAAGGCTAAAATAGGGATAAAGTGATTAATTTTTCCAAAAATCACTGCCCTGGCTCGTAGAAAATCTAGCATTTAAGACATTTAGTGATTCAGCACATTAAACTTTCTGGTCACTGTAAACCTTCAGAGGTTTTAGGATCTCACCGTCACTATCTCCAGAATAACTTCCTATATAGTGCTTTATTCACTGTCTGCCATTTTCTGCCTTTACACCACTTTCTGCGAACAAAATACAGATGAGGCACTTTACGCTGTGAGAAAATGATTCACAAGTGTCAAAATCTCAATTTATTGCTCACTACAAAGTAAACTACTGAGTGCCTTATGAATGAAAACACAAACCTAAATATATTAAAAGAAACTGCATGTGTTCATAACATTCGTAGAAAGGGAGGTTTTTGGGGGCATTCTGGTGGTTGAAATGGAAACTGTTGCACCTTATTTTCCTTTTAAATAAAGAAATACATTTTCTCAAAAAATATATCTTAAGTTCTGCTCAAAATATGCATAATTGATGTGTTTTAGATGGAAGTCACCAATATATTTAATTACAAGAAAACTAAAAACATGCATTCCATTTAAATTGTTGTGAAGACACTCAAGTCCAACAACATGAAATATAAAGTGATCTTTTCATGCAAATAGTTTGTTCTGGAGGTCTCATTTTTCCAATCCATCGCAATGTATGTGCTTCAATAAAGTCCCATTCTGTGTGCTTATTTTCATACTTGAATTCATTGCAATCTTGCTGCTGATTCTGTTTGCTGACTCTCTTCCTTATACAAACAATACCATACAAAAACTTAAAAGTCATCACCTGCAGTCTGGAATTTTTTATTAAATATATTTTAGGTCATTTTTGCCTTTATTTTGAAAGCAGATAGTTTAGAGATGACAGGAAATGAGAGAAGATGAGAGAAGAGACCACCAGGATAACCCATCACTTATGAATTTAAGTTAAAATAAAACAATCATCGTCTTTGATGAGAGACAGTGAAAATGTACATGTTAAATCCGTTATTAAGTTTGATAGAATTTGGTAAATTACCTAAGTGTGTCTCACACTGAAGATTGACAAATGTACATTTTTAATCACAAATACTGAATAAATATAAGTAAGCTTAGAAAAATTGAATTGTACATTTTTGTCAATGCTGATCTGTTCTCTACACCTCCTCTTTACTGTATTCTTGAACAGGTGTGTTTGATTTGACAATACAAGGACCTCAAAGTAATATTGACCGCTTGAGTGAAATAAGAATCAATCTCCAAGCCTTGACTCTTTTGCCAGGGATTACATGGTCAATACTCCATTCTGTCTTCAAACAGACTGGAAGTGATATGACCTTGGGTTGAATTGCAAGCAACATATTTTTTTTCCCCTCTTTGTTGTTGTAATGTATGTTGACTGTATCTTGTCTGACAGTTTGCTGCAACATCTGAAACTAGTGACATCTGTCTAAACAAATGTTTAAATCTTGTAGTAGTGAACACAAAATGGTCTCAATGACAACAACTTGCATGCCAAGTATGCTGCAACTAGGGAATCCTGCTGAGAAACTAACACAAACACTCATGCACCCACATGCACATGCAGCCAGACTAACACAAAACAGATGGCTTCGTCCACAACCATGTTATGAGTTGCTTCACCGCATAATCTTTGGGTAGCCATTGGAAACTCCCATCAACAATTCCCAAAAACCCTGGCTCTGCTGACCTTGACCCACGTTAGATCACGTCACTCGGTGGGAACACCACGGCCTAGTTCTGCCCGTTTGTTTATTTGCCTTAACGTCCCATAGAGCCTGGGGACCTCTGGAGTAAAAACACAAGACAGTAGCAACATGCTCGTGGCACATTCCTCTGTCTGGGAACGTCCGAACAAACTGTCACAGGATCCAAGTAGTTAATGTGAGGGGGAGGAATGGATGATGGGAATAAAAACATTAAGCTGAGAGTGTAGCAAAGAGAAAGGCGTGTGCACTTTAATTTTCACTCACTTCAAAAAAGGCCAACTTTGACCAGAAATATCTTTGTTGTTGTCAGCATATATTGTTGCATTAAATGATTACGTGAGTTCAGTAATGAGGGGATTTTACATTATACAACAAAGTAAAAGGGTGTGATCCAGTGGTCACAAAGGTGGTCAGCTAACATGTGAAATGAAAATTTGATAACAAGAAAGGGGTCACATAGTGATGAGAGTTATTACCTGCATCTCCAGCTCCCCTCAGCTTTACAATTTGCAAGTTTCAATTAATTGTGTAGTTGTTGACTGCAACTTCACTGTTTTGGTTTGCTTTCATTGCTATCATAGTGCCATTTTCAGCAAGAAAATAGAGCTCTAAAACTATTTACCTTCCACTCAGCACCAAGCAGCAGGCAGATATAGTCAGTGACGAACAGTTGGTAGAGACCAAAGACAGATCCAAAAAAGAGGAAGTAATTGATTTACATCTGTAAAATGGCCTGAAACATAACTTCAAATAAATAATAATGTGTCTAACACATTGACTATAACATCAGAGAAGGTGACGATATGTCAGTGTTGCATTTTATTTATCGCTGCCCCCAAATGGCACAAAAATCTGTGATTGCAGGTTATTCAAGAGTATTTATGACTGCTCTCTGCACTGTTCGTACATTTTCCTACAAAAAAGATACGCTAATATTCTTGCATTTCTTATGTAATCATGAGCCAGTAACTTGTATAAACCAGGTGTTTGGGAAGGCTGCAATCACATGACCAATGTGCTGATGGTAGTAAAGGCAGAAGCAGTCCTGTAAAAAGGCAAGTTGGGGTGGTGGATATGTCACAAAAAAAAAAAAAAAAAATCCCCCAGGACACTGTTGTTCGCAACCATTTTAAGGTACATCGTCAACATATGTTTTTTCCTGAACTTTGCCACAGCAACTTCACTTGTCTAAACCTAACGTTCGTACATGATGTCAATCTCTTCGTAGGATATCATACAAATGGCTGAGTGTGTGTATTTTTGTAGGATACCAAACCTATCATTGTATAACATGTTTAAAATTGACACTGGGTGGGTTTAGACCTATCCAGAGAAAGACAGGTTTGATTGTTCTGAAGTGTCTTTGCAGAAGAGGAATTTAATTTTTAGATGAAATTTGAACAGATAAACAAATGATCTCATCCCTTCCTTGGAGTCATGAGTTCTTGAGAACAGAAACAAAAGACTTACTGAGTGTTAAATGTAAGTTCCCCCTATATTTAGTTTGGCTTTCACTAATTAGGGCTAAACTGGTGAACCTCAAGCACCGAGAGGGCCTGCAGTATTGTGTAGCACTTTGTCTTTTACCCCCCTTACACTATTGCATTCTTCATACCATAGCTGTAGTCATGTGAGATAATTTTCCTCAAGTTTGCTGAAGCCACAGACCATGAAGAAGCTGAAATCAGGGATCCCTGGATTGATGTTCACTAAATCCACATCAAACTTTATTTCGTCTGCTTCAATAAAGTTCAACTCAGTGAGCTCATACACTCTCCTTTTTGGCCAGGCTTTTTTTATCTGCTCAGTACTGAACCATGAAATGAAAACTAGAATGTGACTCATTGTATAACAGAAGACTTTATCCCAATAATTCACGATGTTGCGCTTCTCTGCTCTGTGTGTTTTTTCTATTTTAAACTCCAGTCTTTTGTTGCAATTTCAAGATAAATCTTTTTATTTTTCAATTATTTTTAAATGTTGTTTTATGGATTCATCCCTGAAAATCTGCATTTGTCCCTGCTGTGGTGACGTAACACTTGATCTGTGGTTTCCTCTCACACCACATTGAGGCTGAGGGGAGGAAGGCCTGTGGTGTTTTCCCTCCAGTTTTGGAAGACTCAAACTATTTTGAATGGTTGCTGTCAGGACACTGAGGGGTAGTTGAGGAGATTAGTGGTACTGTGTGGCTGCAGTCTGTGGCCCATTATAACCATTATCCATAACCTGTTTGGATGGCTGACATAGTTAAGAGAGAGTTTAAGAAGCAGATATGTATTCATTGGATCCGCACTGAATTTCATAGTGTGTTCATGGTCTGAGTGCATTGAGAGTTGGCGGTGTGAATCTTTTAGAATCTCGATTAGATTAGATTCAAATTCGATTCCTGATTGAAAATATAGGAGGTGTAATTTCAGGATCTACTCTTGTCTTTTTTGCCAGTGGCATATTATGTTATGAAAGCAAAGTGTGTATTAAATTACTTAGGTTTTATTATGTACAAGCTTTTTTTTGTAGAAAACCTCCAAGTGTTGGGAATCAGAAAGAGAAAGAGAAAAAAAAGCTCAAAAAGTGGACACACTTTTCTAAAAAGAGTCCCATTGGGTTTTTTTTGCAGTTGTGTTTGTATCATATATCTGTGTCATTCAGCAAATCTGTGAAGATGCAGAGGGCCACATCACACTCCTGACACTTCAGAGAGGGGCCTGATTCTCCTGCCTGCTCTGCCTGCAGTCAACACAGAGTTTATGTCCATATGAGGCCCTGCTGCTTGTTAGACTGTCTCCTGATCTACCCATGTCTCATTATTATTATAGGGACTACCAGAGTTTATTCTAATGCATGAGGCGCTACCAATAACAGCGCGATAGCTACAGCAGGATTAGGCCAATCACAGTGCAGTTTGCGCCAGATAACGTATGGCATACGTAGGCGGATACAAGGCGTCGTATCGTCTTCCGATTGGTGGACAAGACCGCAACAAACCTCTGACCTTTTTCCAAAGGAACCATGGGAAGCCAATATGGCGTTTAGCATTGACGCTAATGCACTTTTATAATCGAAATATAGATAAAATATAGACTGAAGACAGCCAATATCGGATCTATCATCATATATTTATTGAACACGGTCCCGTAAAAACATCCGGATTCCCAGGCTGGATACTGAGGCTTCTGAAAGAGCTACGATGCATCGGAGACATCCCTCTGAACGGCACAGCCGCCAGCTTTCACTGGCGCAGACAGTAAGGCGATTTCTTTTCTAAATGATAAAAAATAGAAGTTTAAGAATAGACTATATTAGTAAATATAAACTGTAACCAGTGTGTAGGGTTTTTGAATCAATCCTAAATCGTTAAAAACGAGAATCGATATTCTTACGTAAATCGATTTTTCCCCCCCACCCTTAATTGGGAGTGTGGCAGCACTTATTCCCCAGATTTCAGCTGGTCAGAAAGATCTAGAACTATCTCCCAACCTCATAATATGAAATATGCGCTCAACAAATCTTGAGGCATCACAATAAAAGATGCCTCCTTAATTACAGCTGTCTCTTCAATAATTCATGTGTAAGGGGTTATATATTGGGTTTTCATAAAATAAGGTTAGGTTTCAGAGTGCACAGAGTCACCCTCAAAACGAGCAGCGAAGAGGTCTTAAACAGCCTAGAGATCACAGTTTGTGGTTGTCTGTGAATGTTGAGGTTTGCACTCTGAGGAAGGATCAGAGTGCCCTGAGTGAGCAGCTCCTCACCTCTCTTAAGTCCTCAGAAAGCGTGTTGTCACACTCTGACTGGCCCAGAGGCTACATGCACCAAGCTGCTCCCAATTCTTAATCAGGAGTCAGTCCTCACACCCTGTGCAACAGGTGATCTGAATGACCCTCCAATCAGCTCCATGTTACATTCAGCTAAAAAAAACTGGGAAAAAATGTGTCAAAAGTTCAAAAATAAAACAAAATAAACAAGAAGTAAAACAAAAAATACAGAATAGAAAAGTTAAGGAAAAAATACATTGGGAGGGGAACTGACATTTAAAAAGTGAGTGACTGCTATAAAAGTTCACATCCATCTTTGTTGTGTTTTAATGAAATGACTGAATACTCACTGAATATTATTACTGGGCAGCAAAAAGAAAACTCTTTCACATCCGTTTACCTTTTTAAAAAGCAAATAAGCATATTTCCCTATACATGTAAAATTACTCTTTTTGTCCATGTTTTCTACATTAGTCCTCCAGTGTCTCTCCTGGTTCCTCCACCCTGTCTTACAAGCAGGAAACCTTCCTTCTTCCCACTGTTTCACTGTGCTTTTACAGCCTGCCCACATTGTTTACATGCACTCCATACACTCACCACCCACTGTGGAAAAAAACACGCTCAAGTGGAAATAAAAATACCCTGTCAGGGTTTTGAATAGAGCTCAGGTTGAAGCCTTGGCATCTACGCAATTAGTTGATTACCTGCCACTTAAAATGCTGCTTCTTTACAGTCTTGCTTAGCATCTGTGGGTCTCATGACTTCTTGTGGTGGTTGGTTGTAAAATGAAAGTCTTTGCTGACACAGGCGTCGACAGCAGCCGCAAACACTTAGCCTGCGTCAATTAGCAGAGCCGTGCATTACCAGACTAAACCGCTGTCTCCTTGACCGTGAAAATCAATGGCTGACACTGACACCAGCATTAAAACACGACAGTCCATCATGTCAACAGAGCTGCACATTGTCAGCGTGGATGGATGTTTCACATATAAATGTTTGGAGCAGCAAATGTAAAAGGTTTCTCCATAAAAATTCTAAGTGCCTGTTTGGATTCACTATTTACCATATTGTTTTCATGTGAATAATCCCAACTAACTATGTCGCTTTTAGCTATTGTGTTCTCATCAGTTGTCTCCTGAAATGTAAATGAAGTTTTATGTTTACCCCTGTATAATCTCATTATTTTCAGAAATATTCAGAAAAACATAGATGTTTGTGTCTTTTTGTAAGCATATGGCTCTCTTTGGTGTTTTTTTTGTTGTTGTTGTTGTTATTGGGGTAATTTAGTGTCTGTTTTGGTCAATTTGTGTTGCTTTGTGGTCGCTTTGAAATTGCTTTGTAGTCACTTTTTTTTCCCACGTTTTTTTCTTTCTTTTACTTATTTTGTTATCTTTTTGTGAGCTTTTAATGTCTCCTTGTGGTTATTTTGTGTCTTTTTGTAGTCATACGGAGTTCCTTTGAGGAACATTTTTGGTAATTTGTCTTTTCAGAACCTTTTGTGTTGCTTCACCATTGAAAAAAAGTATTTGTTTCAACTTAAAAAAGTTTCAGGCTCCCATAAAATTTTAAATTAACTGAATCTGAAAAGACAAGTGAAGCTAATTGTGTAATAAATCAATGCATCCTCTCACATTCACTTAACTTAAAAACGTAAAACCTAAGGCAGCCTATATACTGGCTTTTTTTAAGTTAAAACAAATAGTTTATTTTTACAGTAATCATAGTTATATTGTGTCTCCTTGTTGTTATTTGTAGTCTTTTTGGCTGTTCTGCCAATTTTTGCAGTTATTTTTCATCTCTTTGTGGGTTTTTGTGTCTCTTTGTGGTTGTTTTGTGTCTTTTTGTAGTTCTTTGGATCTCTGTGTGAAATTTTGTGTCTAGTAAGGTTATTTTGGTGGTTTTATTTCATTTTGTATTCACTTTGTGTCTCCTTGTTGTTTTTTGTAGTCAGTTTTTGTGACTTTTTGGTTGTTTTGCCAGTTTTTGCATTTAATTTTGTGTCTCTTTGCAGTTCCTTTTCATCTCTTTATGGGTTTTTGTGTCTCTTTGTGGTTGTTTTGTGTCTTTTTGTAGTTCTTAGGATCTCTGTGATGTAATTTTGTGGTTAGTAAGGTTATTTTGGTTGTTTTATTTCATTTTGTTGTCATTTTGTGTTGCCTTGTGGTGGTTTGTAACCAATTTTTGTATATATTTTGTGTGTCTTTGCAGTTTCTTTGCATCTCTTTGTGAGCATTGTTGTGTCTTAGTGCTTGTTTTGTGTCGCCTTGTGGTTGTTTGGGTCTCTGAGGTAATTTACGCTCTGCAGTTTTTTTCCTTGTCTCCTTGTGGTTGTTTGCAGTCATTTTGTGTCTCTTTTCCCTGTTCAGTAATCCATCCATGGACAGAGGTCCTAGTCAAATCAGATTGGTGAAAGGGGACAGGGGAAACAGTCACATACAGTTTAAAGCGGACAACCACAAAGAGCACTTCTCACTAATCCGAATTTTAACCTTGACAGCTGTGTGTTCTGGCTTTCACCCACCCATCCAGAGGGCATCAAAACACACGTCCCCCTAACACCAGCACCACCTTCTCACCATACACCCCCACCACCATCATCACATCAGTCTGTTAACTCGACCGGCTTTATGTTCAGATCTGTCAAAACACACGACTGCATCACATCACATCCCCTCCATCCTCTCGTTCTTTATAATCCAGCTCAGTCAGATTTTTCAGGCAGACAGACAAAGGGGCCCAGAGGTTGTTGTTAGATTACACAAAGCTGATACTATCTGCTCCCCATTAGAGCAGATCAATCGTAATTCTGCTGAGCTGCAACCAGAGGGGTCGGGAGAACATGAATAACACTGGATTTATACACGAGCACACATATGGGATGATGTCAGCTGATTTGAGAAGCACTTTATGATAAAATACCACAGCGGAAATAAACCTGTTTGATTTGTGACCCCATAAAGAAGTGAACATGTCAGGAGGTACGATGCCCCATTGACTATGATGGAAATAGTGACTAACAAACTTATATTTATCATTATAATTATGTGTTTGACATTTGCTTTTTTGCCATCAGAAGATTCATATCACTCTTTTATTTGCTTGGTAAATATGAAGATACAGGCAGCAGCTGGTTAACTTGACATTAACAAAAATACTGGAAACTGAAACAGAATATATTGTTGATTTGCATTCTTATAATGTGCATTTCTTAATATTTTAATATGTATTTAAGATGTTCATATGTATTTATATTTATATAAATATACTCCTCAAGACCCTCTTTCATTTACCTGCAAAGTGATGCTCTTGCTAGCTCCATCAAACAGCACACTATCCCGCCATCTGTAGAGTTGTTTTGGGGAAAAGTCCATTGAGTGCTTTAGTGCTAATGGATCTGCATTGATAAACCCTTGTGGGAGGGCCAAGTATTGATTAAAAATCTACACAAGGTTCACTGAAAGCACTCAGAGTGGTTTACTTAAAGAGGTCAGGAAAGAGTAAGGCGGGAAGAGTTTATTTGCTTTTTCTCGGAAAATACTCAGTACAGTGCCAGAGTTTGTCAATTGGGGCAAGAGGTCAGCCTGCTGAATAAGATTTTCAAAATTACTGCAATTACCCTCTTCCTTAAAAAGAGGGGGAATAGGGGAAAAAAACACACAAAACAAAAACATTTAAAATATCTTTAATCATTGGATAAGCTTGTATAATTTACATACTGCATAATATAATTCTTGATACTGATGAACATAATCAGTTTAACATTTCCACTTTACAAAGAAAACATTTTTTTTCTCACATTGCAGAACAAAATGATAGAAATGCATATGTAAATAAAAAACGTTCCACTCACTCAAGCAGGATTTCAGTAGGACTGATCCAGTGCACTGCAGTTGGTCTATGTGTTTTTTTTCTTTCAATTCTCTAAGCTTTGTGTTGCCCAAGTAAAGTTCTGGACCCAGTTCGGAGCCCACTGTGCACTCAGTGGGGTTTATTTCAATTCACTCCCCATTTCTTTGAGCAGTTTGGGATGTGAACAAAAACACACACATACAGGGATAAATAAGATTCAAGGGAAGGAAATGCTTAATGGTTCTCTTTGAGGAGCTGTCAGGTACCATGAGATCCCCGTCAGTCCTGGAATAAATTGTGCTTGTGCATGTTTGTGTATGTATAAGAGGCAGGAAGAAAACAGCAGGACACCGGGAGAGGAAGCTTCCTTTTAGCTGCATGCTGTGTGCTATACGCCGCTCAGCTCACTGTTTATCCCTCTATTCTGCCTCCAGGGAGACGAAACCAGTCGGTCTTCTAGCCTCTAAAAATGGCCAAAACTTGCAGGAAAAGGGTTCTTGACAGCATTTCAGGTGGCTAATAGAAAGAGTGGCTGAGCTGTGTGCTAATGCAGAGCAGTGGAGAGAGTGAGGAGATGGAAGCAAAATTAGTACCAGCAATGACTATGTACAGGAATTTACTGTACAGAATCAGACTGTTGAAATGAAAATGGGGGAAAAATGTCCTTGAATAATATTTTTTTGTTGTTGTTGTTGTTTTACTTTGAATTGTGTGTGATTTCTCAAGAACTTTGTTAATAACTCCCTTTAGAAGTCTATTTTTACATCAGAAAAAATGTTTTGAACCCAAATTTACTCTTAAACAAGGCCGAACAAGTATAAAGTAAGCTACTGACAGTGTTGTGAGTCCTTGCGAGGCTGACATCACAAACGCTTTGCACTCAGTAGCTGGACAAGAAAGATGTGGGGTTTGAGCTGTGATAAGATCTAATATTCCCAGATTGTTATATATTTTGGCTGAACTTCAGTTTTGATGTTGGGTGAACAAAATTCAATGATAGGACAATGTCTCTTGCCAACATCAATTTAACGTAAACTATTGATATTTTGCTGGATTTTGATTACGTAACAAACCAACATCTTCTAAGTGTCTCATGCCAACATCATCTTGCTGTAGAACGAAGACATAAAGTATGGAGAACAAAACCCAAAGTCTGCAATATGTCATAATGTTAATGTTGACATTTCAAATTTTTCAATCCGCTTTTCATTCCAACCAAAACTTAACATGTAAGAGTCTCAACATTTTACTGCTGTCATATCAAGTACCTGCTGGGTTATTTTATTTAGTTATTAATTTAAAGAGGAAAGCATCACTGAGATAAAAAAAAAAAAACCAAAGGTTTCAAGTAAAGAAATCTTTTCAGAAAGTTTTCAAAAGATGAACTAAAACTATGACTTTTGCAGCAGCCAAATTAATATGCATTCCATGGTCAGCCTGTACGGCTGACAGCTAATGCATGACATAGTATTAAATCTCCTTACAGACGCTTAAAAGAGCATATTGAAAATGGCTACCACTTTCAAATGCACTAATATTAGTTTTTATAAGTAATGATTTTGTTAATGGCTTTTAAATAAATGAGTAGTGCTTTATAGATAAGTTATAGTGTCACTGAGGACAACATTTGGCTTGCAAGGTTACAAAAATCTCATTGGTTGGTGTTTAATTAAGTTGTAAGTATAAATAAGTTGTCTGCAGCCCCAATTTAGAAAAAGGATTTTTCACTTTCCAGCCCAAATTTTGTTAATGGCTTATAACTGATCTATAAAACATCATGACTTGGAAGAGGTACCTGAAAATATGATCAGGATTCATCATAAATCACCTATAAAGGTGTCATTCATCACCCTCATGGTTCTTTTATGACTGAATACAGACGTGTAAAAATGAATCACCAGTTATCTCTTTTATCTCATCTGCCATTATTCAAACAATACTGCCGTCTTGCCATTAGCGCTGCAGTAAGCATTGTTTTATGTCGCCACCAGAGCTGAAGCCTGCTCACTCTCATCGTCATGGCAACCGTGTGGACGTCCACTCGTCTATGTAATCATGCTGTTTGTCTTGTTGCCCAGAATAGCCGGAGGCTGCCTGGCACCTGAAGCCAAGGCAAACACACTATGGACTGGGCATCTGATAAATCCTGGACGTCATAAAAACAGGCTGTAAGATTTCAGGGAGCAAGCCTGCCAGGTAAAAAAAATACTGGAAGGATTTAACTGAAGGTATTTTCCAAAAGCTTGCCAGTTACACTTCCATTCTTATTCATGCACAAAGCAGATATTATCCTTCTTTCAAAAACAATGAGGGCACAAGTGATTTCTCCTGGCACCTGGACTGTCAGCACTCATTAAATCTCTGCCAATGAGTGGTTTAAAACATATTCTAATTTTTAACTAAATCTTAAATTCCATGTTTTTGCCCACTGAAAAAAACATGGCCACATCTTGTGCTATATGATGTACTTTCAGAGTGACACATTATAGCTCGATGTAATGTGTTTTACAGGTTTTGCTCCCAGTACTAAAATGTAGTTGTTTTTTTTCCATATGCTTTGGCAAATTTAGAAAGAACCACAAACTAGCAGAGCAGACTCTTTGGCATACAATGTTGCTTCATAGCCAACACATATGTTAAAAAGGGAAGGAGGTTTCAAATGACTTCATGTCTGTGGCTGGATGATGTACCATGGTTGAAATACTTATCCAGCAATGGAAAGGTGCTCTTTTTGTATTCAGAGAGATTTAGAGGGGAAGAAAAATATTTTTTGAAGTGTTCCAACTCGTCCAAGAGTTCAAGGTCTAGTTTGAGCACAGTTTTCCTTTCCTGTCTCCAGGACTGGCCTACAGTCGCTGTTTCTGTGGTGCCGGCTTTATGGTGCTGTCTCAAAGCGAGAGGGCATTGTGTGTGCATGATGTGTGTGCTGGCACAGGCTGAGCATTTCCATCTAACCAGTGTGGTGGTGGAAAGTAGGGTGAAAAGAGGCAGCAGGAGGAGGAGAGAGGAAACACTTCAGTGGCTCAAACAAATGGAGATGCTGAGTTTAACATCTTCCTGTAGCTGCCTGTAAAGATTTCTTTGCAATGAGAGCTGGCAGAAGATCGAAGATGGACTGGCTGTAGTTGACTCCAGGTCGATTCGTTATAGCAGATAGTTGCATTATCTATTAATGCAAGCCGTTCACTCTTAACATGGAGTGAAAGGGACAGATCCAAGCAACAATTGAGCATTCACCAAACCCCTCTCTAAATTAGGCACAACAGGCTTGTCAAGCTTCTGATTTTTTGACATGCTGAAGTGTAAAAGTGTAAGGGCTGGGTTCAAGAGTGTTTACTCCGTTCCTACTTTAAGGTAAAATCAATCATTAGCAATCATCAGTTGTCATTTCTGCTAAAAATGAGAAGCCTAGTCCTGTATACCTCCGTCTGAAACCAAAGACCCATGGTTTCAAAAATGACTCGATATTTCAAGTTGTTAATCTGCCAAGTTACCATTATTCACTGCATACATGTAAGAAGAAGTTTGTCAGGCATAGTAACATAAACTAAGGAAAGTGAGGCTTTTACTGCGTTTCAACATAAAAATTTGGTGTAGTACTTTTAGAACTGTACATAACCTGTATGGACATGTCCCTAAGCCTTTAGCATTTAGCTAACCACCACAGAAAGTACTCTTAAATGTAGGTGGGGTTGTTGTTAGTCACTGCTCTGTTCAGTTCTTACTGTATTTCCTCTTTACTACTGATACACAGAAATATCTGCAACTGGTCAGGGTTGCATGGTGACAGTTTCAGAACCCAAAAAAAGCTGACTCTCTTTCAATGGAATGTATAAAATATGGGTTTGTGCATTCTTTGTCGAGCAAGAGCAAGTGTCTGGTGCTGCCTGAACACACCAGAACAATGCTCTGCCATGTTTTTCTCCAATTAAGGAAATTAATAACCTTGAAAACCAGTCATAACTCACCCTTGAGCAAGAGTGACAGTTCTCTATTGACCAATTAATGGACTGCACTGTTTTTAGCTCTGTCTTTTGGTATTGGATCATTGTGCTAGGTACCCCAACAGAGGGATGATGAATAAAAAGGATGTTATGGAACATTTCTTTTGGTACCAAACCTTTGACAATGGACATGCAAAAAGTAATTGTTCCAGTGTATACTGGCCTTAACTAAACTGGACTGCTTGGTGGAAACAAGGCTTTAGCAAAAAGTCAGTTGGGTTGGTTCAAGAAAATGTTTTCAATATCTCCCTTACAATGCATGAAATGTATGGAAAAAGTAGGTCCAGAACTTCAGAGATGCAAAGGAATAGGTCAAACCTTATTACCTACTTTTTTCTGGTACTGACTTTGGTATATAACCGGCACTAGAACTGAGAAGTTTCAAACAACTTTCAACAATAAAAGGACAGATATGAAAGGGGTACAGAAGTGCAAAATGATCCAAAACATTTAAATAAATGTCAGCTTTTTCTGATAGTCATAAGGCTGGAAAGAGGCTAAGTCAAACCTTTTACAAGGTTGTTTTTGTCAAGGTATGGCTACTGCAGCATAAAAAGTTATGTACTGATTATATAATATGTTTTCTGTTTATCACGTGTCGCACTGCCCCTGCAGCATTAACATGACTAACTGCAGATTGGTAGGAGATGTAGTAGCGCTGTGATGAATGAGCTAAAAACCTTTGGGACTCATCTATTCTTATCCAAACCTGACAGGCCAGCTGTGCTCAGGCAGACAGTCGGCATCTGTCTCTCTCACACACACAAACACACACAAATCCTCCTGTCAGTAGTCTTGGAAACTCCTGAAGAACAGACAATAATATTAGATTTGCCGAGAAGAGGCTGCTAACGTAAGCCACTAGAAAGGCTTTGAGAAATATTGCTTTTTTTCTATGATTGTTTGAGGTCCTCCACGCATTTCTCACGATTTCTCCAGTAAAGCTCTCAGCACAGGGCATGCAATATCCACCCAGCCAACATAACACATTTACCAGTCAACACTCACATGGCGAGAGCACACAGACTGTTGGTCTAGCCATTTGTACATGCAAGCAAGAAGCCGGTAGGAGGCAAAAATGATAAACATAAAATGAGTCAAGAAAACTCAGATTATCACAACAGCAGTGCAGTCATCTCGAGAGGAGGGAAAAGTACAGGCATATGTATTTAAGGTTTACACCGATCAGGCACAACATCTGCTTAGAAAAACGTACACATTACCATAACGGTTAAAAAAATACTCAGCCATATTCAGTATTTGCCTACAACCAGTCATGACTAGTACCTGATGCACAGAGTAGCTGTATTGC
Source organism: Plectropomus leopardus (assembly GCF_008729295.1). Classification (NCBI taxonomy): domain Eukaryota; kingdom Metazoa; phylum Chordata; class Actinopteri; order Perciformes; family Serranidae; genus Plectropomus; species Plectropomus leopardus. The sequence continues at coordinate 13,336,054 of NC_056465.1, forward strand.
GATTCAGTGGATATACAATGTTGCAGATGGTGGATTAAGCACTGAAGGTATTTAGCTCTACAAAGACACAAATGGATACATTATTTCTCAATGAGGGAAACTTTTACTAAGCTCAGTGCTCTGTCTTTTATTCTACTTTTTGTTCAGGCAGCTGCAACTTTGGGGGAGAAACACGCTAACAGACTTTATCAAAAGGTATTTTTATGTTAACACTTTATCAAGTAATACTGTCTGTTACCATCAAGTCCTAATTTTATATTGTCTAAGACAAAGGGTTTGTACCATCAATTTAATTTGACTCAAAATACAGGGAAAACTTTGGTTTTCTAACAATTTAAATGCAGTGAAATTGCCTCTTAGTGCTGTTAGTAGTGGAGTTAAAGGTCCAGGGTGTAGGATTTAGGGGGGTCTATTGGCAGATATTGAATATAAGTGTTTTCTTAAGTTTATAATCACCCTAAAATAAAAATCAAATGTTTTTTGTTACCTTGGAATGAGCTGTTTATATCTACATAGTGAGCGGGTCCTTGTCTACAGAGATCAGTATGTTGCACTGCAATGTTTACAACTGTAGCCCAGAACAGCCAAACCAAACACAGGCTCTATATAGGGCCAGTCACATATTCGCTTTGGCCACTGTAGTTAGAGGCCCCTCCACGAGTGGTGAAAAAACGCCATTTGTTAAAATGTGAAACTACTTTATTCAGTGTTTTTACTGGTTAAAATCACCAGTCCATTTGTTCTGGAGAGGAAGAGACCTCTGTGGATAATTCAGCTCATGGTACAAACCGTATGAAAAATAAACAGCAAAGGAATTTTAATGAAGAGAAATTTCAGCTGGATGCTTTCTGCAATGCCACTAAATCCCCCTAAATTTTACACACTGGACATTTAAAGGTCCACCACAGGATGAATCAAATTATAGTAATTATAGATCAAGTAGAGAAATTGTAGCTAATGGTTAAATAATTCTGGTCAAATGTCAAATTAGAATTCCAAATCTTCTAATATACATTGGTTGATATAAAACGAATGAAATTATATTTCAGCCCTCTGGCAGATCATCTCACTGTGCTTTAGAAAAAAAAGGAAATAAATCAGGGAATGCAAAGACCCTGAGAAAAACTGACACAGGATTTTAAAAAATTGATCTTAAGTTTGTGTGAGGCAGCCCAGTTTGGCTAAATGTGATCAAAATCCTGAAATGTGTATCCACCTTAATACTGACATCAATATTTTATAGAAAGTTAGTGCAGTCACAGGAGGGAGCAACAGGACAATAATTCTTTGTCTTTCAAACCCAGTGCCTTTCAATGAGGAAAGCCTCACTATGTGCATTTCTCAACAGCAGTTCACTCATCTTCAATCCTTCAGTGATCTGGTCTTTGATGTTACAGAGGGCGTGTTCAATAGTGACTTCAGTCCTCTCTGCTATTATCCTTCTTACAAAAACGTTACATCTTCTTGTGACTGCACCCACCGCCAGTGCGCATCGTACTCCAGATGCATTTTGCCATTTATTTTGCAAGTATCCAAGTCAATCTTTCCATTTTTATAAGGTTTGAATTTGGGGCTCTGGCTGGTTCCCAGTTTGTCATTGAGGTTGGAGTGCGTTGGGCTGCCTGTTTGTGTGATTGGTTTCTCCAGGATGCCATTAGCCTTAATAGTATTGTCCTTAGAAACTGGGATTCCTTTACCCGTCTCTGCAGCCTTGGTCCAGACGGGAGCGTCTTGTTTGGGGCTTTCAGACGTGGCTTGCGAAGAGCTGACAGGAACAGCTGGTTTCCCAGTCACAGTCCCAGTCATAGCACTGGTTACCTCAGTCCCTGGTCCACCTTTCACCTCCATCCCATTTCCGATCCCGGTTCCATTTTCATTCGGCCCAGCCCGAATCCCATTTCCAGCCCCAAAACCAGACCTCACACCTACCCCTGCTGCTGTGACTGTGGCCCCGGGGCCTCCCCCTGTCCTGCCCCCAGCAGCTGCATCTGATACCAGCGGCATAGTGGAGCAGATGACTGACTCTGAGCTGGAGGGGCAGTACTCGTCCATGTCATCTGCCAGGGTGTCCAGGTAGCTGCCAATGGAGATGTTGTCCAGCTTGTCGTTGGGGTCCTGCAGGCTGCTCCAGGAGCCTCTCCAGGATGTGTCGGGGCCCTCGCCCAGGCTGTACTGGCTGCTGGTTAGGCTGCTGCAGCGGCTCGTCAGCGTGCTGCGTTCCTCCAGCAGCCATTTCACTGCCTCGATACCTTCATGGACCGCCAGCAGCTGCTGCAAGATCTTTACATCCACTGAGCGCAGGTGAGCCTACAGAGACATAAAAAAGAAGATATGGATGAAATTACCGATGACTGGTTTCATCATGTTCATGTTTTGATAGTATGCTACGGGGGAAAAAGTTACATATGAGAACCAGACAGAATATAAACCTGGAGAACCACAAGGACTCTGCAGATATTTATTTTAAGCGTTCAGCTTTGGCTCCACAGGCGAGTGCAAACACCATTATAATGCTATTAAACCTTGCAGAGTACCATAATTGGAAGTAAAGTATAACAGAAGCTGGCGGGATGATATGCAGCATCCAGTGTGGAAACAAATAAGGTAAAGGTAGAGGGGAAAAGCTTGGAGATAAAAATAAAAGAAAACAGAGAGGGAAACACACTGGTAAAAGAGGGGAAAGACAGTTGGAGGAGCTGACTGTGCTGTCAGTGGTGGATTACATGTTTTCAAAGTGTTAACAGGGAAGTTTGACCCAAACTAATCCTGCAAAAACAAAATTGAATACAGTGGAATATAACCTGACACATTTGAAATTAAGATCAAGAAAAATGTGTCTAAATGCCCTGTAAATTGTGTGAAAATACTCAGATGGTTATTTAGTCATGATGTCATCTGCAATAATAAATAAAATAATGATTAATCAGAAAATAACAGCCACTGGTTGTCTTATGTGATGTAGTGTGTGTGTGTTTGTGTGCGCGTGCGTGCGTGTGGGAGGTTGAAAAAGCTAAGCGATGAATAAGAGGAAAAAGACGGCTGTGGTCATGGAAAATTCCTCTCCAGAATACATTAGCAGAGGTCTGCGGCGAAGTGCAGGGCCAAGAGGTGATATATGGCACCGACATTCAGAGCTATCCACCCCTCTCTACAGATAACCAGTCTCTTTCACAGCTTAAGTCCTCCAGTATCTCTGTTTTCTGCACATATTTCTTTCTTTATTAGTTTTTCTGTCTCTGCATTGTGGCCCCACAGTGTGTCTGTCTTTCTCAAGGCTACCGTAGCTCTGTTTTCTGGAGTCATACTGTAAAATTAATAGTTTTATAAACACCAGACCATATTTGTGTTTTTTGTGTCTCGTAATACAGCTACGTTCACAATTACATATGCAGTAGATATGTTTTCATTCAGTGATATTCATTACAAAGTGTGTTTTACCACTGAAGATGTATTCATATAATTAAATAAAAGTAATTAGCAAAAATACTGTTACAACTAAAAGTACTGCATTTATGTTATACAAGTGTAAGTGTGTGAGTATCATCCACAAACTACTTCAATTAACAACTAAAAGTACTACATGCAGAAAATTTATAAAATGAGATTTTTATTGCTGATGCATTATAGGCTTATGGGTACTTTTACAGAAAAAATGCATCATATTTTATAAGCTCATCATATGTTTCAATACAAAATCTTAAGTTGTAAAGCAACTAGTAATGAAGGCTGTCAGATGAAAATTGTGGTGTGAAAAGTAAAATATTTCCCTCATAGTTGTAATGGAGCAGGAGCATAAAATGGCATATAACAGTGGCCCTGGTCATAACAATCTCAGTCACACAAAATACACAAATTGCATGCTCATACAGAATTTGTAAAGCATAACTGTACATGATTCTTATAGACGATGTAAGGATTAATTTTACAGCAAAACTCACGAGTGGTCAAAAACTGCAGTTGCAGCATTTTTTACGCAGTCAAGTTCACCTTTGCTCTCATTTTATTTCCTATATAGAGTCCTTATGACCCTTCAGGTTATATTGATAAAACAGAGGAGCGGAACATTGATTCTTCCAATCTGCCAAGCTGTTTCTCAGTCTTGCATAATGTAAGCATCAAAGATTATGCCAGTGGATTGTCTTTTTTTTCTTAAGTCTACAAGGAAAACATACGTATGGAAAATAATCTCCCACCTCATGATGTGTAGGAGGTGTGACCTTTGTTTAAACCACTGAGCAATGCTGGCTGTAGGATAAAACCACTTGAGCATATTGCATGTCTTTCCCTCATATTTCTCAATATCTGGCACACTGTGGTTAAATACTATACATGGTTGATATGGATCAGTGTTTTTTAAATTGTGGATTGGAAACAACTGAAGGGTCAAAAAGTAAAACTGAGGGTGATGATTGAAGGAGTTTAAAAAAATGCTTAGTATTTCATCTTTTTGTGTTTTCATGTGAGGTATTGGACACCTCCTCAGGTCACTAAAAATCCTTCAAATGATACGATAAGAGAAAAAAAATTCCCCTTTGGTTGCTGACTGTTCACCTTAATGTCCACATTCAGACTATAACCTTTAAGGGATCATAAGCAGCTTCACTTTATGGAGTTGAGAGCCACAAAGGTTGAGCACCATTGGCTTCAATAATACTGCATCCTCATGTAGAAGGTAGGCCCCTATTATTTACAGCCCATTGTATTACCAATGATTATGTAATATAGGCCTGCACCATCAACTAAAACACTTACTTACTTTGATTTCTGTGAAACCTTTAAATGGGTCTTTTATGTGACTTTTGAGCACACTAACCATAACCACTACATGCCTAATCTGAAACCTATCCAAACCTTAACCAAATTATGACTTCAATTTGAACCAAAAATCGAGTGTTAATCCATAAGAAATGCCGATAGTTAGGCTTGTGGGGACCAGTCCTCAGATGGGAGAAGGTCCCCCCAAGGCTGAAAAACCAACCAAAGTCAAAGTACACTTTGACACCCCATGCTAGCACTGACTTCCTGTTTGTTAGGGAGAGTTGCACTTTCAACTTGTTTGTTTGTCTTAAGCCTCAGGGTTGGCATTTTCGCCATCATAATCTTGGTTCTTTGGAGCCATAACTGGCTATATTTGGACTAAATGGTAAAGCTGGCCAGCATCATCAAGCCGTGGATCTGACTAAGAAGCCAAGGACATTACCGGCAGACAGTCTGTCTAAAAGCAATCATGCACACGTGTTCCTTTGAGCCTAAATAAAAAATATAAACAAGTAATATAAAAATTCACCCCCTGCACAGTTGTTATGAAGGGGAAAATTAACCATAGCTACCAAAACTAGACTGTAAACATGTTTGTTTCTGCTGTTAAGTTGGGCATTTTAACATGAGTGTCTATAAGGATTGACTCGCTCTGGGGCCAGGTTTAAGGGGTCATTAGAGGAACTACAGTTTTTGGCACTTCTTCATTGGCTTTATTTGTTAATCCTGACGTTTCTGCTCGGTTTGGACAACAGTGTCTGCAAAATTGATGTAATGTAGCAGTATGACTGTGTAAAAATATGTTTATCTCCAGATCAACCAAAAACAAGAACATAGGTACGCACACATCATCTAAGATGCAGAATGGGCACCTGGGACAGCTGAGATGAAGCAGAATGGAAAGGAATGAGCTGTGTGGTTGGTGTGGTGCAGATCTACTGATGCCACGCTGCACTGTAGGCTAAATTACAACTGGCAGACACAGCTCTGACAACAGGAGATGAAGGACAAAGAAATACAGAGAGAGTGAGATAAAAGGGAGACATGAAATAGAAGATAAACATTTAAATATCTCTATCTGCTTATTCGTCAGACCATATACCTCTACTCTATAAGCAAACCCAAAGGCACACAGTGCAGGGAGGAGCTGCCAGACACAGATCAACAACCACAGCTTTCTGTCTGTGTGTGTGGCTGTAAGCCTGCTGGCGTCCTGGGTCACAGTCAGACATTTGGGGTGGGGTTCAGGTTTGAGGTTTGAGGGTTTTTTAGTTTGGCAGAGATGGAGTGCCTAATGAGGGTGGCAGTAAAAGGAGCTCCATGCCTGTCAGCGCTGAGGTGGCACATTGCTAACAAAGCTCCATCGGTCACTGCTCATTCTGCTGCTGAGCTGTCTGACAATATAGATCCACCAAATTCATGCTTTCTCACAGACTTCAGTGTTTTACTCAGTCTTCTTTATTGGGAAGGCTGCATTTTGCTTCATATTCAGTGAAAAACATTTGGATGGATATGTATAATTGTAAACTTAGAATTGTGATCCTGCTACAGTTTTCCAGGAAGTAAAGTTTCAGTGATTAAATGTAAAATAAATAAAACAAAAACAAAATTAGTTCTTTTCATCATTATCTAAAATGCAGGACTAATAGCAATAATTTAATTATAATACCTATTTACCTAGAAATCAATATTGTAAAATACAAAGGCAATATTTCATCATGTTATGTTATGTCCCTTATGCAAATAGTTTTTTAATTAAAAATGTTTACATGTCTATCTTTGTGCCAGCAGTGGAATCCATCCAGTTTACATACACGCCAACTGTGTGTTACATTGTGTGTCTTGCTGATGTTCCAGCAGGAAATTCTTTTATGTGTTCATTATTGCTGGAGTGGTTACAGCCATTAATTACAAGATGAAGTAATGTGGACTCATTTCAGAGAGGACCCATGAAAAAGGTCAAACTGGGGCCAAAAGGTTTTTATGTGACACCAATCAGGATTAGAGCACAGGGTGGATAACCAGGACTTTTGCAGCATTTAGAACTGAAATACACATTAATCATTTTTCTCATTTTTGTGCCATCAGTACACAGCCAAACAGATTTCAGTTTTCCTGCTCAGGCATGAAGCCAAGGTCCTCCTTGCTAAACCACAGGATTCTGGAAAGCTTATTTTCCTGCTTCTTGTGTCTGGTAAAAGCACATTTGAGCACTGCAAATATTACTTGGCTAAGTATCACTAATTTCATTTAAAATAAATCTTATAAAAAGCGAACTGTCACTTCGTTTAGGATTGTTCATAAATCATAAGACATTGTAATTATAATAGCAGAGTAATCTGCCTCATTCATAATGGATTTTACATTCATTTCTACAAAATGTATTGAGTGAAACAGTACAGATCAATACATCATCAGCATATTTCATTTATTATAAGATAAATGTAATGCAATTTTATGACTAAATATTGCATAAATAAATATGGATGGATTACTAAAAAGGCCTACCGGGCACAGGCTCAGGGGCCTTCCTGGCCTTCATCTGCAAAATGTCACTCAAACTAACACACACTGACCAAGATGAGACCACAAAGAGATGCAAAGAAACAACAGACACAAGTAGTGTCTATTTGTCCGAACAGGCAAAACCAATAAAGAAGCAAAATTAACTTGGAGACCACTGTCTCAGAGTCTGCCTACGTACATATAAGTCAAAAAATGTGTATTAATTAGATAGCCAATAACTGAATGGCAACCAATGATGACTGGATAATTGTATAACTATTTAAGAAAATTAAAAAAAAAAAAAATTGCTACAAGATCTCATTTGTCTGCTTCTTCAACTTTTGTATCACTTTAAAATTGGTATTTAAGGTTTGGTCATTGGTGAATCCAAATATGCTAACTGGAATCATCATTGTGGGAAATGGTGACAGGCATTTGCCATTTTTGCTATTCAATAGACTAAACAATTAAATCATTTTATCCAGAATTAAACAATCGATAAACTAACAATAAAAACAAGTAGTATGTGGTCCTCATATGTGTGTGCTAGCATGTACTTTGAGAGTATGCTGCCTCAGTGTAACACAGCTGAGCTCCGGGAAAATCCTCAGCAGAGAATTCCAACAGGAGAAGATGTCTGATGGTAACACCTCAGTGAGCCCCTTTGCATGAGGGCATTTGACTGAAGGTGTGTTTCAGTCCCTGACTTTGACTGGCCTATTTCTTTCTCTTTGAACTAGAGGAAGTGGTCAGACCCTGAATGTGCCACGACTTCCAAACACACAAAGGCCTTCGACAATGAGAACATTGTTGGAAAGTGTACTGTTATGGATATTTTGTTAGACTTTGGTTTTCTGTCAGATTGTAGTTTTCCTTGTGCACTTTTTTGAGCTTTTTTTTTTTTTTTTTCAAAATTTGGATTTTGTGGCAGAACAAATTGTAGTGCTGTGTTTTGGATCACATGAACATTGGTTTTATCCAGGCAGAGATTCTTAAATGGTTACAAGAGGCAAACTGGAGCTACAGCTGCCGCAAAACTTGACTTGTTTTAGATTTGAAAAAAGTCTTAAGTAAATATTTTTGAACATGTCATTTCCCAAATTCACAAGCCTGACACCAGATGCTCTGTCATCTTTGCAGTGTTGCTGTTCAAATGTACAAGATGTTACGAAATGCAGCTTTTGTTTCCACATATTTCTTTGTCATATCTTTTTTTTTTTTTTTTTAAATAATACATTGCCTAATGGCAACTCCTTATCTTTAAGTATTAACATGATACAATTTGTGTAATAGTTTTGTAATTTTGGCAATTATTCTTATCTGCAGTGATATTGTTGGCTTATTTACCACAAGTCTTGGCTGACTGCTTGCGTTTCTTGCCATCTGTCTTCATTAGAGCATTGAACTCATCAGTTATTTTGGTAAGTGCAATATTATTATACGAAAAAATGACTGAAAATAAAACCCAACTTGTAATAAGACAGAATTATCTTTAAAGGTTTACGTTATGGTAGACTAGTTTTGCCTTGTCAATGTTTTGACAAGCTTTTTGGGGAAATGGTAAGAGTAAGATTTGACAAATTGAGTGTCTAAGCACAGATATGTACACAGTACACTGACTTTGATAACGTATGCACAGCTAAAGTGTGATCGGTGACGCAGACTCTCCCATGTGGGTGAAACAGCTTCCCAAAGTCACAGAGCTACCCAACAGACTGCTGAATCACTGCCAGCAGGGACAGCACAAACACACACTCGTTCTCTCGTACACCAGCAAAATAAACACTCATCTATATCTGCACAGCCTTTCTCTCTCTCCCATGTCCCCTGGTGTCACTGTCTGTCATTTCACCTTCCCAATCTGCAGACATATGGTGTCCTTGCAGAGTCCTTACAGTCTCCATACACAGCATAAGGTCAGCCCTCCATCTGTCTATGCTAAACTCTGAATGCTCTGTGAAATATCCACTCATCTTTTTTTCTATTTTTCTCCTTTTTGCTTCTGTATTGGACTGATCAAAGCATCACTTCACTTCTTTTTTTCCCCTCTATATCATCATCTCTTCCTCTCTTTTTTGTTTCTCCTTTTCAGACTATCAGCAGACATGTTTTGGATCACAACATGAAGGATTTTATTGCAAATCAGAACAAATGAAAAAAAACATGTTTCACAAAATGTAAATACCACCTGGATATAATTCTACAGCATTTTCACAAGTAGTGACTTTAGCGCATAAGTGACAACATATTTTAAAATAAGAAGAAAGGTATATTAAACAGATATTGTTTTTGGTTTTCCAGTGGTGTAATTGAAGAATGCTAATGCTCCAGTTGTTATGAAATGGAAGAAGAGAAGTCCATTCATATAAAGGGGAAGTTGCATGCATCATCATGAGGCAGAGGGGAAATAAAATATAGTAATTAAGCTAACTTGTCTTCCAGAAATTAATATAATAGCACATTTGATTATTTTTCCTTCAATATGTGTTTCTAACAACTACATATTTAGCAGATGTTGTGGTTATGTTAAGGCACTTAGAGTGCTTGATTAAAGAGGACTGCTAGAGCATGTTTACATGCTTTAATGTTAAAAAACAACAACACAATTTTCCTCATATTGACTGTGATGAAACTTGTATTCAACTTCTGTTTGAGGCTCTGTTTTAGTGCCTCTCTCTTTAAGACCCCCTTGCAGTTGGTGTATAGCAGCACTTTCGATGCTGAAAATTTACCACTAAAAGCTTATGAACCAAAATCTTCATGTCTGGACATGTTCAAGCAGGAAAATGATCCAAAATCAGTGGATTATTAATAACAAAACAGATTACAGGTTTCCTTGATGTTAGCATGTAGCTACATGTAACAGTTTAAGCTACATAACGCAAACACATGCAGTAGCGTGCCTGGAGCAGATGACCAATTAAAAATATTTGTCATCAACTCATGTCAGCTTGTCACAAAAAGTAGAAAAAAACATTGGAAACAGTATTCAAAGCAGTCTGAAGCCTGAGGTTACAGGGATTTGGCCTTGATTAACATCTGCCAACACAACATAATGCTGGCTACATGACAAAAGGAAAAGCATAATAGGTTGACTTTTAATAAGGGAATTATCATGGCCTTGGTTTATTACTGAAAAAGTCACTAAGTCATTTAATGCACAAGACCGTTTATATTACATTAATTAATTAATATTTCCCTAACCTTTTGCTTAGTGTTTTTGGTCAAGCACAGCACACCAGCTAACCTCCTTATCACTTGCATCTACTTCACTTCACAAACATAATGTGAACATAATCCAGAAAATACATTTCCAATATTTGGGTAATCAAATCTTTTAGCCTATAAACACATTTTCTTGGAGACAGTGTTGACGATGTTATGGATGAATAAAGAGAGATCAGGCCATTTGACAATGATTTAATTAGACAGAGTCTGTGAGGAGATAGTAGCCAGTAGCCAAAAAGAAGACTGAGATTAAATAGACTGGATTTGGATTCCCTAGAGCTCAGCTCTGCACCCAAGCGCTGACTTCGCAATGTCATTCATCTGCCCAGAGGTGGAAGACGGAGATAGAGAGCGACAGCAAAAAGCTACACAGAGAAAGAAACAAGCAGACATGGACAAAAAGGAAGAATGACACACCCCGAGCAACAACACAGCATTCACCCTGTACAGTATGTCGCTCTCTGAAATACATGAGCTGTATGTATAAAACGCACAAAGCAGCTAGTGTACGAAGGGCCTGTGGTGTAGCGTGTCTTCCGTTAGACAGCTGAAGACAAATGCACAAGACAGAAGCTTTAAAACTGCTCCCACAAAGATGAACAGCAACACTCAAATAATTAATAATGGCATTTATCTGACTTCAGCTCACAGTGCTGTAAAATGTTCCCTACCATACTGAGCCACAATCACAGAGAGGCAGTATGTCTATACTGTATAATGGGTATAGCCGACAGCCTAAAGCCAGATATCAGACAGATAAGAAGATCAAACCACAAGCCTTTTTACTAATGAAGCACACTGTCCGTATGTGTGAGTCATCTCTTAAGATCTCTTCCTTCACATTTCTCTGACACGTTATAGAACAGTGATGAAAGTGCCATTACATTACTTGATAAATCAGTTAGTGGAAAAACTAAAATGTAATCAGCTACATTTCTGATAATGAAATGGTTCAACTGTTTCTGAAGCAGAAATGCCATTAAAACATTATCTGGTTTTCTAAAACACAAGGATCTGCTGCTGTCTCTTTTTAATATCACCTATAAATTGAACATCTTTATGTTTTCACAGTCCATCAAACAAAATGAGCAATCTGAAGACATTGTATTGGGAAATAGTGATTGACATTTGTTACTATTTTCTGACAGTTCATAGACTAAACAATGACTTGAAAACGTACAAATCGGTTAATTGATGAAAATAAGCAGGGACAAATATTAGGCTCCTTGCCAGACTGTCTTTTTAAACAGAAATCTGTGCTCCATCATCAAAATGCATCGTGTGCATCCTTGTGTCTCATGAAACATTTGATTCAGATTCACAAGACTTTGGTGATACCCAAGGGGGGAGATGTTACAGTTTCCTCTACACTGTACCTTTGCAAAGTATATTTTTTTTTGGACATTTCAAAACTTGCATTGTTTGCAGTTGTGGTTTCTAACTAACAGTCTTCCTCTTCCCTTTTTGTTTTTGCATTGTCATGTTTGGTGTTGTTACCATTACCAACTGTTGATCAAAGAAACAGTGTCAAAACCCTTGGCTTTGTGTGTCAAATCACCACATGCCCAACAAAATTATATCAAACTGTTGCTCTTGGGTACTTTTATATAATCTAAACATGCAAAAGGAATGACATTGTAGAGCAACTGTCTTATTCGTCAATAAATTTAGTTTGAGTCTCACTTAGTAACTCAGACTGATGAATGTGTTGTTGTCGTGTAAAGTTTACATAAAGGTTAAAGGTAGCGGGTTTGTTCCAGTATAACGTACACTGTAAGGAGTACACTGACAGTTAACAAGAAGCAGAGCAAGATTTCATTACTGGTGATGACACAATGACAACATGGCCCACACACACACAGACACACACACATCCACATCCTCACACATGAGATGCTGCATCACTGAGCTGTGTGGTTATAGATATAGACGAGTAATAGATGACGAGGGAACACAACACAGACACACTCAGAAAAAGTGAGTTAAAACAGATAGCCAATTACTTTGTGTGTGTGTGTGTGTGTGTGTGTGTGTGTGTTCCTTATTAGCCTATAATCACTCTGACAGAAAGTGTTTATCAGAAGAAAAAAGCAGAAAAAAGTGAGAATAAAAAAATATCCAGGCACTCTGCCAGATTAAGTGTGCATACACGAGTGTGTGTACGTGTGAGCCTTTCCATTTAGCCTTACTCTGCAGACACTCTGCACATGCGTTACTGCACATCTTACTAAGCAGATTTCTGATGAAAGTGCAATGCTCAGAACTCCTCTTATGCACTCCCATTACACCACTCTCATAGATGAATGAACCACACACACACACACACACACACACACACACACACACACACACACAGACGAGCGGCCCGGCTCTGTGCTGGAAGTTTCACTCCCCTCCAGTTAGGAAGAGGCTCTTTATCACTTCTCTCTCAGTCCTCCCTCTCTCATAGCAGACCTGATTAATGGCTCAAACTGTTAACAAATCAGTCTGGAGCTCTGCTCTCAACAGATTTATACAGACTCTCTGGATACTTTTGCAAATCCAAACTGGGTACGGTGGTCGACTATAACTGACTAACACTGGTATCCCAAGGTTAAAATAGTTCAAAAATCCCCATTTAAATTTGTATCATTCCCAATAATACAGGCCTAACATCAGCCTGTGTCTGGTCAGATTTTGACACAACTGGGATGTCAGTGATTGGTCCCATTCTCATGAATGTGATATCTTAAGAACACCCCTTGGGAATTTCTTCAAATTTGGCACAAATGTTCACTTGGACTCAAGGATGAAGTGATGTTGACGGTCACAGGTTAAAGGTCAAGGTCATTGTGACCTCATCTGTCTAATTTTCATGAATGCAATATCTCAATAAGGGAATTCATTCAAATTTGGCACAAATGTCCACTTGGACTTAAGAATGATTAGAATTTGGGGAGTAAAAGGTCAAGGTCACTGTGATCTGACAAAATATGGTGGTAGCCATAAATTAAGAATTCATGTTATGAAGGAAATATTCAGTTACAGTGAAGAGCTCTACTTCCTCTTTAAGGACTCTCTAGACTTCTGAAGTGCATCTGGGCTGCCAGCATCATGAGCTCACATTACCACAACCCACGAGTGAAATAAGTTTATATTTGTACCATGTGACCAAACTGATCATTTGTTTTGTGAATGTAACAAATGTGATTTGGAGCAACTCTCTCAGTAGACAGCTTGCTTTGGGAGTTTGGTGGCGGCGTGCATGTGCTCTGTGTTACAACCACAGGAATGTGCGACATACATGATCACAGAAGGGGAAAAAACAGTATAGTGATGTATTATTGCTACAGAGACCTAAGAGATATTTGTTTAACTGTACAAATTTAACCACAATGATAAACTTCCTCAGCTAGACAAAAGAAAAAGTCATATTGATGTCTGTAAGCTTCTACATGTGATCATCATAAAAATCTGGGAACACATAAGCAGTTTTTTAATATATATCTAAAAAAGCTAAATCTCAGGCTATATAGAAATGAACTGGTGTCATAGGTGAGGAAAAAGTACAAACTTACATGAATAGTGTGATTGGAGTGTTAATCATCTGACAATAGACACTGAATAATTCATATTGCTGCAGGCCTTTGGTGGTCAACTTATTTCCTAGAAACCACAGTAATTAAAGCTGCTTTTTCATCAACAGCTGTAGACGGCTGAGTGTGGATGACAATTCACTGATGGATTTCACACCATAACATCAATCAAAGATAGTCTTAAATATTAATGAACAAATAGTCCGGGTATCATCATACAGTTATTTTCTCTGTGAATATATAACAGTTTAGATACCTTCATTGATTATTAGACTGACTACAATTAATGGGGTAAATTACATTTGTTTACTTTGTCAGTTAAATGAGAAGATCGATACCACCCTGGACTACTCCGTCTCCGCAAGACTCCACGAAGTCACAACTTCCAGCCAAGAAGTCTTGCACCCATAAACTATGACTTGTTTTTGAACTTAAGTCCTTGTACTTATTAAACAAACAAAATACAACAAGTTAATTACTGAGCTACAGAAGTGGTGATGCACAGATTTGATCACATTCTGAAGGAGCCAAGCCAGCTGTTCCCTCCTCTTTATGCTATGCTAAGCTAATTGGTTACACTGGTTACCTGTGAACATCTGTCAGCCTGTCCACCATGTCCGCGCCTATTTATTTTGAAGGAGCAATGGCAAATGGGAAAACGGCAACGTGACACCATCAGTCATACTGACCAATGCTGCAACTTCATCGCTCAGTCAGTCAGTCAATAACTCACTCATTCATTCACAGACATTTTTGTGTTTATAGGGTTGGCCTTGCATGCTGTGGTTCAGCTAAAAACATTGGCGGGTAAGATTTTGCAAGGATTTCTAGTACAAGTTAGACTGATAAATTGTCCTGGCTTATAATATTGAATAAAAAATGCATATTGCAGATATGTTGTTATTGGTGCATATGTTGGCCGATAGGCAAGAAGAAATTGCAAGTACAGAAATGCCAAACAAGGTTTGAGCCAATTTGGAGGATTTGTTGCGTTTACCAACATGTTCTCAACTCATAAAATAGCGGCATTTGGTAACTGCCCAACACGACAAAATATGATGCTGTAAGTATCCTCCTGTGTCAGTTTTGGATGTTCACGAACAGTGTCAATTTTCCGTCATTACATGCATTGTGTCTTATCAAAATTAACTTTAGTTATGCAAGAAATGTACAGTTCCTTCTTGTTTAATACTTACAGCCTTTGGTTAAATAAGTCAGTAATTCTGTTTCGTTAATGAAGTTTAGAAATATCGATTAAGAAGTGATATTTGACCATAGAGTCTATACATCTGACAAATTGGGGGTGAGAACAGACTGCAGTTACACCATTGTTTCCACTAGAGAGCGCTGGCAAGATGATTTTTTTTTTTCAACTGGAAAATCTCACTCTGTAGTATATTTTGAGACACAATTGTCTAAAAAATATTAAGGTTATATAACAAATCTGAGGGATCGGTGTCAAAATCACTATTTAACAATATATCGTTATCACATTAACTACACATGAACTACATATTAAATACTGATAGGCTATCTTTTGGTCTAAAATAAAAATATAATCATGGTAAACATAAAATAGCTTACAGTCACATCAAAGACAAATAGACTACTGGACATGTATCATTATTTTTTTATTTTTTTAAACAACTGCTTCAAATAGTCTAATTAATCTTGGTGTTTCTGGAACTGTATTGTTTTTCATTAATTAATCTTTCCGGAGTTGTAAAACTGCATGACTGTGCTGCGTAGGCTATATGCTTACTGTTTTCAACCATCCCTGAATCATTCTAAACTGAGCTGCTAATAAATGTTTAAAATATTCACAACACCAGAGGGAAGTGGAGCAGGGCTGCCTCAAATTCTCAATCCATATATCTCAAATACGGTGACATCATTAAATGCCACATCCTGGAAAACAAGCGCCACACGTTCAACAGCCTGTGTCATCGCGCGCGCGCGCGCGCGCGCGCACACACACACACACACACACACACACACACACACAGAGTCGACCAGTTCACCCTTACCATCTCCATCTTCAATTTCCTGATCTTTTCATCCAAACTCTTCTTCCCTGTCTCCATGCTGGTGTCGTGCGCGGTGACCAGCTTAGCTTCTCCCCGGAGAGCGGACGCCTCTTCCCGCATCCACCTGAGTAAACCCTCGGGGGTCTTCCGGCCGATTTTCACCTCTATGTCTTTCAGATCTGGGATGGTCTCGCTGGCAGTGCTTTCCTCCATCGTTTTCACGTGTTTAAACCGAAAAGATCCTCAAGATTACGTCCTTTTCGTTTCTTGGAAATTGTTGCCTGTCAAGCTGCGAGTCACTTCCTATAGGATTGTAGTGCATCCTATGCGACTCCAGCTGAGTTAGACTGCGCCAGGAGAGAAAACCAACCTGACAGCATCAACACAACAGCGTGTGGTTATTTCAGCAGAATAATGCTTTGAGAAATTCTTAATTTGGCTGTATTGTCATCCGGTGCCAAACTGATGTATATCTAAACAAACTGATGATCATCAAGTGAAAGCAGAAACAAACAGATGTTCTGTATATCCCGGTGGCTCCTCCACAGCAGTAGATCCAGCGTGATCTCCGGGCTCCAGTGTCCGGTGTGTGAGCGCTGCAGGCCGGTTATGTGTCTTGTTGGAGATCCCTACGCTGAGCTACATTGCGCAGATTCCACCTGCATGATGACAGCGACCAGCAGCCGCAGAGTGGGAGAGCAGAGGAGACCCCAGACCGACAAGTCAGCTGCAGTGACATCATACAGCTTCCGAGACGGCTTTCAAAATAAAACATACATAAAGGAACACATTGGAGTAGTGTGCACTACCAAAATAAAGTAAAAACTCCCTCACATAAACAACAATGTACTTAATTGGTGGAATGTTAATAAAGTAGTCTACATTTACTCAAATAATGTACTTAAGCACACATTTGAGGTAGGCTACTTGTACATTTACATAAAGTAGCATACAACCGTGTCTCTGTTATGAGTAAAAGTCCTGCATTCAAAATATAAAGTTACTAAAGTGAAATAATTATAATTGAACTACCAAGTACAAATAGTCTTACTCATAAAATGTGTCATCATAATCCTTAATTTAGCTGTTTTGTCATTCAGTTCCCTCCCCAGACAGTTTAACACCCATTCACACCTGGACCCATCCAACCCTAACGACCCACATGATGGCCAGGTGGGTGAAGGACTCCCATGTGACCTCAGCAACTCTCTAAAGGTACACCACACTGACATCACAGAGCTAATGGTGACGAAACCCCTCTGCTGCATCATTCTCATGTTGCTTTGTCTCGGACAAAAATTTGCACAAAAACACACCAAACTGACAGCCAACAGACACATATGTTCTGCGACTGCATGAGAGGAGATACCCCTCCATACCAGCAGGTCGCAGCCGTCTGTAATAGTCATTCAAAACAGGAAACCGGAAGACCACCATGACACTGGTTAACCAGTTATCACATTACCCAATAGCCTACTGAAAGAACAAAGCATATTTAACATGCGCCAGTGAACAACAACACAATCTATTAGGAAATGTTTCTGTCAAAAGCTCAATGGCAGAATAAAAACAATCTTATCCTATATAACAAGTTTGATTCGATCTCACTCCCTCTTAACTTTAGCTGCTTGTTTTCATTTTTCACCTCCGTTTTTCCTCTTGTGCGCTAAGCTGCATGGCATGGTCAGAGTGATGTCATCCACCGAAGAGCTCCATGGCCGCCGCCGATTCAATTTGGTCGATGAGGGCCAACTGTGCGGGACACACCTCGGTGCCTTAGAACTGAAAAAGCCTCTTGGATGAGAGGTAAAAAGTCTTCAAGACACTCAAGCAAGTCCATTTACCTGCAATATAGCACTTAGAGCTGCATTACATCTTTAGATTGTAATTATTGATAGATCAATGTACATATCAATTTAATGTTATAGTTGGTAAAGATAGAGCTATAATACAATCTCTGTGTATCTTAATCCATAATAACCATATGTGTTGCTTATTTTTTGTATTCGTAATCTGAATCTGTAAAGTAGTCTACTCGTAGGCCTCATTTATAGGCCTGTAAGGCAAACTAAAATAAATAGTAAAATATAACATAAGAAACTCCTTTTGTACATTGGTTTCACACCAAAGCAGTTTGCCTATGTGGCATAACCCTGAGCCTGTCTTATTAAGCCATAGTTCATGTAGTTCCATCCATTCTGTACTGTAATGCAAGACTATCCAGTCAATAATACATTTTTTCTATCAACACTGAGATTCAGCTATTTTCAGTCTCAGACTTATGGTACAGCTGACTCTGCAATCAACCTTTAATTGCCAATTCTTGCAAAATCAGGAAAGTCTAAGCTGATTGCAGATCATTTCATTAAGAATCTGTTTAGATGCAGCAGAGTCCCTGTGGGGTGAGATGGATGAAGAGTCTAATCATGGTAATCAAGTATGACAGATGTCTGTGTTACTAAGGACTATCACATTACACACACACACACATTCACACTGTGGCTCTACATGACAACACTCTCCCAGGCTACACAGACTCAGTCCAGGCATTTTTTTTCTCAACAGGCCTGGACGTCCTCATGTGGAACCACAAGCTGCTATGATACATCAGGGTAAAAGCTCACAGTTATGAGACTGGTGGGTTGACGTGTTGTATTGGCAATGGTTTGGGGTGATAGAAATTAAAATGTTGTTAGTTAGAAAATCCAATAAGGTATGTGGTTATTTTTCCCTGCCATTTTCCTTACGACTTAGAAGAAAAAACATATCTGTATCTGGGGACGGTTTTCATCCTCAAGTGCTAAGTAGCAAAGACACATGGCTAACAAGGTCTTCAAAAAAAAAACATTTTTTACTCATTATGGCATAGAAGTTGAAAATTAAATAAGACAAATCATAAAAAAGGACACCACAAAAAGAAAATGCAGTCAGAAGGCGAGCTGGAGAGCTGAGGAGTTGCTTTTCACAGTGACCACTCACTCAGGGTGCCAGAGAGCGGCTGACTCAGACTGGAAATACAGTCAACAGTGATGAGATGGCTTAGAAAGGCAGAGAGAGGGGTTCCAGCTATAGGCACTAATTACATGTGCAAGTGTGCCTCAAGAGTATAAAGGATAAAGGTCCTCAGTAAAAAGGGGGGATGGGCATGTGCATTAAATAACAATGCCTTAAAAGCAGGTTTCAGGATCTGAAGTGGATTAGGACTGTCTTTTTCTGATATGGCAGGAGAGCCACTGATCTTAACCAGAATGAGGCGTCAGTTGGAAGACATAAAGTATAATTCATACCTAATCATTAAATCCCCCCATTCTTACTGTAATAACACCTTGGACCAGACAAAAATAGTGAAGGTGCATCAAAGGCATTAACAACAGAGGAGAGCTCAGTTTAGATAGAAGGTATAAAGTCTGGATTAATAAGGCTTTCCTGTGATCCTCTGATCCTTTTGTATTCGTTGTCACATCTCGTGAGGGGCCCCAAATTTCCCGGCTTTGCTCCTGTCAATGTAAATGTAACGTCTCTGCAGAGAAGGATCTCAGAGAACTTTGATGCTGCCAGGTTGCCATCTTTGCTCTCGCTCACACTGTTTAAAATATACCAGGCAACCTTTAAATTGTCATCCCTGACTCTGTATATTATTCTTCATTAGTAATACACGTTTTGTGCCAGAAATTGAGACAGATACCAAAAGTAGGTTAACAAGGGGTTAGTTTGAAAGCCAAAAGGTCCTTCATCAGTATTTGGGGCACATATCCTAATCCCACTTTACAGGGGAGTACTGTAAAGGCGACAGGGATTATTAAGGGTCAACATCTCCCTGAAATACCTTTGTTTTGTCTCTTCTGGGATGTAATATCTATAAACTGGAGCCTTTATGAGCAAAATGCTGTTTAAATTCAATCTTTGGTTTGGAGGGTGCATGGACACACAAACAAGCGTCTATAATCATTATGTTACCATGCAATCAGCCTGGTATCCATGATGGCCACCATGGCAACGGTGTCGAGAGGAGAAAATTTTCAGATTTCTGTACACCCACATGGCACAAATGGAAAAGGCTGCCCACGAGGAGGCAAACCTGCTGTACTAAATACACATTTATGCAACTCTGCCTATGTGTTCAAACCCAACCGAGGCATTTTGTGTGGGTTTGTATGCCCTCTTCACATTTGTGTGGGTTTTACTCCAGGTGATGCAGTTTCTAACCACATAAAGAACCTACATGTTTGGTATTAGAAGTACTCCCCTATTTTGCCCGTGTGCTGCTAATCCACTGCTGCCAGCTGTGAACCATTCCTGCAGACTTGCTTTTCAGACAGGACTGCTGTTTTCTCTTGAACCGTTTTAAAAGGCTGGGCCTCCTCCGTGTTTGAATAAGTATTTAATCTACCATCATCCTGCCCCTATTCCTCAATCCTGTGCCCCATGTTGTAATTTCGATTCTGACAAATGGCTATCACACATTTAAAGTCCCCTTCTAAAAAATGCCATTTCCTCATTGGTACTTCATTTTGGTGTGATTGATTAAATGGACTCGTGGCATTTTATTTTACCAGATATGACAATTCATTCCTTGAATTTTTGAATATTGACTAACAGTCCTTTCTTGGACTCACCAAGGAAGCTATAAAAGTTATGATTATAGCTTCCTTGGGACTTACCTCTCTGAATTTATTTGATATTAGTCTTGCTATATCTAAACTGCACTTGCAATAATCCTTCTGGACTTTATTTATAACTGATTTGTTCCCACCTCTGGCTGTTATTGTTCCCCAGCTGTCAAAGGAGGGCTGATCTCGCTTTAAATTATCTCTCCAATGGTCTCTTATGTGGTGAGGCTTTGTGGAGTTTTTCCTCTTGTTAGAGAGCTTTCACTTGCTTGGGAACCACTTTTGATGTGGGCCTGTATGGCCCATTGAGATGCTGCATGCGATAGTGGGTTTAAAGTGCTTAACACCGTCTTCTTTTTGTTCCACTGGTTTATTACGCAAGTTTACCCTCTGGTGGAAAATTTTAGTGCAAAAATGCTCTGGAACAAAACTGTGCTTATCATGTGTATGCCTGAAACAGCCTTGTATCTTTCATGAAAACAAGGTAACACAGTCAGTGTTTGCTTATTTGTTGAACTATTTGCATTATTTAAATTTGCATGTCCAACTATTTGAGAGTCTGCATGTTGCCTTTAGGTATTTTGTTTTGTCAACAGCTTATCACACACCTGCATGCTTTCTGTTAACATTTTGTTGGAATGAAAGATGGTTTAAAGTGAATTTTCTTGAGTGAGTTTCCTTCAGTGTTTCCCCAGGCACACTCATCCTGATGGTTCACATTCTTCTGTTAGCCTACAGCTGACACAGGCAGAGGCAGAGGGGGCTAACAGAAACATCCTCCAAAACAAGACTTCAAAACCATGTTTGCAAAATTTAAGAGACATAAATAATATCATCCTGTCAGAATGGACTTAAAGGAATGTCTGGTGCTTCTGTTTAAGAGTACTGTTGAGAAAAAAAAGCAGAGATATGAAATAGGTGACGTCATCTCCTTTTTGAAAAACAAAAATGAAAAGAGATAATGATTAGATATAAGTAATATTAATGCGACTCAAAAAGGAGAGTTGATAGAAAAAAAGTGGGTGGGAAAAACATGTATCCACAGTTATACACTATCTCCCCCATACACAAGCTATTCCACTCCCTAGTCACTCCCAAGCCTAACCAGTTCGACCTGTCTGCATGTGAGTGTTAAACACAGTACATTGAACTGAAGGCTGAGGAGGACGAGGTTTTTCTTGTGTTGTATCAAAGGTCAAAATATATGAAAGCAGCAGATCAGCATAGCAGTATACTGCTTGTCTTTTTTTAAGTAGCAGGTGGAGGAGGAGGAACAGGAGGCCATGGATGCAGACAGCACAAAGGACATTGAGTCTCTTATGGAGGACATGGACTACATCCCTGGCCATTTCCACCTGGACCTCAACCTAAACTGTGATCCTGTGGGGCCTGTGAAACTGAGACTCAGGGACACCTACCTAAAACAGGAGAGTCTGCGAGGCGAGCTGGAGGCCGAGGCCGGGTATCTACAGTACGCTGTGCGAAATCTGCTGGGTCTACTAGCTTTCCATCTGGAACACCTGGACACAGCAGAGGAAATATTCAGGTGATCATATATTGTCTTTTTTTTTGTTACAGCAGAATTACATATCACAAGATCTTCACAAGTAATGTGTCTTGAAGCATTTAAAGCACTACACCACACAGCGGTTGAACAAACAGCACAACCTGACTTTCCATGATCTCTGGAAAAAAATAAAACACAATTCAAAACTATTTTTTTCCATCATCTTATACACTAGCTGACAGATTGTTAATGATAGGGTGACAAATGTGGATTGCCAAATAATAATCTATGACACAACTTTGGCTTGTTTGGATAATTAAAATCAACAACTATGCTCAATAAAAGTATGAGTTGCTTCACTACAGCCAAAAAATTAATATCTTCATTTCATGTTACAGCTATCTGCAGGTGTAATACATAACCTATTACATTAAACATTAAACTCATAATGAAGAGGAATGTTGTAGTTATTAATGTAATTGCTCTCCAAATAACCATTAGAGTAGGCTGCTCCTCTTATTCTATTGTAGGTTATAGATGCTCATAAAGTATGTATGACACTATTTAACTTGGATTTCACCTCTTTTATTTAAACTGTGCATCTAATTATGAACTTCCTCTTTGTTGCTCTGACACTTCAAGTTTAATCAAATTACAGTGACACCAATTTCCTGATTCTCTGAGGAATTTATTGGAAATAAGACACAAGTTAACAAAAGACCACAGCCATGCTAGCAGATCTGTCAGGCTACTTTTGCACAGTGGTGCTTTGAGTTAAATGTTTATTTCAGTATGGTAAAATGCTCCAAATGACAATGCTTAAGTGCTAATATTTTCAAAGGTTTAATGTTTACAGTGTTCACCATCTTAGCATGTCAGCAGGCTAATGTTCTCTAATTTGTAAAAAACACAAAGATGTAGACTTGCAAGTTTTTTTCATAAATCAAAGTACTGGACAAACCATATATATATATTTTTACCTCAAAGTGTTGCAGGGATGAAAGTTTACTCAGCAGGATAATCTTCACATATGAACATCACTTTTACGATTTTTGAAGCCTAAATGCAATTGCCGGAAGTAAAAGTTAATGTATAGGCTATAAAACTGCACCACACTCACATGACTTAATGTTGCCCCCACAGCAAGGCTTGAAAGCCATGTTTGGCGTGATGATGTAGTCTCATTAAGCCACTTGATAGCAACCCTCTTTTTTAAGACTCAAAAAAGCTTTAAAATTCATGAGTTGGGTATTTACTGACATATTTTATGCCCCAGAACAAAATGTAACATTGTCTTAAGCTTGTGTTAACCAAAGACCTTATTTTAGAGATCTAACCAAAAACCCATTCAAAAAACTCCTTGACTTCAAAACCCGGAGTGCTAAAATGCTCAACTTATTTCCAGATTTTAGGACTCATTTCTGCACCACAGTTTTATTATATACAAATCATCTTGAGGGGAACACAAATGTGTGTACCAAATTTCCAATAGGTGACAACACATCTCAGTTAAGATAAAAATGTCATCCTAATTTTGATGCTTGATTAAAAAGTCAGGGGATCACCAGAAGTAGTAGGATTCATCCTCCGGGAACCACGAATGTCCTTCTAAAATTTCCATGGTTATCCAGTTTTGTTTTTATCAGAATAAGAATAACATGTAATGAAAGATTTTGAAATCACATCCAATGTTTAAGACCTTTATAGGGGGATGTTATTTTAACTCTGCTCTCCGTGTCTGTTGCTCTTACAGAAGCATTTGTAAAGAAGACCCTGGTAACCTCAATGCTTGGGCCAACCTGGGCTATGTGTACGACAAGCTGAGGAGAGAGTTGGATGCAGGGGAGTGTGTGGAGAAAGTGTCCCACCTTATGGGCTTAGACGGTGGAGAGGCCTCTCAGGAAGAGGCCAGGCTCCTGGCGGCTCGCTGCCTGGCTGAGCAGGCTTACGTCTATCCGTATGATGTGGAGCTGGACAGTGAGGACGACATGAGAGATAGACTGACAGCAGCACTGACACTTTACAACAGAGCTCTTGACTATGGGGGTCAGCTGGTAGGAAACACATACAATAATATTCAGAATATGAAAATGTCTTTGTAAAGGCTTGGGCTGAACATGTTAATTTAAGGAGGAGCACTGAAAGAATGACTGGTTATGCAACGACGCTGCATAAATCAGTCTGTGACTCATAACCCTCCAGCATTTTATTGATTGGCACTTATGTTGGCAATCCTGAGATATCTACCTGAAGACTTGAATATGTATTCCTTCACTCTGTATGCCATTTTATTCCCAACTAAATACTGTTTGTAAGGAATTCTGTTGTTTTTCAGATACCTAAAGAGGAAAAACGAAGCTGGTATTTTAAAATGGCAACCATCTATATAAGGTACGATACAAAATCATCACAACACAATCACTTTACCACGTAATTTGTCATTTGCATTAAGTCATGTTCCCCCTGCAGACTGGATGACATAGTGAAGACCAAAGACGACTCAGAATACTCCAGACTCTCTCACTACAATAAGGGACTGAAGCTTCTCAAAGAAACACTAGAATCTGAGAAAATACAGCACCAAGGTAAATATGTTATATTTCTCTACAAATAAAACTGTTCTGTTGCATGAAAGGATTATTAAGTAGGCCTACTGGGCACAGGCCTAGGGGCCCAAAGTGTATGTGTAAATCTTTAAATTTTGCTCAAATTAGCACGTTATGACCAGGAAGCGATTTAAAATGACCAAAAATATGTAAATGAACTGCAAAGAGACAAAAAATAACTACAAAAATGGGCAAAACAACCACAAAAAGACACACAATGACCAAAAAAGACACCAAGTTGCCTCAAAGACACACAAAATGACTACAAAGAGATGTAAAATAATGATACAAAACAAGGCTAAACAACTAAAAAGTGTGTTTGGGTTGTCTTGCTCCTGTAGGGGGGTCTGGATAGGGGGTGATTTATGCATATCTGTTACTGATAATCCACCCTAGATATATTACAGTAGTGAAATTAAGTTAAGAAGAACCTGGTCTGATTCTGATCTCTCTCGTCAGCTCTTGCCTGGTGTTATGTTGGCATCATGTTGGAGAGGAAAGAAGAGTTCAGCACTGTGCCCATGTCTATACATGACTGTGGCTACTCCGCCTCTGATCCCCTGTCCTGCTATGGAACTGTAAGTCAACCCAAACATTTAGATCTCTCACCAAATATTGGCAAAAAAACGTTTTCCCACTCTGGCACTGACAGTACTTACACAGACACTGCTGATGCATGCTTATGACGTATATCTGCAGGTGGATGTGCTGCATCTGTCCCAGGAGCACACTCTTTAAGTCTTTTATTTATTGATTGATTTTACTTTAATCCTTCCTCCTTTCATTTTTTACCACAACACTACAACTCTGGTATACTGAAAATAGAGCTTTTCCTTGTGGCGATAGGCTAATCAACATTGTGTAAACTCATTTGGCAAAAAATGCTTAAATGTAACAGATGTTCATTAACATGTAAAAGTCCCTCCCTCCAGCTTTAAATTACTTTTTTTCTGATTTGAAGTCACTATCTTTGAATGCTAGATATTTTGCCCAATACTGTTTTTATAGTCTGACACTTCAAAGGCCAACTTCTGTCTTCAGCCTTCTGTAAACATAACATCATGTCCTTAATTCTTGTACAGATGTAGCAGCCCAAGAAATGGCTATTAAAATACTCACCCCTTATTTTAGACCAAGTAAAAATGTCTCTGTCCATATGAATATACTGTATATAATCCCTTTACTAATATTGGCGTGGGTTTTTGTTTATGGAGGCTAATTTGTGAGAGTTACTACATTTTTTGAACTGATGTTCCTCCTTTGTAAGGAATTTCTTGCTGTGTGCTGATATGATAAAAATTTCCTATATAATATCACTTTTTTTAACAAGAAGTTCTTTCAAATTGAAATACATAAATTACAGCAGTAAAAGCTGCTTTAAAATTAGGTCAAGTGACTTAATTTAATATATTTCTTTTTCTATATTTTTACCATAATATACAGTTTAACTGTCTTTGTCCCCAGGCCATAAACTTGGCGACTGATGATGCATTCACCCTAAACCTTTTGGCAAAAGTCTTCTTTCTGCTGGGCAAACATGAGATGGCAACAGGGATCTGCAACATGGCCCTGAACGTGCTTCCAGATCCGGAGCTCAACTGGCAGGCTTACTGCACCCGTGCCAAGGTACTGCAGCCAATCAAGTAAAAGCCAAAACCAAGCTGGCCAAACTGAGTCAGTTACCATGTGAAATCCCTTTCATGCTTGACAATTTAAATTTGCTGATCCAGAGAATTAACAGTAATTTGTGCAATCTAATCTAATATTTTTAGCTGGTTTGAACAATAAATTGTGATTTGTGCACTGTATGTATTTATAGTCAGTTTATATGATAAATTTCAAATTGTATACATCACATAAAGTGATGATTTTCAGACATTTGATTAAATTGGATGGTTATAAAATAGGTTTATAAGTATTTACATGTAATTTCCTTTTAGATCAATATGATGCTCTATGTCAGGGACCTGGAGAAGGCAAAACATGGGGAAGGTGGAATCCCAGACCGACAGAGGCTAACTGAGGCCAGAAAAGACTTGGACAAGGTCTTAAGTGTACGTCCATGTCTGCGGACTCACCTGGAGATGGCACAAGTAAAGACCCAAACTACTAATAAGCAATACAAATGTTTTTTTTCCCTATAGCAACATGTGTTTTCAGATTCATGCATTTCCATTTAGGTATACTACTACATGGGTGTAGATGCACTCCAGGAGAGTCTTTTGGTGGATGAGGCAGCAGTGAACAGTGCGTTGGTGAGTCTTTCCCATGCCCTGCAGTTCCATCTGAGTGACAGCTTGCCAGATCTCCATGTGCTTCGAGGACGCTGCCTCCTACTAAAAGGTGAGGAGCAGAATGCCGCAGACTGCTTCAAACAGGCTATGGAGTTGGAGAAACCAGGGAGCACAGACACCACAGCCCTGCGCTGCCTCCTGCAGGCCCTTCTGACTCTGTTCATGCAGGGAGGCTCTGACCCAAGCCTCGCCATCACCCAACTGGAGCAGTGTGTGCAAAAGGCAGAAGAGAGGTATCCTGAGGACATTGTGAAGTCCGAATTAAGGTGCCTTTACAGGACTCACACAGCAGAGGTCACAGAGTTATCAAGGGCTCTGATCAGAACAGGCAGACTGGACTTGGTGAGGAGGCTCCTGGAGACAGTGGTGCCTAAACAACCGGTTAAGAAGAATCCAAAGACTAGGTCTTTCTTCTTGTCATGATGCAATATGTGACTTTAATTCAGGCACATGACCTACGACATGCAGTGATTGATGAACTTCTTGACAGCATTTCACAGATGAAAATGAGCAGCAGCAATACACTGTAATTAAGCTGTTTTTGATGTAACTGTGTTGTTTTTAAGCTGTGATTTTTCTATTTTTAACTTCTGGAAAGGCTGGATCTAAAGAATAACCCACACTTACAGTGTTACAACACAGAGGTATATTCCCTTTAAGCTCACTTTACCAAAAAAAATTGCTGTAGCAATAACTGTTAGGTGTATTTATAACAAAATGGCTGTTGTCAGGGTCCCTCATTTGTCTGTCCACAGTGGCTGTATAAATGACAAATGAATAGTTTACAACACAAGCAGTCTTATTTTTGCTAAGTTATATTTAAATCATGTCACACACTACCTCTCCTTGTGTTTGAATGTTGATGCTCTGCTGTGATGACCAACAGATGGGGCAATAGACCATTAAGATGTTACCTGGTATATAAAAGGTTCTGTTTGGGCAATGAATAAAAGACCAGTTTTGGAATCAGTCATTATGTAATCTATGGTGTTTATCATCAGATAGGTGAGTAATTAAAGGTCCAGTGTGTAACATTTAGGGGGACTTAGTGACATCTAGTGACTGGGATTGCAGATTGCAACCCGCTGAAACTTGTCAAGGTTAGAATTCCCTCACTGTTAATTATTTAGGATGTTTTTACGATGAGCCAAATTATCCATAGAAGTCTCCTCCTCTCCAAAACCAACAGACCAGGTGACTGAAATCAGTAAAAACACAGAATAAAGCAGTATCATGTTACAAATCAGTGTTTCTCCAATGCTGTTTGGCATGTCTTAGACACGCTGCTGGCTCAATGCCTGCTATGTTTGTTTAGCTTTTACTCTAATAACTACAGAGCCAAGACGTTTAAGAGGTTTTTACCAGGAGCCAAATTATCCAAAGAGATATCTTCCTCTTTAAAATGTACCCAGTGATTTCAACTGGGCTGAACACTCAGCTGAACACTAAAAAAAAGGGTTTCACAGAACAATAGATAAAAATAGTATTTTTTCAGTGCTTGTGTTGCAGAGGGGCTTTCAACTATAGTGGATGATGCAAAAACGCAAATGACCCTATCTAGATCCAATGTTTGGTTTGTCCATTCTGGGCTGAAAAGAAACATGGAAGTGCAATATGGCAATTGCTGTAGATAAGGACTTAAGGAAAAAAAACAAAGAGTTTTTTTTTATTTTCAGGAGATGCCAAGTGTTTTGCATAAATACACATGAATACAAAACATAAGCCAACATTTAACCATACAACAAAGGCTACAAACCACAGACATTATGAAAAGTGGATGCAGTTCAACATGGTAACCATTTTATTCTGCTTCCATTGTATTTCCAACATATGGATCCCTATGTCAACGAAATGACCCTCACAATGCAAATGTAATATCTACAGTATTGATATTTTATTATCAATCTGCCCAACCTTGATTGCAGAAGTCCCACCAGTGAGTCACACATATTACAGTGCAAGGCTAGAATAAGAATATCCATAAAAGTCATGTTCTGTCATTGTCACCCCCTTTAAATAGTAGATAGTTAGAATAGATAGTTTCTCACTGGTTTGCCACACCTGGGCACCCTCTTTTCATGTGTTGTCTTTGCACATAGGTTCAGGTTTTGCAACATTGTTTGTGCCTACTTGCTCAGTGTCCAAGGTGCCACTCCTCACGACATATTCTTTCTCAGCTTTCCGAGGTGACAACAAGGCTTTCAGCTCAATCAGGTAAGATTTTTAAGTTTTTAAGTATAAATTAGATATTTTTTATTTCAAAGGTAAAATGAAAGCTTCATCTGATATGTTGCAATCTGACCAGAATCAGGAAAGAGGTTTATGAGCAACAAAACTGTTGGTTTTCCCTTTTTTGGGGAGGTAACGTAGCCTCATATACCAATAAATACAAGTCATACCAACCTTGCTTTAAAAAACTTTTAAAAAAATAAATAAATTCTGGAGACGATTGGCACTGTGTGACTTCACTGCTACTTAGAAACCTCTTAACTAAGAAGTTTATAGGTATTAAGATGTAAAAACATTGTGGCGTCTGAGACACAAGCTCAGTAAACACCAGCTGAGCAAAAGTGACTGTTGTAAGAGAAGAAAGTTTTCTCTTTCGCTGCAGCTTCTTCCTCCGTTGCTAATATTAACGTTTTTTGATTGGATAATAATCAATAATTCACCTCACTCCTAGGATATCACACACCACTATACGATATCGCACACTAAAGTGAAGCAAAAGCCTGTAGGTAATCTTCAAAATATATGTAAGACCATAATTATCATATCATAATAATTTCCTGCCAAAATTAATACAAAATTACAAAATTAATACTATAAAGTGTTGCAAGTATTGCTGTGCATTTAATATTTATATAGATCTGTTACAGATGACAGAAAGCCTGTCCATCCAGGTGTTCACAAAACCGAGGTCGAGAAAAATTCTCGCAGACACTCCCTGCTGCTCATTGTTGTTTCTGTCATTATCAACACAGAGCCCATAGCCAACAAAACCTCATTTATAGGGACTTAGTCAGAATGATGAGCACCAGCTGGTATGCTGCTGTCAAACTAGAGGCTGGTGGAGAAAGACAACATATTTAACACATAAACAGCTCATTAGAAATCTATTTGTGTTTCAGTCTAGTGTCTTTATGTCGTATGTGACTGGTTTAACATGAAACCAAGGATGTGGAAATTCAATTATTTTTCTCATCAATATTCAAGTAAATGGACCAAAATCTATCAGATCATCAACTCTTAAGGATGAAAAGAGTTTAGATTCAATTTTATTTTCATTGCACAGATTACAGTTACTGGGATAATGAAATGTAGTTTAGCATCTAACAAGAAGTGCAAGAAGCTGTAATGTATGCCTAATATACAGAAAAACACATATTATTAATAGAATGTATAATAAACAGTAAGGGGTATGAATATACTAGATATATTCAGAATGAGTAAACAGTAGTATCACTAGTGGACAATTACACACTGAATCTTGTGTGTTTACAGGTTATTTGTTCTCCGTTTGTGGTGAAGTTCAAGAGCCAATGGCACACCCCTTGACAAAGTGGAACTCAGGCCTCTATGACTGTTGTGACGACAAAAGCTCTTGTAAGAATCAATTCCTCAAATTTCAGTCATATTTAATCAAAGAAATGTCATATTTTGTGGAAAACTTGTGAAAAAGGCTTCATTTTCTCCTTTGTCTGTCCCTCTTCAGTCAGATAAAGCCAAACACTAGCACTTAAATCTGCTCACTTTTCAGGCTGCTATGGTTTCTGGTGCTGCCCTTGCATGGCCTGCTCGGTTGCAGGAAAATTTGGAGAAAACCATTGTCTCCCGTTATGTGACATGTTGAGTCCTGCCATCACATCAGCCATTGGCATCCCTCTGTGTGTGCCTCCTGCAGCCTTGGCTCTTCGGGTTGGCATTCGACACAAATATGGTATCAAGGTATGACATGTAAAACTGAAGCACACTGATTTATTTGATCATGTTTTGATTAAAAAACTCATGTACATTGTAAACCTATGATTAATGTAAGACATCAAATAATTGAGAAAGAGTTAAAAGAGCATGATCAGTACTTTAATTGGTCCTCCACAGGGTTCTCTCTGTAATGACATCGCCACTTCCTGTTTCTGTGAATGGTGCTCCTACTGTCAGATGCATCGTGAGTTAAAGTACCGCAAGAAAAACAAGGGTGTTGTGAACATGCAGCCCCAGTAATGACGGCTCTCGGATACCCACCTTCTGCTGGTTTTAGGAGCCAACAATGGCTTGTTCATTGTTAGTTCATGCTGAGCTTTGTGGCTCCAAATTGATCTGCTCTGTTTTGTTCAAGACATTTGATTTTGCTGAGATTCATTGTGTGACGTTGACATTGTGATCATCCACTGTTAAAGCTGATTACTTTTGGTTAAGTGTTGAAGGATACAGTCCTTTATTGGACCTTTTTTTTTTGCAGAGATATACATAGATGTAGTCACTTTGAAATGTGTCCCTTTGGCATGGGTAGTCTTTCTAGACATACAGACACATGACCTAATTGGACAAGGCATGCAGAAATTAATGTTTCAGATATGAAAATGAGCAGCAGCGGTGCACGGTGACGAAGTGGTGTTTAATGTAACTGTACATTTTTGAGTTGTGATTTTTCTATTATTGATGGGAAAGGCTGGATCTACAGAGTAACTTACACTTGCAGTGTTACAGCACAGAGGGATATTTCTTTTAAGCTTGCTTTACCATGGAAAATATGTTAAATTGTATAAAATGAGATGGCTATAGCTTTTCAGAGCATTGCTCAATTGAGGAGAAAGTGGTTGGGTGTGTTTAAAACAAAAATGGCTGTGGTCAGGACGCTTCATTTGCACTTCCACAGTGGCTGAATAAATGCAAAATGAGCAGTCTTATTTCTGCTTAGTCATTTTTAAATCATATTTCTGTCTGTCATATTTTCTGTTTTGGGCTATGAATACAAGACCAATTTTTGTATCACTCATAATGTAATCTACAGACCATCTGAAAGGTGTCATATTAAATGAAAAAGTCTAATGATTTAATAAAGGGCATCAGGGATCACTGAAATGTTTTTTTTTTTTTTTTTTTTTTTTAAGTGAATATGCTTTGGCCTTGTAGTTGCTAGATCACATTTTGTACTTTTTGTAATGGTTGTAGAATGAAAGGAAAGTCATTGTATCAGTCCCTGGCAACAACAAATTGTCATCAAATCATAATTATGTTGGGGGAAAATTTTCTGGTGGAAGAGCCCACATTTTGCAGTCCTGCATTGTTAAAAAGC
This sequence comes from Plectropomus leopardus, assembly GCF_008729295.1. Lineage (NCBI taxonomy): Eukaryota > Metazoa > Chordata > Actinopteri > Perciformes > Serranidae > Plectropomus > Plectropomus leopardus. Next base: position 13,368,460 of record NC_056465.1, read on the forward strand.
CATGCTGTTACAGTCTTTGAGAGCAAGGCTTATCAAAACTGAGAAAACACAAGGGCAGGAGGTGAAGCAAACTGAAAAAAGACACAGTGTAAGTAACAAAATAAAACAGGAAACAGTAAGCATGGAACAAATTACTCTGATAGTAAAAAGGGAATATAATTTTGCACTTATTTGCTGGGATACCTTTGTTTGTAGACTCAAGATATGACAGCTGTAAAACACTGATTTCACATGTCATTTAAAGCCCCATCTGCTGCACATCTACAAAAATCGGAAGTGATTATCAAAAATACATGTCTTTGCTGGCTCTACAGGACTTAATATGTGTATTTGCAGGTGGGACATTACAAGAGTACACCTGACTTTAAATCAATACAGGTGACTTGAGAAAGTTATTTTCTAAACTAAATGTTGAACTGAATTCCTATTTGTGTAAGTAAAGAAGTTATATTCATATTTTTTGGGGGTGGGAAAACTGTTTTTAAATCTTTTATTCCACTATAAAACATAAAACTAAAAAAAAAAAGTATTATTCTCCCTCTAAAGTCCCATCAGTGAGTTACATAATGTTAAATGCAAAGTAAGAGAAAGAATGCCCATTTAAATCATGTCACTGTCACTCTTTGTTAAGTAGTGTCTGACTGGTTTCCACAGAGGTTCAGGTTCTGCAGCATTGTTTGTGCTTACTTGCTCAGGGTTCGAAGGACCACTCCTCATGCATAACATATTCTTTCACTGCATTGAGTGGTGACAGCAAGGCTTTCAGCTTAATCAGGTAAGATTTTTAAGTTTGCTGATAAGAAATTAGGAATCTTTATTTTGAAAGTAAAATGGCTCACAAGCTCACAAGATCCAGCAAGAGGGTAAACTTTTTTCTAACATAGCCTCATGTACCAGATTTTGACGAGTCATACTTATGTGGCACAAAAACAGAGGTTACTTCTAAATACTATCAGTTACTGTTGGTACTTTGTGACATGACAGCTTTTACTGGTAACTGAGAAACTCATCAGTATTGAAATATAAAACCACAGTGACAGCTGTCTAGTTGTATCATATTGTGAGTATCTTACGATGAAATATGTGTTTATATGATGGCAGCTCCTGCTCTGTCTGTGGATGCAAAAAAGTAAGTCACTGTGCAGTGCAGGCCTCTAAGGCACAAGCTCACACAACCTTGAAAGTTGTGCAAACACTAGCGAAGCTGAAGCTTCTGTAGTCAGTGGGGACAGTTTTCTCTGTTACTGCCGCTTCTTACTCTCTTGCTAATATTAATGTATCTTGATTAGACAATTATCAATTAATTCACTTTACACACTTGTTGGATATCACACCATTATATGCTATCACACACTATAGTAAGGCAAAAGCCTTTAGATAATGTTTAACATATACTATAATAATTACATCCTAATAACTTAACTTTAGACAGACTATGTTGTTGGCAGTGTTGCCGCATTTCCAATATTTATCCGGATTTTGTTATAGATGAAAAGCAGCTTGTCCATCCAGATATTCACAAAACTGAGGGTACAGAAACATTCCTGTAGACACTCCCTGCTGCTTGATGGGTTTTTTTTGTCATTCGCACAACGGAGCCCATGGCCTACTAATGCTTTATTCACAGACTGAGTAAGTGTGTCCAGCATAGCTGGTTTGATGGTGTCAAAGTCGAGGTCAGCAGATAAAGTCTCTATGTTTCATGAATAAACAAAGAAAGTACCAGTTCATTGGAAACATATTTGTATTTGGGTCTAGTTGCCTTTATGTAGTACATGACTGGTTTTACATGAATCTGGAATGTGTGAATTTCAGTATTCATATCAATTACAAGTTGGTCCAAAATCAGGATTAAAGGGATCTTATCTGATCATTTTACATTTCCTTGATAGTATAGATGAGATTCCATCATATTGTCATTGCACAGACTACAAGAACTGAAACAAAGAAATGCAGTTTAGCATCCAAGCATAAATGCAAGAGGCAGTAATGTATGCCTACAGAATAAAATATAGAATAAATAGGATTTAGAATGGGCAGTGAGGGGTATGAATATACAAGATCTATACAGTATGAATGGCATGAACCAGATTTGTGGTAGTAATAACAGAGATAGACTATTATACACTGATTCTTTTGTGTTAACAGCTTAATTGATCTCCATCTGTGGTTAAGTTCAAGAGCTAATGGCAAATCCCTTGACCAACTGGAACTCGGACCTTTGTGGCTGTTGTACAGATGCAAGTATTTGTGAGTTTTAAAAAACAACTTTCCTTTCAAAACAATGTCAAATTTTGTGGAAAACTTGTAAAAATGCCTTATTTTCTCATTTGTATGTCCCTCTATAGCCATATAAAATCACTCAGACAAATATAATAGCTTAAAACTGTGTGTTTTCCAGGCTGCTATGGCTTCTGGTGCTGCCCTTGCATGGCCTGCTCGGTTGCAGGAAACAACGGAGAGAACCGTTGTCTCCCGTTATGTGACATACTCAGCCCTGCAATAGTAGCAGCCTGTGGCATCCCTCTGTGTGTGCCTCCTGCGGCTTTGGCTCTACGGGTTGGCATTCGACACAAGTATGGTATCCAGGTATGACTCGTAAAATTAAAGCACACTGGTTGCTTATGTCATGTTTTGATTAAAAGCCTCCTGTACAAGTATATATATATGTATATATATATGACATGAATAACAACTGAGAAACACAGTTAAAAGAGCATGATTAATACTGTTTCTCCACAGGGTTCTATTTGTAAGGATATCGCCACTTCCTGTTTCTGTGAGTGTTGCTCCTATTGTCAGATGCATCGTGAGTTAAAGTACCGCAACAGCAACAAGGTTGTGGTTGTCAACATGCAGCCTTCTCCAATGATGATGGCTCCTGGAAACCCACCTCCTGCTGGTTTTAGGGGGCATCCAGGGGTTGTTACAGCTCCTTCATACTGAGCTTTGTGGTTTCTAATTGGTCTGCCCTGTCTTGTTAAAGACACTGGATTTAGCTGAGATCCATTATCTGAGGTGTGACTGTGTTGTGATAGTCTGATGATTACTTTTGGTTTGATTTGAGAGGACACATCTTTGTTTGGATTTTTTTTTTTAAGTAGTGATGTAAAAAATGTAATCACATGCTGGGCCCAAAGGCTCAGCCTTTTTTCTTTTCATGAAGCAAATACATAACTTTAATAAACATACAGACACATGACCTAATTAGATCAAATGTGCAGTATTGCACAACCCTCTTAATTGTGTTTCACAGATGAAAACTGAGCTACAGTTTTTGATGTAACTGTATATTTTTAAGCTGTGATTCTATAAATATTAAATTTTGTAAAGGCAGAATCTACAGAGTAACCTACATTTACAGTGTTACTGCACACTTGTGGTCAGGATGCCTCATATGCCCTTCCACAGTGGCTGTATGAATGAAAAATGCATAGTATTTACATGTAAAGCATGTCACACACTGCCTCAACTTGCATTTGAATGTTAATATTCTACCACTGATGACCAACAGATGGGGCAATAGACCATCAAGGTGTTACCTGTTTTATGAAAGGTTCTGTTTTGGGCGATGAATAAAAGACCAGTTTTCAAATCACTAATTTTGTAACCTATGGTGTTTATCATCAGACAGATGAAAAGTTAAATTAAAAACTGATATGACTTAATGCAAGGCAAGAACTCCAAACTGAAAATGAAGAAAAACTGTACAAGGAACAAAGGAACTAGGTGGTTGTAGGCAGAAGACACTGATTAGGGAAGTAAGAACAGGTGACTAGACCGCAGGACTATTAAGGGACAAGTGAAACTTATCAGGGCAGGCCAGGCAATCAAAAACTGGCAGGAAGGGCAGAAAATGAAGTGATCTGAAACAAGAGGAGATGTGACTAACATAAAACAAGAAACAGTAAGCATGACTGAGAATATAATTACAGAGAGGAAAAACTGGACCTTGAGAGTAGATCAGGGCAGATCATCAGTCATTTAAGTAATTTAACTATATTTACATCTACAATATTAATGTAACATTATTGCAAGGTGGAACAACTCTTTTTGATACTAAAAAAGAGAATGATTGTTCACGCATTTGCTAGATTACCTCAGTCTGTGCCTCCTGTAGCCTTATCTTTCAGGATTGGGACAGAAATATAGAATCAAAAATTAAAGCCCAATCTACTGTGCATCTATAAAAATGGAATGAGCTTATCAACAATATATTTCTTTAAGTAAAGAAGTTAATAATCATATTTTCTTTTGGAAAATATCAGTGCAGAAATGTCTTAAAGGCTACACTGAAACTACTTTTGATATTTGGTTAAACTGCTGTTTTGAAATAATTTTATACTATAAATACTATAAAACACACAACATTGTCATGCAAAGGAATATGTTACTCTACAACCAAGGAATTGCGGAAGTTTCACCAGTGAGTCAAATGTAGTTAAATGCAAGGTTATAAAACGAATACCCATGAAAATCATTTGTTGTCACTGTTAATCTCTTTTAGCATTTGTCTGGTTTGCCACACCTGTATTAAACTACAAAAAAAAAACAAAAAAAAACAATGGGCACACTACAATGCTTGTGCACTGTTGTCTTCACACATCGGTTCAGGTTCTGCAGCATTGTTTGTGCTTTTTTGGCCAATGTGCATGAGGTGCCACTCCTCATACATAAAATATTCTTTCAGAGCTGTCCAAGTTGACGACAAGGCTTTCAGCTTAATCAGGTAAGATTTTTAAGTTTACTGATAAGAGATTAGACATATTTATTTCAAAAGTAAATGAAGGCTTAATATGTCAAGACAGATGCTAACAAGATCCAGGAGAAAGGATCTCGGAAACATTGATTGTCACATTTTTTATAACATAACCTTATGTACCAGTTTTTGTCAAGTCATATCAACCCTGCCTCAAAAACATTTTTGATGACAACCAGTTACTGTTGGCACTGTGTGACTTCACAGCTACTTACTGGTAACTAAGAAGTTCATCAATATT